>NC_090442.1:651995269-652298299 GCF_031143425.1 Pleurodeles waltl
AAAGGCAACAAAGTACATGCAAACCCCAAAGATGTGGGGGCCTACATTTTATTCCTGATGCCAGTGCCCTACATAGCAAAAACAGCACTGGTAGTAACACCTTGGAAACTGTCTCAGATTTATTTCTGTCAATGGTTAGAATAAATTCAGTTTCAAAGTAGAAAGAAAGGGAAGGCTCTACACTATGAAAAATATATTCTCGGTGGCAAGAAAGATAGAAGAGTTTTAATAGGGACAAGAAGAATAACAGGAGCATTGAAGAGTTACATCAAACACACAAACGGAGATAGCATGAATACTTGCAATAAGTCTGATCATTGGCAATCGCTTGGGATAGCAATACAACCCATTGTTCTTTTGCCCACCATGCCACCTCAGATTAGACCCAGACATATGCAAACAGTCTTGGCCCTGCTTTAAAAGGAGAAGTCCAACCCAATCTGCCAAGCCACGTCCTCTCTGAATCGGAACACAAGCAACTCAAGACCAGGTTTGCCTTGATTGGGGCTCTTCAGTGGTGTGAAGCTTGGTTCCCGATGCACAGTCAGCAAGGGCAAAAGAATAATGGGGTGGAATGCTACCCCGAGTGATTGCCAGTGGTTAGACTTATTGCAAACATTTCCCCAACCCCTTTTATGTGTTTGATATAACTCCCTAAGTGGTAAAGGCACACACATAGATAGGTCCCTTGGTATTGCTGTGCGAGTTTGGAGAGATCGCGGGATTGATAGTGAATTGGGGGAAATCCTCCATATTCCCGTTGGTCGGCTGGTCCCCAGCGCGACGTGAGAATACCCCATCAGGCCAATTAAAATGGTGCTTTGACACATTTAAATATTTAGGGGTCAACGTCTACCACAGTGTGGAAGACCTCAGGGATGGCAACCTGGGGAGAGCGGTGACATCTATGAAGAGCTCATTGCGTTTCTGGAATAAACTACCGCTTTCACCACTGGGAAAGGTAGCCATAGCCAACATGCTAGTACTGCCCAGGCTGCTGTATTACTTCGCTGCCCTGCCGATCACAATCCCTAAAAGCTTTTTCAACAGTTTAAATTCTGCACTGGTGCAGCTTGTGTGGGGTGATGGCAGAAGGCGGGTCGCACTCAACACACTACACCACCCGGTGGCGGCGGGTGGGCTGGGAGCCCCTAACTTTGAGCTCTATTCTGCAGCAGCACAGCTGCAGTGGATATTAAATTGGATCCATAATCCTGGTGCAGCGGAGGCCACCTGGCTGACAACCCGACTCTGGGTAGTCCCTCTGCTTGAGTGGCTCATGAACAGGCAAACCAAAACCACACGCGTAAATCCACTGATGACAGCAGCTCATGCATACTGGAAGAAGTACATTCAAAAAGAAGCCAAAAAACTTCCCTACTCACCTCTCCTACCACTAGAACGAATCCCCGGATGGGTGACAACTGGATCTCACTCGTCCGTAACCTGGATAGATGCGGGCATAAGCACGGTGGGAGAATGCTTCGAGGAAGGAAAACTAATGTCCTTCGAAGCCATACAGGCCCTCACAGAGATCAGCTTGGGGCAATTTCTGACATACCACGCTATATGCCACGCCATTAGAAGCACATGGGAGTCTGGGAACACTGAGCCAAGCATCTCGGCTAACCTGCACCATATGCTGAGCTACGATGCTCGTGAAAAAGTAGTATCAAACACGTATAAACTTCTGAATAAGCCCCCGGAGGCTAGCCTGCAAAAAGCTCGGGAGGGGTGGAATGCCGCACTGCCTGCCCCGATTTCAGAGACAGAATGGCCGAAAGCCCTGAGTCACACACGCGAGGTCTCATGGAACCCCAGATTCCGATACACACAGTTTAATTACTTACATCAGACATATTTAGCGCCAGCCAG
This sequence comes from Pleurodeles waltl, assembly GCF_031143425.1. Taxonomy (NCBI): domain Eukaryota; kingdom Metazoa; phylum Chordata; class Amphibia; order Caudata; family Salamandridae; genus Pleurodeles; species Pleurodeles waltl. The sequence continues at coordinate 651,997,145 of NC_090442.1, forward strand.
GATAAAACGCATGTTCCCTGGATCGGACCCAACTTGCCCCAGATGCAAAACCCCAGCAGCACAGTTTTACCATATGGTCTGGAAGTGCCCGCGGGTGCAGGGGGAGTGGGCCGTGCTGACCACTGTACTGTCGGAAATGACTGGCCTGGGCCTAGACGCGAATCCCAAATCCTGTCTCCTTGGCCTTAGGACAAGAACCAAAAGAAGCAAACATATGCATAGATTCGTAGACCTGGCTTATGCAATGTACAAAAGACTAATAGCCATGAACTGGAAGGCCCCCAAGGCCCCCGACCATGGTGCCTGGCTCACTCTCACGCTTCGCTGGGCACGAGCTGAATATCAAGTACGAAACGAAACTGGCGCGGGGTGGACTGTGACACTCGGGCTGTGAAACCTGGGGTACACTGGTCTCCAAATTAGAAGCAAAGAACGACGAAAAAAACCCCTTGAACCGCAGATAGCCGCGACTATACAGTTAATCGTGGGCTTCGCCCTGGCTGCAAAGCGGCAGTAAATCAGGAGAAGCGCACACGCCTACCAACAGCACCTCAGCACTGATATCAATACACCACACCCTTAAGCGCATACATGACAAATAGCACGCACAGACCATCATGCCCAATTAGTGGATACAGGCTCTACAGAAGCCAAGCCAAGCCATCCCCCCTACTCCCCTCTCCCCACCCCCTCCTTCCATAGGGGGCGCCCTCATCTAGAACCCTAACCGGCAATTAAAACCTCACACGATAGAAAGCTTTAAATGCGCGTGCCGGCATTGCCTGAAAGTCTAGACATAAATGCGCGGAGCTAGCGGTGCACGGAAGTTATTAGTTGTTTGTTAAGTTTAATAACAAGCGCCCAACAAATTACTGTAACTGACAATATCCTTGTATTGCTGTTAACTGAGCGCATTGAAATGTATGTCACAATTGAAAAATCAATAAAAATATGTTAAAAAAAAAAAAAGATAGGTCCCTTGGTCACTGTGTTACTGGAACCAAGCCAAACTAAGGGAAACAAAAAAAGTTAAAATAAAATCAATAGTTGTTTGATTAGAGGAGGTGATTATGGGTGAGGAGGGATGAAGGTTATTGAGGCTGCCTTTCCCTGCTACTGCAAACACCTCAGAATTTGATGTAGCTCTTTAGTTTGAAATATGTTGAAAAAGAAGAGGGATGCAGGCATGTCCTTCATTGGGGTGGTTGGTAGTTTCAGACCCCTTTTGCGATTGAGTGGTTTGGAGAGCGTTTTGAGTGGTTAGGAGAGGTTTTGGGGACATGGGTGTTTGCAAAGACAATTACAGTACCACAACAACAGAGAAGCATTTAAACATAGCCCATGGGAAATATGACTAAAATCTAGATATCAAACGGATGACAGCAAGCCATATGGACCACAGATACTGTCCTGGAACGTGAATAGCATGAGTAATGCAGTTAAAAGGGGAACAATATACTAGTAGTTTCAGAGAAAGGGTCCAGACATTGTTCTCCTATAAGAAATGCACTTAATTGGCAACAGGTGTCATTTTCTCAAGAAGGGCAAAAAACAGATTAGTACACGCAGGATTCTCACAAGTGTACAGGGGGACAACGATCCTACTTAAAAGATCTACCCCTGACAGCTGACTCAGAGGATTGTTAGCAATTTCGGCCTTTTGGGATGTAAACATGGTCAGCATAGTATCTGTATGTCTACCCACACCCCTACAGAAGGCTGTGTTGGCCAGACAGAGCGTTCTGGTGAGGCCTCCCGGTGGATTATTAATGAAAAAGGGATATTTCAACTTCCTCTTGGATGGAAAAATTGACAGTGAAATTAGTAACACATAACAAATGAATGGTATACAACTGCATTACTGCCCTATGGTTTGGTGGTATGCTCCAAGTTACACCGTTATCGCTATTGCCTGGTTATAGAGTGGGAAACATCAGAGACATAACAGACCAACTATTAGCACTGCAGTCAAAGATTTGTGAGGTAGGTGCACTAAACCCAGATTTAAGAATGGCCACAATCGCAATTATAAGGAAGCCGGGCAAACGATCACAAGATGATTCCTCATACAGACCAATAACTTTGCTCAGTGTACAGACGGGATGTTAGTGAAAATACTGGTGAATAGATTATAAACTTGTAAAGATACTGTATGAAAGTAGCCTCTTTCTAGCATGGTAACCCCACTTTTGGCCTGTTTGTGATTGTGTGTCAATGTGTTTTTACTGTGTCATTGGGATCCTGCTAGCCGGACCCCAGGGCTCATAGATAAAAACCTTTATGTCAGTGTGTTTTGCCTGTCTCTGAGATCCTGCTAGCCAGGACCCCACTGCTCATAGTTTGTGGCCTAATATGTATGCCTGTGTAGTGCCTAACTGTGTCACTGAGGCTCTGCTAATCAGAACCTCAGGCCTTATGCTCTCTCTGCTTTTAAATTTGTCATTGTAGGCCAGTGACTTGATTTCCCAATTTCAATTGGCACACTGGACCCCTCCTTATAAGTCCCTAGTATATGATTCCTAGGTGCCCAGGGCATTGGAGTTCCAGGAGATCCATATGGGCTGCAGCATTTCTTTTGGCACCCATAAGGAGCTCAGACAAACCCTTACACAGGTCTGCCATTGCAGCCTGCGTGAAATAGTGCACACACTATTTCACAGCCATTTTCATTGCACTTAAGTAACTTATAAGTCACCTATATGTCTTACCTTCACTTGCTGAAGGTTAGGCGCAAAGTTACTAAATGTGAGGGCACCCTTGCACTAGCAAAGGTGCCCCCACATAGTTCAGGGCCATTTCACCGGACTTTGTGAGTGCGGGGACGCCATTACACGCGTGCACTACATATAGGTCAATACCTATATGTAGCTTCACAACGGTAACTCCGAATAGGGCCATATAACATGTCTAAGATCATGGAATTGTCCCCCCATTCCAAATCTGGTATTGGGGAGCCAATTCCATGCATCCTGGGGGCTCCACCATGAACCCCCAGTACTGCCAAACCAGCTCTCTGAGGATTGCACTGCAGCTACAGCTGCCGCCACCTCACAGACAGGGTTCTGCCCTCCTGTGGTCTGGGCAGCCCTGTCCCAGGAAGGCAGTACAAAGCATTTCCTCTGAGAGCAGGGTGTTACACCCGCTCCCTTTGGAAATAGGTGTTACAGGCTGGGTGGGGTAGCCTCCCCCAGCCTTTGGGAATGCTCTGAAGGGCACAGATGGTGCCCTCCTTGCATACACCAGTCTACACCAGTTCAGGGACCCCTTCTCCCCTGCTCTGGTGGGAAACTGGACAAAGGAAAGGGGAGTGACCACTCCCCTGTCCATCACCACTCCAGGGGTGGTGCCCAGAGCTCCTCCAGTGTGTCCCAGACTTCAGCCATCTTGCTATGCAATGCTTGGGGGCACTCTGGAGGGCTCTGAGTGGCCAGTGCCAACAGGTAACATCAGAGACCTCTTCTGACACGGCCATACATGATAAGGTAGCCAATCCCCCTCTCAGGGCTATTTAGGGTCTCTCTGGTGGGTTCTCTTCAGATACTCCTTGCAAGTTTCCTTCAGGAATCCTCTGCAACAACTTCAGACTCTTCTGACCTCGGATCAACTGCAGCCTGCTCCAAGAAACGCTGTAACTGCAACAAAGTGTCTACAAGAGACACTCCTCTTGAGAAACCTCAGCTCCAAGTCAGCAACTGCAACAGTTTCCACGGTGTGCATGCTCTGGGGACTCCCTGTCTTCATCCTGCACCAGCAGGACCGAAGAAATCTCCTGTGGAGTGACAGAGTCACTCCCCTGCTCCAAGCAGGCACCTTCCAAGGCGACGACTGGTACCCTGTGACTCCTCTCATGGTGACGAGCGTGCACATAAGGACACAGAGGGTGGACATCATCAACATAGACTGTCCTGAGGTCCTGCTGATTCAATTTGAAGGAGTTAAGACCTTACTTCCCTGTGAGCTACGGTATGCCCGTGTACTGCATCTTCCTCACCTCCTGAGGCCTCTGTGCACTCTTTGCAAAATTCCTTTGTGCATAGCCTGGCCCAGGTCCCAGCACTCCATCCTGCGACGCTCAACTCGCTGAGTTGTTCTCCTGCGGCGTGGGACCTTCTTTTGTTGTGCTGCATCAACCGCGTTTTGCACCTCCTTTGAACCATGATCCTGCAGCTTCTGGGGGTGCTGGCTGGCATCCTGAGGGCTCTCTAAAGTGCTGAGAGCCCCCTCTTCCTCCAACACGAAATCTCTTCTGCAATGATCTTCACGCTGTGGGACAGCTTTTGCATCATGCAGGAACCTGCTGGCATCTTCCTAGGGTGCATTTCTGCAGTCTTCAACTAACTGGGGACTCTTCTTTTGCACCCTCTTCTGGAATGGCAGGGGCTCCTGTCCTTCTTGGAACTTCTTTTGACTTCTGGACTTGGTCTCCTTCCTTTGTAGGTCTTCAGGTCCAATAATCCAGCAATTGTTCTTTGTAGACTTGGTTGGCTGCTGCAAAATCCCCAAAACGAAGTGTAGTGTGTCCTAAGGAAACTGGCAGTACTTTACTCCTGGTTTTCTGGGTTCTTGGGTGGGGTCATTTACTTACCTTTACTGTATTCATACTCTCCCAACAATTCTGCACACACTACACTTGTCTAGGGGGGAATTTGTGATTCGCATTCCACTTTTTTAGTATATGGTTTGTGTTGCCCCTAGACTTATTTTCTCCTTTTGCATTCTATAGGATTTCCTACTGTTTGCATTGTTCAATGACTATTTACTTGTCTAATTGTGGTGTATAGTGTATATATTGTGTATAATACTTACCTCCAGAAGGAGTATTATCTCAAAGATATTTCTGGTACTGTGTCACCCAAATAAATACCTTTATTTTTGGTAACACTGAGTATTGTCTTTACTTGTGTATAAGTACTGTGTAACTATAAGTGGTATTGCATGAGCTTTGCATGTCTCCTAGTTCAGCCTAAGCTGCTCTGCTATAGCTACCTCTATCAGCCTAAGCTGCTAGAACACTACTACTTCACTAATAAGGGATAACTGGACCTGGTATAAGGTGGACGTACCCCAGGTACCCACTACAAACCAGGCCAGCCTCCTACAGATACCTCGATACATTCAGATCAGTCAGGGTTTCATACTTGTTACAACAAATAAGCATAACCTCTGTTGACTAGATATGAGGTTAGAAAACACAGTTGCAGAAACAGAGACAGTTCTTCTCTCTCTTGATGTAGAGAAGGCATTCAACTCAATATAATGGAATTTCATGCTGGCAGACCTTTAACGGATGGGCCGGTGCCCTTAATTGCTATGTTGGATATGGATATTAGACAATCACCTGACACCACACACCAAAATAAATAGGATATGTCGGACCACACTGGCACCCATCTAGAATGAACAATCTCACCCTCACTATTTGTGCTAACTGTTGATCAACTGGCAGGCTTCATTAGAGGGGATGCTTGGCACCCTGTTGCAGTAACCCTCCCCACTTTTTGCCTTTTTTCTTGATGCAACTTGGACTGTGGTGCACTGAGACCCTACTACCCAGGTCCCCAGTGCCAGTGTTTTTTCCCACAAATTGCAAAAGTATTGATACGATTGGTACGATTAGCAACACCTTAAGCTGTAAGACCCTAGTAAATGGCACTTAGGTACCCATGGCTTGGGGTACTAAGGGTAGGTCCCTGACGGCAGCAGCACAGATTGTGCCTCCCTCAAGGGCCATGAACCCAGATACACTCAGCACTGCCATTGCAGGCTGAGTATCCTGGAGCACTCCTAAAATGCAAACTCGACATGGCATACAGCCTGTGTGCCCTGTCCATTGCACACTGCATACAATATAGGTAGGTCACCCCTCTGACAAGTCTTCCAGCCCTAAGACAGGGTGCACTATACTGTATGTGTGCCCTTGCCAAACCTGGGACATAGTAAATGTACAGAGCAGTCCTTTTAATACATGTGCTGGACACTGGTCAGAATGAGTTTCACAGCTACATCATGGCTACTCTGATCCCTGGGTTGTTCGGTTTCAAACAACTAAGAATTATAAATCCCATCTAGTACCAGCATTGGATTTATTCCAAAATGTACCCAGGAGTCACCTTTAAGGTGACCCCTGCAAAAGCTAACTGCCCTGGCATGGTCGCTGGCCAGTCACAACCATCCTGCCACCACCAGACAAGATTCTGGAACCCTGAGGTGAGAGATCCTGTTCATTGGGTCCCAGAACAAAGCCCTTCCTGAGCAGGGGTGCTATCATACCTCCCCTCAGGAATATGCACTACCCTGCTAGCGAGCTACAAAGGGCTTATCGCCCTTGAAACTCAACCCCCAAGCCTGCTGGTAGCAGCAGATGTTGACCCCCTTGCAAATCCCCACTTTTGGCAGGAGCAACAGCGGGAAAACACACAAAGGACAGGAGGAGTGTTCAGCCCCAGCATGCACCACCCCTAAGGTGTTGCATGCGAGGTGACACCCCCATTTCATTTTTTCTCCATCTTTCATGGAAGGAAAATAGCCCATCTGGTGTAGGGAAGTGATCTCTGCCCACAGGAAGGGGTCACTTAGTTGGTGTAGCCACCCTAAGGTAGATGACCCATTGTAGGAGGCTGGCCTGGCTTGTAGTGGGTACCAATGGTACTTACACCTTGTGCCTGGTCCAGTTATCCCTTATTAGTAGAGAAGTAGTGTTCTAGCATCTTAGGCTGATGGAGGTAGTTATAGCAGAGCAACCAAGGCTGAACTAGGAGACATACAAAGCTCCTACTATACCACTCGACTGTACGACGAAACAACGACTTCGAAAACAACTACTGCCTTAACAACGAGGTCGGAACACCGACCTCGTTGCTACTACTAATGACTTTACCACGAATGCCTTAACAACGATATTTCGTTGTAAAGGCATTCCTGATAAAATCATTAGCAATAGGCACCATTCACCCTACATCCCTCACCCCACCCCCCCAACCCCACCCCAAAACCTAAAACCCTCTGACCCCCCACCCACTCCCCAAAACCAAAAACGCCCCACCCCCCCAACCCCACCCCAAAACCTAAAACCCCCTGACCCCCACCCACTCCCCAAAACCAAAAACGCCCCACCCCCCCAACCCCACCCTAAAACCTAAAACCCCCTGACCCGCCACCCACTCCCCAAAACCAAAAACGCCCCACCCCCCCAACCCCACCCTAAAACCTAAAACCCCCTGACCCCCCACCCCCTCCCCCTCCCCAAAACCTAAACCCACCACTTACCTTCGCCAACTCACTTCTTTGTACCTTAACCATGCATGTTCATTGTTCAGAACATACGTAGTTAAGGCACAAAAAACCGGAGTCGTGGTTAAAAAAAGCATTGTTGCGCTTTCGTTAACCACGACTTTCGGAAAAAAAAAGTCATAAAAAAGGATGTTCCCCATACCACTCATATCATATATGTACTATATCATAAGAAAGACAATACTCAGGGTTACTAAAAATAAAGGTACTTTATTTTAGTGACAATGTGTCAAAAATATCTCAGAGGATATACTCCCTTAGCAGGTAAGTAAAATACACAAAATATACACAGAAAACCAAATCAGGTAAGTAACACAGTCAGAAAGTAGTGCAAACACTGTCGACTACAATAGGATGCAATAGGCCCTGGGGCAACACAAACCATATGCTAAGAAAGTGGAATGCGAACGACGAATAGACCCCTAGGCTAGTGTAGTGTGTAGAGGGTCGCTGGGAGTGTAAGAAAAAACTCCAAGATACCCCACCCCAAGACCCTGGAAAGTAGGAGTAAAGTACTACTATTTCCCCAGAAACACACTAAAGTCATGATAAAGGATTTTGCAAAGACCACAACAGACTGCAAAGCACTGAAGACGGATTCCTAGACCTTAGGACCTGCAAGGAAGGGGACCAAGTCCAAGAGTCGCGAAAGTGTCCAGGGGGCAGGAGCCCACTAAACCCCGGATGAAGGTGCATAATGGCTGCCTCTGGATTGAAGAAGCTGAAGATTCTGCAACAACGAAAGGTGCTAGGAACTTCTCCTTCATGCAGAAGATGTCCCACGGAGTGCTGACGGATGCAGAGTTCTTTTCTTGGCAAAATATAAAAAATAAGCCTTGCTAGCTGCAAGAGTTGCGGTTGAAGAAAAAGGGTGCTGCCCGGCCCAGGAAGGATCAGGATGTCGCCACTTGGGAGAGGCGACAGAGGGGGCCCTCAGCAACGTAGGGAGCCCATGCACAAGCAAGAAGCACCCGCAGAAGTCCTTGAACACAGGTTTAAGAAGTCTGAACATGGCAGTCATCTCAACACTGTAAAAGAGGGTCCCACGACACCGGAGATCAACTCAGGGAGCTGAGCATTGCAGGACAGAGTGCTGGGGACCTAGGCTTGGCTGTGCATGGAGGAATTTGTGGAAATGTGCACAGAAGCCCTTGTAGCTGCAGTTCACGCAGTGCACAGGATTACTGTCTGGAGAGGGGAGGCAAGGACTTACCTCCTCCAAATTTGGACAGTTGGACCACTGGACAGTCTGGGTCACTTAGGCCCACCACCTGTGTTCCAGGGGCCACGCTCGTCAGGATGAGAGGGGTCCCTGAGTACCGGTGATGCTGAAGTTTGGTGCCTGCTGAAGCAGGGGGAAGATTCTGTCGACCCACAGGAGATTTCTTCGTGGCTTCCAGTGCAGGATGAAGGCAGTCAGCCCCCAAAGCATGCACCACCAGGAAACAGTTGAGAAAGCCAGCAGGATTAAGTGCTATAATGTCGCTTGTAATCTTCTTGCTACTTTGTTGCAGTTTTGCAGGCGTCCTGGAGCAGCCAGCGGTCAATCTTGCAAGTCGTTATCTGAGGAAAAGCCCACTGGAGAGATCCTAAATAGCCCTCAGAGGAAGATTGGCCACTTAGTCAGGTAGGCACCTATCAGGAGGGGACACTGACGTCACCTGCTGGCACTGGCCACTCAGAGGCCTCCAGAGTGCCCTCACACCTCTGGATCCAAGATGGCAGAGGTCTGAGACACACTGGAGGAGCTCCGGGCACCACCCCTGGGGTGGTGATGGACAGGGGAGTGGTCACTCCCCTTTCCTTTGTCCAGTTTCACGCCAGAGCAGGGACTGGGGGGTTCCCTAAACCGGTGTAGATTGGCTTATGTAAGGAGGGTACCATCTGTGCCCTTCAAAGCATTTCCAGAGGCTGGGAGAGAATACCCCTCTCCAGCCTTTAACACCTATTTCCAAAGGGAGAGGGTGTAACACCCTCTCTCAGAGGAAATTCTTTTCCCTGCCCTCCTGGGACTGGGCTGCCCAGACCCCAGGATGGCAGAACCCTGTCTGTGGGGTGGCAGCAGCGGTAGCTGTAGAGAAAACCCCAGAGAGCTGTCACAGTGTCCTTTCCTTGGGATCTGCACGTCGCTGAACAAAAGGCCCACCTTCCGGTGCCACCAACTCAGAAAGCTATGGTGAAGCCAGTCCGGGGGAAGGGAATTAGGATAGGGAACAGCAGGGAGAGAGATCTGAAAAGAAAAGGTTAGAGCAAACATGCATTTACTCATTCATTGAAATGCAACTTATCAATAGACTCTTGACCAAATGCGCCTCTGAGATATCAGATGGAGACCCCTTTTGAAATGAGGGCAAAGCCCCTTCTTTGAAACATGGAACAAGAATCAACTACGACCTCAGAAACAAGAGATGGCAAGAGTTTTGGATTATGATTACACTCAGAATATCAATCCTGTAACATCTCTGCATTCACAACATAAACCTTTGATCATGACCTAGAAAATCTCAAAGAATTAAATATGCTTTTCACATCTTAAGCTTTTCAAAGAACAATGAAAACTTAGATTTGCTTATATCCAAAAATACTTTCACATTCACAACTATAAAGACCGAAAAGTTTTTACTCATTGAACTTGAAGCGCTTTGCTTATAATACCATGATGCGCTTTTACTTGTGTTGCCTTAAAGCGCTACGCTCATTATACTAAGGGGGCACTTTTACTCAAGTGGCCTAAATCACTTTGATTGTTGTGCCAAGAACCTTTTACTCCTGTGAACTGAAGCACTTGAATTGCTGTGCCAAGAGCGCTTTACATCTGTGAACTGAAGCGCTTCAATTACCGTGCCAAGAACGCTTTACATCTGTGAACTGAAGCGTTTGAATTGTCATGCCAAGAGTGAGATACATCTGTGAACAAAAGCACTTGAATTACGTTGCCAAGAGTGCTTTACATCTGTGAACTGAAGCGCTTGAATTGTTGTGCCAAGAGCGCTTTACATCTGTGAACTGAATCGCTTGAATTGCCGTGCCAAGAGCACTTTACATCTGTGAAATGAAGTGCTTGAATTGTCGTGCCAAGAGCGCTTTACATCTGTGAACAAAAGCGCTTGAATTGCCGTACCTAGAGCGCTTTACATCTTTGAACTGAAAAGCTTGAATTGCTGTGCAAAGAGAACTTTACAACTGCGCTCTGAAATGCCTTTGATCGTTGCGCCAAGGCCGCTGTACTCTGGAAACTGAAAACGCTTTGCTCGTTATGCTAAGGGGCGCTTTACCTTTTGGAAGTAACAACTTCCTCCAAACTTGGATTCATCAAGGCCTTACCGCTACGAGTACGACCTACTCATTTTTTAATGCACCATGGAAACAAGGATACTTCGGTTGGATGACACTCTGCCATTCAGTAACTCTGCTCTTCAGAGAAACCCCCACGACGTCTGGCTGCATCGAAGTCTTCAAAAGAGTGAGCAACGTGCTTGGGTGTGGCTGGGCTTTATAGGCCTGCCACACCCCAAGATGGCAGTTGCCTCTAAAAACATGGGAATTGTAGTCCCTTTATAGAATAGCACTGATAAGTGCATCTTGTCCACCAATGTCCTGAACCTGCAGCTCTATGAGCTTTGCCACAGGACAGACAACACTGATGGTCACCTTTGGAACAAGTGGGGATGACAAGTGGTGCGCATAAAGCGCCACAGAGTCGCGCAGCGGAGTTTCGGGCGAGACATGAACCGCACATGACCTTATTCCTGACATTACATCCCTCTCCCAAGCGCGGTCCAGGGCCTGATTTATCAGGATGGAGGAGGTGAAATCGCTGCACCAAACGTGGTGCATGGACATGTCTTGCAGGTTCCCAAAAGTCATTTTCCGGTCCGTATCCTTTCCAGGGCACCAGGTACCAAAGGGAAGACCCCCTATATTTAGAGTCTAGAATAGATCGCACCTCATACTCCCAATGACCTTGGACTAATAGAGGAGAAGGTTGTGTGACGCTTGAGGGCAAAGCAGGTTTAAGAAGCGAAGTGTGAAACACCGGATGAATTTTCAAAGACGATGGTAATTTTAGCTTATATGTTACTGGGTTTGCTTGTCGTATTACTTCATAGGGCCCTATGAATTTTGGATGAAACATATTTTTATTTTTGAATATGAAGTTTTTTGGGGATAACCAAATTCTATCTTTGATTGAATACTGAGGACCAGGCTGGGGTTTTTTGTCATATTGCATTTTATATTTTTTCTTTGCTTGATGAAGATTTGTTTGTAATTGTGCATGTATCTTTTTCATGTGTGTTAGCATATCCATGACTGCTGGAGTGGATTGAGTAGATGCAGGTAACCTAACTGGCAAAATGTGCGGATGACACCCATAGAAACCATAGAAAGGAGTTGAGTTTATTGAAGAGTGGTGAGAGTTATTATAAGCCAGTTCTGCAAGCCACAAAAGATCCAGCCAGGTTGTAGGAGACTTTGTTGCATAACATCATAAATATTGTTTCAGAGTTTGGTTTAGTCTCTCTGTTTGACCATCTGTTTGTGGATGATAACTAGCAGATAAAGTTGAATCAATTTGTAGAGCCTTGCACCACTGTTGCCAAAAACATGCAGAAAATTGTGTTCCTCTATCAGAGAGGATAACTCTTGGAAGTCTGTGAAGACGAAATATATTTTTTAAGATGATAGTTGCAAAGGTGTCAGAAGTTGGGAGCCCTTTACAGGCAATGAAATGAGCATACTTGGTAAGACTGTCTACTACCACTAGAATGGTTGTAAATTGTTTTATTTGAGGAAGACCAGTAATAAAATCCATAGAGATATGTTCCCATGGATGATTGGGAATGGGAAGAGGTATCAGTAGACCTTTGGGCTTGCTATGTTCGTTTTTGCATCTTGCACATACTTCACATGATTGTAGCATTTGCTTAAGGTCGTGAACGAATGTAGGCCACCAAAAATACCTTTTCATGAGTTCTATTGTTTTTTGAGGACCTGGGTGACCTGCCAGAGGATGCTTGTATAACCAATGAAAAGCTGTCTCTCTTAGTTCCTCAGTAGGCAGGAATAGTTGAGATTCATGTAGAGGTAAGCCTTGTTGAATAGACCACTTGGTGTCATCTTGTAACCACTCTTGCCACTTAGTGATGTGAAAATGATTACGAATGAGATCAAAAAATTTCTTGGCAGCTACTAAACACAACACTTTTGAAGGCGTTATAATAGGCATGGGTTTTTGTTCAGTAGATGTGATTGAAGAATCTTGTCTAGACAATGCATCGGCCTTACGATTATCTATTTCAGGTCTAAAAGTCACTATGAAAACAAATTCTGTAAAGAATAGCATCCATCTTAGTTGTCTTGGAGTTAGTAGTCTGGCAGAACTCATAAATTGTAAATTTCTATGATCAGAATACACAGTTATGGTGTGTTTTGGTCCCAACAGATAATGGTGGTCATTACAACCCTGGCGGACGGTGTTAAAGCAGCGGTAAAAAATTTGCAATTATGACCGTGGCAGAAACCGCCAACAAAGACAGCCACTTTGACACTCAGACCGCCACGGCGGTAAAAACAAACAGCGCGGCGGTCACCGCCAACAGACAGGCGGAGAACAATGTACCGCCCACACTATTATGACAGGCCAATCCGCCACCTTTTCCGGGGCGGATTCACCGCGGATAAAAAAACAGCGGAAACAGGAATTTCGAAGGGAAAACGCTCACCTCTACACACTCCATGAGGAACGACGACACCATGGAGCCGGAACTCCATATTCTTCCTTCACTAGTCTTCCTGCTCCTGTAGCAGGAGCACCAACGCCGGCGGCGAAGACCACAGTGAGTACTGCACCTACGACACAGGGGAGGCAAAATACAGGGACACACACACGCAACACCCCCACCCCCACCCTCACCTACTACAACACACACACCAATGCATATCCAAACATTACAGTAACACCCCTCCCCCCGGAAGAATGCAAAGACAAAAGGAAATGAGTGGAACCATTGTAATATATCAAAATAGAGTGAGCAAATATCTACATATATACACTATTAACAAAATATACACCACGAATAGTAGTCCAGGTATTGCAATATTCATAGTCCGTAGACCACTGGGCCCAAAATGCATGGGCGAGGCCCACCAAGATACCCGAACATGACGGAGAGAACACTGCAGGGGCATCAGATAGAAATACAACAGGCACCTCAGGGGGAAGGGAAGGGGGGGCACCTCAGCCGGATGAGTGCACTACGCCAGATCCACGAGGGAAAGCCACAGTCTCTCAAGTCTCTCCAGTGGGTGGTTTGCCCACTGCTTTATCCTGGGGAGTGCAGAGCCACAGTCTCTCAAGTCTCTACAGTGGGTGGTTTGCCCACTGCTTTATCCTGGGGAGTGCAAAGCCACAGTCTCTCAAGTCTCTCCAGTGGGTGGTTTGCCCACTGTACCATCCTGGGGAGTGCAAAGCCACAGTCTCTCCAGTGGGTGGTTTGCCCACTGCTTTATCCTGGGGAGTGCAAAGCCACAGTCTCTCAAGTCTCTCCAGTGGGTGGTTTGCCCACTGCTTTATCCTGGTGAGTGCAAAGCCACAGTCTCTCAAGTCTCTCCAGTGGGTGGTTTGCCCACTGCTTTATCCTGGGGAGTGCAAAGCCACAGTCTCTCAAGTCTCTCCAGTGGGTGATTTGCCCACTGTACCATCCTGGGGAGTGCAAAGCCACAGTCTCTCAAGTCTCTCCAGTGGGTGGTTTGCCCACTGCTTTATCCTGGGGAGTGCAAAGCCACAGTCTATCAAGTCTCTCCAGTGGGTGGTTTGCCCACTGATTTATCCTGGGGAGTGCAAAGCCACAGTCTCTCAAGTCTCTCCAGTGGGTGGTTTGCACACTGTACCATCCTGGGGAGTGCAAAGCCACAGTCTCTCAAGTCTCTCCAGTGGGTGGTTTGCCCACTGTACCATCTTGGGGAGTGCAAAGCCACAGTGCAGGACAGACGGAGTGGATGCATGTCTCCACTGGTTCTGGAGGGGGACTGGTGCCCAGAGTGCTTCATCCTGTGCAGGACAGACGGAGTGGATGCATGTCTCCACTGGTTCTGGAGGGGGACTGGTGCCCAGAGTGCTTCATCCTGCCAAGGACAGACGGAGTGGATGCATGTCTCCACTGGTTCTGGAGCGGGACTGGTGCCCAGAGTGCTTCATCCTGCCAAGGACAGACGGAGTGGATGCATGTCTCCACTGGTTCTGGAGGGGGACTGGTGCCCAGAGTGCTTCATCCTGCCAAGGACTGAGGTATTGGATGCATTTCTCCACTGGCTCTGGAGGGCAACTGGTGCCCAGAGTGCTTCATCCTGTGCAGGACAGACGGAGTGGATGCATGTCTCCACTGGTTCTGGAGGGGGACTGGTGCCCAGAGTGCTTCATCCTGCCAAGGACTGAGGTAGTGGATGCATGTCTCCACTGGTTCTGAAGGGGGACTGGTGCCCAGAGTGCTTCATCCTGGCAAGGACAGACGGAGTGGATGGATGTCTCCACTGGTTCTGGAGGGGGACTGGTGCCCAGAGTGCTTCATCCTGTGCAGGACAGACGGAGTGGATGCATGTCTCCACTGGTTCTGGAGGGGGACTGGTGCCCAGAGTGCTTCATCCTGCCAAGGACTGAGGTAGTGGATGCATGTCTCCACTGGTTCTGGAGGGGGACTGGTGCCCAGAGTGCTTCACTCACCCTGTGACGTTCCCTGTTGCATCACTGCCCCTGCCGCTAATGGGCTAGCGGTGCTTGAGTTGGCGGTGCTTGCCCTGTTCAGCGGTGCTTGCATTGGCGGTCCTTGCCCTGTTCAGCGGTCCTTGCCCTGTTCAGCGGTGCTTGCCTTGGTGGTCCTTGCCCTGTTCAGCAGTGCTTGCCCTGTTCAGCGGTGCTTGCATTGGCGGTCCTTGCCCTGTTCAGCGGTGCTTGCATTGGCGGTCCTTCATTGCCCAGCGGGGCTGGGGCTGGCGGTCCTTCATTGCCCAGTTGGGCTGTGGCAGGCGGGGCCCTCCTGGGCAGCTGGGCTGTGGCTGGCGGGCCCTCCTGGGCAGCTGGGCTGTGGCTGACGGGGCCCTCCTGTGCAGCTGGGCTGTGGCTGGCGGGCCCTCCTGGGCAGTGGGGATGATGGCGGTCTTCTCCGCCGTGCTGCTCCTCCCAGACTTTGCGGGTTACTTCTGCCCCTTCCCCACCTTGGGAGGAGTCACAGCAGAGTCCACACTCCCCCCGGGACCCCTGTGATCAGCTTGAGTGGCTGGTGTCTTCCCCCTCTCCCGCCGGGCACTGGCCAACTTCTGGTGCTTCACAAGGGGGGGACTGGCTGTGCTCTGGCTCCGTGATAGACTGGCTTGCCTGGTGGCCGGTGCACTCCACATACCTGTGACAACAGGCACCACTGGTCTCAGTGATTTTGTGGCTGAGGTGCTAGTACGGAACCTATGAGTTGGACGGGGGTGGTGGGAAATAGGTTAAGGGTGGACAGGAAAAGTTGTTTGGAGACACTGGGACGGGTAGCTGGAGGGGGTTTGGGAGTGGAGGAAGAGGAGGTGGTTGTAGGAGGTGTAACTTTTGTGGCTTTGGGTGCAGGTACATGCGCTGGAGGCTGTCGTGAGGTGGGTGTATGTTGGGTGGGTGTGTGCCTGCGTTTGTGTATCTTGGGAGGGGGCGTCACAGACACACTGGGAGAGGACACAGGGCACGTGTGTATGGTAGTGGGGGTGGTGACTGCACGTGAGCAGGGTGTGCTGCTGGGTGTGCTGGTGCGGGACGTAGTGGCTGTAGAGGTAGTGCATGCAGGTGTGAGTGTAGACGAGACTGGGAGGGAGGAGGGAGACGAGGAGGAGGGGGACACAGTGGAGGTAGTGGATGTTGGTGTGTCTGTATGTGTGTGATGCTTGCGTGAGTGCCTGTGGCATTGTGGTGCTTATGTTTGCCTGAGCTTCCCTTGTGTGGTGAGGTGTGTGCAGGCTGGTCTGATGGTGTGCTTGGGATAGGCAGAGGTACAGGGGACTGGGTCTGGGTGGAGGAAGTTGGAGGGGGGAGGCTTGACACAGGGACAATGGCTGCCATCAGTGCTGAGGCCAGAGTCTGAACGGTTCGATGAAGGGCAGCCTGACCAGAATGAATGCCCTCCAGGAATGCATTTGTGTGTTGCAACTCCCTTTCTACACCCTGGATGGCATTCAAAATGGTAGACTGCCCAACAGTGAGTGACCTGAGGAGGTCAATGGCCTCCTCACTGAGGGCAGCAGAGGTGACAGGGCAGGGGCTGAGGTGCCTGGGGCAAAGGTGATGCCCACCCTCCTGGGTGAGCGGGTACGGGGCGAAGGCTGAGGGGCTGCTGGGAGGGCGGTGCTGGTAGGGGGGTGGCGGCTGTACCTGTTGAAGTGGGGGGCACAGATGTTGCCGCCACCACAAGGGAGCTCCCATCAGAGGACGAGTCCGTGTCGCTGGTTGCAGATCCTGTGACCGCCGTGGTGCTCCCCTCGCCCTCCGTCCGACTGGTGTATTCTGAGTCCGTAGTGTGGGCCTCCATGCCCATGTGGGATGCAGCTCCCTCGTGCTCTGGTGCCACTGCACCTCTGCCTGATGATGCTAATGCACACAAGAACAGGGAGACCGCAAAAAAAAGGGGGGGGAAACAGAAGAAAGACATGTTGAGTGCATGCATTACCGCTACCGTTGGCGGACAAGACAGATACAGCAGCCCCCTGCACTACTTCGCGCTGCTGGGCTCTACACTGCAATTCCTGGGAAATGGCCTACAAGGCTATGTACGACATCTGCACACATAGATGACACAGGGGCATGAATACCAGTACTTGGCACTCTACAGAGGTGGGGTGGGGGGCCACAGGGCCATGCCTTATGAAGGGGCCTAGCCTACGGAACTCGCCCTTGCCTACGGAAACCCACAGTCCTCCTCCCCCACCCAGACCCCTCCACTGCGCGCAATGTCAGCAGAATGAGAGTGTACTCACCCCCTTGTGTCTGCTGTGATGCCCTCAAGCGCCCATCCAAATCAGGGTAAGCCACCGCCAGGATCCGGAACATCAGGGGGGTCATGGTTCGACGGGCACCCCTCCCCCGTTGGGAGGCCATCCCCAGCTGAGCCTCCTCCGTCTTCTTGCTCCAGCGGTGAATGTCCTCCCATCTCTTCCGGCAGTGGGTGCTCCGTCTGTGGTGGACCCCCAGGGTCCGGACGTCCTTGGTGATGGCACGCCAAATATCCTTCTTCTGGTGGGCGCTGACCTACATGAAATGTACAGGGGAAGAAGAGAAGTCATTACCAACTGCACCGTCAAAGTGAGTGGCCCCCATCCCTACCCTTGCCATGTGGCACATGCACCCACCATCTTTCACGTACGCAGAACTCTGCCCCCTTCCTTCTTACAACCAGCCCTCTCCACACACGCATAGCCCATACAGCATGCTCCCTGTGTACTTACCTGTTGGTCTGGAGGACCGTAGAGTAGCGTGTACTGGGGGAGGACCCCATCCACGAGCTTCTCCAACTCCTCCGCAGTGAAGGCAGGGGCCCTTTCCCCAGACGCACGAGCCATTGTCTCTTCCAGACCGAGGTCACAGCAGCACTTGCAGTGTAGGTCCTCTCCTGTCGAAGATCAGGTATTGAGTGATTGAACAGATAGAAAATGGCGGTCACGTCCGCGGAGGCGCGTACCATCACCGCCGGCTTACATCGTCATTGGCTCCTGGGACCCATAGGGTCCAATGTTAACCAATGCAGCATTGCCCCGCGGTCTTCGACCGCCGACTGCGACGGTGTAGAACGCCAGCGTTGTTACCTCACATCCCATTGTCCCGCTTTAGAGGTCAGGCAGCTGCCATTTCAGGGGCCCACATGGCCTAATTACCAACTGCGTCACACATACCTAGGCCTACTCTCAACACACATACAGGCCTGAATTTGTGTATGAATCGTGTTCTGTCTAGACTGTGGGTACATACCTCCGAGTTGTTTGACTGTGCTCGCTGTTGTCCTTCATAGGCACCGTCCGCTGGGACATGAGGAGATGGCGGAATCCTCCGGTGTACCGACCGCTGGTGGACCTGTCGACAATGGAGGAAAGAAATTTGATCATCACCTACAGGTTTGACCGTGCCACAATCCAGGAACTGTGTACCCAGTTGGAGCCAGACCTGATGTCAGCAATCCGCCATCCCACAGGAATCCCCCCTCAAGTGCAGGTGCTGTCAGTGCTCCATTTCCTTGCAAGTGGGTCATTTCAAACAACTGTGGCCCTGGCATCAGGGATGTCCCACCCTATGTTTTCCAACGTGTTGTCCACAGTGTTGTCTGCCCTGCTGAAACACATGTGGAGCTACATCGTTTTCGCTCAGGTGGGGGACTTGCCTACAGTGAAAGGTGATTTCTATGCCCTTGGACATATCCCCAACATCATAGGTGCTATTGATGGGACCCATGTGGCTTTGGTCCCCCCCCCCGCAGGAATGAACAGGTGTACAGAAACCGGAAAAGCTATCATTCACTGAATGTGCAGATGGTGTGTTTGGCAGACCAGTACATCTCCCATGTGAATGCCAAGTATCCTGGCTCTGTGCATGACGCTTACATTTTGAGGAATAGCAGCATCCCTTATGTGATGGGGGAACTCCAGAGGCACCGGGTGTGGCTAATAGGTGAGCCCAAGGTCCAAATACAGTTGACATAGGTGTCTGGGTATGGGGTTGTCCCTAAGGGTTAGTGTCTGTCTAACAGTTGTCCCTCGACATTTTCAGGTGACTCTGGTTACCCCAACCTGTCATGGCTACTGACCTCAGTGAGGAATCCCAGGACAAGGGCAGAGGAACGCTACAATGAGGCACATGGGTGAACTAGGAGGATAATAGCGCGCACCTTCGGCCTCCTGAAGGCCAGATTCCGGTGCCTCCATCTTACAGGTGGCTCCCTATACTACTCACTGAAGAAAGTGTGCCAGATCATCGTGGCTTGCTGTATGTTGCACAACCTGGCTTTGTGACACCAGGTGCCTTCTCTGCAGAGGGTGGGCCAGATGGTGGTCTTGTGGAAGCTAAGGAGCCTGTGGACAGTGAAGAAGAGGAGGCAGAAGAAGAAGATGTTCTTCCAGTCGCACCATGACCCCCCTGATGTACCGGATCCTGGCGGTGGCCTATCCAGAGTTGGATGGGTGCTTGAGGGCATCACAGCAGCCACCAGGGGATGAGTACACTCTCATTCAGCTGACTCTTCGCGCTTTACGAAGAGTCTGGGTGGTCAAAGTGGGCTATGGGTTCCCCTAGGCCAGGGCGAACTTGGTAGGCTAGGTCCCTTGTTAGACAGGCTCTGTGGCACCCCAACTCCACTACTGGTAATAGCCATCTACACCTAGCCAGGCTTCTGTGACTTCCAGGTGTGCAGCAATTGGGCCTAGGCCTCGTCCCCCATGGCCATGTGAATTTTCTAGGAACTGTTAGTGCATGGCTTAGTGCATAGGGCTGCTCCCTGTGTGTTATGTCTGCCAACGGTAGTGGTGTTGAATGCACTGAACGTATGTTTCTTCTGTCTTCCCCCCTGTAGGAAGTTGGCTCTGTATGTACTATTTCAAAGTAAGGAATAGTATGCACAGAGTCCAAGGGTTCCCCTTAGAGGTAAGATAGTGGCAAAAAGAGATAATACTAATGCTCTATTTTGTGGTAGTGTGGTCGAGCAGTAGACTTATCAAAGGAGTAGTGTTAAGCATTTGTTGTACATACACACAGGCAATAAATGAGGAACACACACTCAGAGACAAATCCAGCCAATAGGTTTTAATATAGAGAAATATCTTTTCTTAGTTTATTTTAAGAACCACAGGTTCAAATTCTACATGTAATATCTCATTTGAAAGGTATTGCAGGTAAGTACTTTAGGAATTTTGAATAATAACAGTAGCATATATACTTTTTACATAAAACACAATAAGCTGTTTTAAAAGTGGATACTTAGTGCAATTTTCACAGTTCCTGGGGGAGGTAAAGTAATGTTAGTTTTTGCAGGTAAGTAAACCACCTACGGGGTTAAGATTGGGGTCCAAGGTAGCCCACCGTTGGGGGTTCAGAGCAACCCCAAAGTCACCACACGAGCAGCTCAGGGCCGGTCAGGTGCAGAGTTCAAAGTGGTGCCCAAAAGGCATAGGCTTCAATGGAGAGAAGGGGGTGCCCCGGTTCCAGTCTGCAAGCAGGTAAGTACCCGCGTCTTCGGAGGGCAGACCAGGGGGGTTTTGTAGGGCACCGGGGGGGACACAAGTCCACACAGAAAGTACACCCTCAGCAGCGCGGGGGCGGCCGGGTGCAGTGTGCAAACTAGAGTCGGGTTTCCAATGGGAGTCAATGGGAGACCAAGGGGTCTCTTCAGCAATGCAGGCAGGCAAGGGGGGGGCTCCTCTGGGTAGCCACCACCTGGGCAAGGCCCTCTGCCTCCTGGGGGTCACTCCTGCACTGAAGTTCCGATCCTTCAGGCGCTGGGGGCTGCGGGTGCAGGGTCTTTTCCAGCCGTCGGGATTTTAGAGTCAGGCAGTCGCTGTCAGGGGGAGCCTCAGGATTCCCTCTGCAGGCGTCGCTGTGGGGGCTCAGGGGGGACAACTTTGGTTACTCACAGTCTCGGAGTCGCTGGAGGGTCCTCCCTGAGGTGTTGTTTCTCCACCAGTCGAGTCGGGGTCGCCGGGTGCAGTGTTGCAAGTCTCACGCTTTTTGCGGGGATTGCAGGGGTCTTTAAATCTGCTCCTCTGAAACAAAGTTGCAGTCTTTTTGGAGCAGGGCCGCTGTCCTCGGGAGTTTCTTGTTCCTCTTGAAGCAGGGCAGTCCTCTGAGGATTCAGAGGTGGCTGGTCCTGGAGAAAGCGTCGCTGGAGCAGGTTTCTTTAGAAGGCAGGAGACAGGCCGGTAGGACTGGGGCCAAAGCAGTTGGTGTCTTCTTTCTTCTTCTGCAGGGGCTTTCAGCTCAGCAGTCTTCTTCTTCGGTAAGTTGCAGGAATCTAAATCTTTAGGTTCAGGGAAGCCCTTAAATACTAAATTTAAGGGCGTGTTTAGGTCTGGGGGGTTAGTAGCCAATGGCTACTAGCCCTGAGGGTGGGTACACCCTCTTTGTGCCTCCTCCCAAGGGGAGGGGGTCACATTCCTATCCCTATTGGGGGAATCCTCCATCTGCAAGATGGAGGATTTCTAAAAGTTAGAGTCACCTCAGCTCAGGACTGGCCGGTGACTCCTCCTTGTTATTCTCATTATCTCCTCCGGCCTTGCCGCCAAAAGTGGGGCCGTGACCGGAAGAGGCGGGCAACTCCACTAGCTGGAGTGCCCTGTGGTGCTGGAACAAAGGGGGTAAGCCTTTGAGGCTCACCGCCAGGTGTTACAGCTCCTGCCTGGGGGAGGTGATAGCAGCTCCACCCAGTGCAGGCTTTGTTACAGGCCACAGAGTGACAAAGGCACTCTCCCCATGTGGCCAGCAACATGCCTCGAGTGTGGCAGGCTGCTATAACCAGTCAGCCTACACGGGTAGTTGGATTAGGTTTCAGGGGGCACCTCTAAGGTGCCCTCTGGGATGTATTTTACAATAAAGTGTACACTGGCATCAGTGTGCATTTATTGTGCTGAGAAGTTTGATACCAAACTTCCCAGTTTTCAGTGTAGCCATTATGGTGCTGTGGAGTCCGTGTTTGACAGACTCCCAGACCATATACTCTTATGGCTACCCTGCACTTACAATGTCTAAGGTTTGGCTTAGACACGGTAGGGGCACAGTGCTCATGCACTGGTGCACTCACCTATGGTATAGTGCACCCTGCCTTAGGGCTGTAAGGCCTACTAGAGGGGTGACTTATCTATACTGCATAGGCAGTGTGAGGTTGGCATGGCACCCTGAGGGGAGTGCCATGTCGACTTACTCGTTTTGTTCTCACCAGCACACACAAGCTGGCAAGCAGTGTGTCTGTGCTGAGTGAGGGGTCCCTAGGGTGGTATAAGATATGCTGCAGCCCTTAGAGACCTTCCCTGGCATCAGGGCCCTTGGTACCAGGGGTACCAGTTACAAGGGACTTACCTGGATGCCAGGGTGTGCCAATTGTGGAATCAAAAGTACAGGTTAGGGAAAGAACACTGGTGCTGGGGCCTGGTTAGCAGGCCTCAGCACACTTTCAATTCAAAACATAGCATCAGCAAAGGCAAAAAGTCAGGGGGTAACCATGCCAAGGAGGCATTTCCTTACACCCCCCTTTTGTTTTGTGTCCCTGTTCTTGCGTGCATTAGCATCATCTGGGGAGGAGCATTGGCACCGGAGCAGGAGGGAGCTGCAACCCACATGGCCCTGTAAGGTGAAGCAACGGAGTCTGAAGCCGCCAGTGGGACGGAGGGCGAGGGGAGCTCCACGACGGGGACAGGAGCATATACCAGTAACAGTGACTCCTCCTCTGATGGGAGCTCCCTTGCGGTGGCGGGCACCTCTGTGCCCACCGCATCCACAGGTACAGCCGCCACCCCCCTACCAGCACTGCCCTCCCAGCAGCCCCTCAGCGTGTGTCCCATGCCTGCTCACCCAGGAGGGTGGGCATCTCCTTTGCACCAGGCAATCTACCATTTTGAATGCCATCCAGGGTGTTGGGAGGCATTTGCAACAAAAAAATGCATACCTGGAGGGCATTCATTCTGGGCAGGCGGCCCAACAGAGAGCATTTCAGGCTCTGGCCTCAGCACTGATGGCAGCCATTGTCCCTGTGTCCAGCCTCCCCCCTCCGACGTCCTCTACCCAGACCCAATCCCCTGTACCTCAGCCTATCCCAAGCATACCATCAGACCGGCAGGCACACTCATCAACACAGAAGAGAGAACATGGCAAACATAAGCACCACACATCCCACAAGCACTCACACAAGCACCATCCCCATGCAGACACAGCAACATCCACTGCCTCAACGGTGTCCCCCTCCTCCACACCCTCTCCTCCCTCCCAGTGGCGTCTCCACTCACACCTGCATGCACTACATCCTCAGCCACTACTTCCATCACCAGCACGCCCATCACCACACGCCCCTCATGTGCAATCACCACCCCCACTGCCCTTTACACATCCCCAGTGTCCTCTCCCAGTGTGTCTTTGAGCCCTCCTCCCAAAGTACACAAATGCAGGCACACACCCACCCAACAGCCATCCACCTCACAACAGCCTCCGGCCCATGCACCTTCACCCAAATTCAGCAAATGTACACCTCCTACAACCACAACTTCTTCCTCCCCTCCCAAACCCCCTCCATCTTCCTGTCCCAGTGTGTCTAAGAAGCTTTTCCTGGCTAACATTGATGTCTTCACTACACCTCCCCCCCATACTTCTCCTAGGGCCAGGCTTTCCGGATCCCACCCCAGCACCTCAGCCACCAAATCTCCAGGCACAGTGGTGCCAACAACTGCGGGGTCATCGAGTGCACCACTCATCAGGGCTGCCAGTGTGCCACGTAGCGAGGTCAAGGACATTCCGCCACCTGCCAAGGTGAAGAAGGTGCCCACCAGGGGCTCATCCAAAACAAAAGGGGACAGTGGCAAGACACCTGCGGCACCATCAAAGGTGGGGAAGGGACACAAGCCGAAGAGCAGGTCAGGACAGGGCACGGTGGCTACAACTGAGGGACTTGAGTCACCCCTTCTGTCAACCACTACACCAACCTGTACGGCGGCAAACACCGCCACCAGCACTGCCACCTGCACCGCCACCTGTACCGCCACCTGCACCGCCACCAGCACAGCCATCTGCACCGCCACCTGCACGTTTGCAGCCTCAGCAACAGTCCCCAGCATCTTCCCCAGTGGGCAGCCGTCCGAGGCTGCAGGAGACGTCCTGCTGTGCCCATCAGCAGGTGCTGACACATGCACCACCGCCAGCACCTCTGCCACAGACACCGCCGCAAGCACCGCCACCAGCCCCGCATCGTGCTCGGACAGTGGCACCACAGCTGACATGGCTACCATCCCCAGTGGCCAGCCGTCCGAGGCTGGAGGAGACTTTCTGGACCCTGCCCAGCTTCCATGAGGCATGACTCTCATCAGTGTTTGCACCTGCAGGTGGAAGGTGAAGCCGCAGCAGGGTGGGGTCTGTCTCTGCCTCCATGGCGTATCATGCTACCTGTTCCTAGGAAATCTCGTGGCACACA
Organism: Pleurodeles waltl; assembly: GCF_031143425.1. Taxonomy (NCBI): domain Eukaryota; kingdom Metazoa; phylum Chordata; class Amphibia; order Caudata; family Salamandridae; genus Pleurodeles; species Pleurodeles waltl. The sequence goes on from NC_090442.1 coordinate 652,021,606, forward strand.
CACATCCATGTGTGGGAATGGGACCAGCCACACTGCATGTGGAGCACTCTGAGCACCAAGCCCCCTCCAGAACCAGGGGAGATTCACATCCACTACCTCAGTCCTTGGCAGGATGAAGCACTCTGGGCACCAAGCCCACTCCAGAACCAGTGGAGAAAGACATCCACTACTTCAGTCCTTGGCAGGATGAAGCACTCTGGGCACCAAGCCCCCTCCAGAACCAGTGGAGACTGTTATCCACTTGAGAGACTGTGGCTTTGCACTCCCCAGGATAAAGCAGTGGACAAACCACCCACTGGAAAGACTTGAGAGACTTTGGCTTTGCACTCCCCAGTATAGAGCAGTGGGCAAACCATCCACTGGAAAGACTTGAGAGACTGTGGCTTTGCACTCCCCAGGATAGAGCACTGGGCAAACCACACACTGGAAAGACTTGAGAGACTGTGGCTTTGCACTCCCCAGGATACTGCAGTGGGCATGGAGCCCCCTCGTGCAGCAGTGCTGTTGTGCGTTCATCCGGCTGAGGTGCCCCCCCCTTCCCCCTGAGGTGCCTGTTTAATTTCGATCTGATGCCCCAGCAGTGTTCTCTCCGTTTCGTGTCAGGTATCTTGTGTGGGCTTCACCCATGCATTTTGGGACACTGGTCCACGGACAAAGATTGGTACACTATCCGGACTTGTGTAGTTGGTGTACATATTTGTATATACTGATGATTTTAATTTTGGCCTATCAGATTTTTTGATGATTACACTCGTTACAATCATTTCATTTGGTCCTTGCGTTATTCTAGGGGGTGACGGGGTGTAAATGTAATGTTGCTGCATGTATTTGTGTGTATGGTGTTGTGGGTGTGTCACTCTCTTTTCCCTCCCCCTCCCCTGTGTTGTAGGTGCAGTACTCACCATGGTCGTCGACGGCGTCTGCCCTGCTCCTGATAGAGCAGGAGGAAGACGAGCATGGGCAGTACGTGTAACTCGGGCTCCATGGGGTCCTAGTTCCTCGTTGGGTGTCGAGAGGTGAGTGGTTTCCCTTTTCTGTACTGTTTCCGCCGTGCTTTTGATAGCGTTGGTTCTGCCCCGGAAAAGGTGGCGGATAGGCATGTTGGAATACAGTGGGCGGTACTTTGTCCTCCGCCTGTCTGTTGGTGGTGACCGCCGCACTGTTTGTTTCTACCGCCGTGGCGGTCAGAGTGTTAAAGTGGCTGTCTATGTTGGCGGTTTCCGCCATGGTCGTGATTCAATTTTTTTCCCGCCGGCCTGTTGGCGGTATTACCGCTGCTTTAACACCGACCGCCAGGGTTGTAATGAGGGCCTAAGTCTGCTTTGATTTATTTTGAGACAACTTTATGACTGTTGTCTTTGCATTCTTGATTTTGAATTATATTTGTGTATTGGCTATTAATTTACAATTAAACTGATTTGAATGTGTAACTTTGCTAATCTTTTAATCTTCATGGGTTGAAAAGTGTAATTTTTGTGAGGCAGGATGTGCTCCACGTTATATAATTGTATTGATTTCTGGTGAATAGCCTTGGTCCAGAGCTAAAGGTCCTTTGGAGTGCAGCATGAACCCAAGTTTACACCAGAAATTTGCACAGTACCAAGTGCTGAATCACACGCAAGGTGACATAAGCAACATAGTGGTGCACTTGAAAGCACAAATTAATTAAAAGAAATGTTATAAACTTTATGCATCGCCAGTTACCTGAGGAGATGCCAGAAGCGCCACAGATTCCACCATGATCGCTGATATGGCCAGTGGACGCCGCAATGTACTGCATGTACTCTGCCATCTTTGCTGTTAAAAGCAACCGGGTAACTTCTTCCTGCAGAGTCTCGCATAAAGCATACTTTAGAGCTAATTATCCCCCTTTTACCCACTTTTGTGCAGTCTAATTGCAGTGCAGGGTCATTCAAGGGATTTTATACCCAGGCATTCAGTACTACCATTTGGGCTCCCTGGTAATATTTATATATGTCATCATCTTTTACTGTCCAGAGTGCCTCATCCATTTTGAATCTTTCCATTACTCCCAGTAGATTATTTTTAAGGTTCCTCTTCCTAACTCTTGTAATATATATTGTAATATATATACCAAGGTACTTGAGCCCGGCGGCGGCTCCTCCACTATGGTGGAGAAGCGTTGCCTCCCCGCCTAGAGCAGAAGCTACAAACCTTTTACAACCAAAAGATAATAACCTGTGTTTATTATCTTTTCGTTGTGAAAGAGGCAGGGCCATGTGGGATGACTGGGATGAGGGGAGTGCAAAGTGCACTCCCCTCAGTGTGCATGTGTGTTTGACTGGCCATCTCGGGCTGGCCAAACACACATACGCACTGTGCTCTCTAAAGCCCAGCACTGTATTGCTGGGCTGGAGAGAGTAGGCACAGGCTCCCAGTCTGCCTGGGAGTGCCATGACTGAGCGCTCCCAGCCAATCTTAACGCTGCTCTGAGCAGCATCAGGATTGGCCGCAGGGCATGCTGGGAGCCTGTGCCTGCTAAGAGGACGGAGAAGCGGGGGCAAGAAGGTGAGGCTTTAAAAAAAATTATTATTAATATTCCCACCCAGGACCCCTGCACGCCGCCCCACCCCTTGAAACCCGAGCGATCCGCGACTGCTTGAGCCCCCACCCAACTTGTTAATTTCTATGGGGTTTGTATCATGGCTTTGGGTGTCCGCGATGATAATGGAAATAAGGTTGAATTCAACCAGTTCAACTTGAATCCTAAGTATTCTCAATAGTTGTGGAAGATTTCCAATACCTTGGTTATGTTAGTGTCAGGTTCTGCTATGTAAAGTATTATATCATATGCACACAATGAAATACATGATTCCAAATCCCTATCCCAATTCAGCTGTCTGAACTGAGCATTGTAGGAGGCTGGCCCTCTATGTAGGGTTTAAAACCAGGCACACTGTATAGGACGTCCAAGCAACCACACATTGGTTTACAGAGGTAAAAACTAGCCCCTCTAATGCTCTAATTTGTATGGTAGCTTGGTCGAGCAGTTAGGCCAAACTTGGAGAAGTGCAAAGCATTTGTTGTACGCACAGTATCAATAAACCAAGACACACACTCAAAGGAATAACTCAAGACCACAAAAAATACTTCAGATTTTTATAAATTTTTTAATTTAAGACCAAGATCATCAAAATTGGGTTAGTACTTTTTGAGTAATGAATTTTGAAGGTTTAGAAAAATATCTCAGTTCTGTCGCATAGGAATACATAGGAGAAATACTTTAAAAATACATATAAAACAAGGCAATGCATTTACCAAGGTCTCCTTTTGCAAATATGTTGAGTTTATTGGTTGGCCTTATGGACCAGCTGGAGAAGTTCAGGTGGCTCCTGGTTTTGGCGGGAGCAGCTGTAGAAAGTAATTGGAGCTAATGCCAGGCCACCTCGGGGTACCTCTTGGGAATGCACTGCACAAGTGGACTTGAAGGTATGTCCGGTGGGTCCCCTTGGAATGTCGAGGTTGCAAAGGGTGGGGGACCCTTAGGGCACAGATAGATCTTCAGAGCAATCCCTCAGTGGCGATTGTCGAGTCCTGGGTGCAGCAGGCAGGGTTTGGCACCTTTTCTTGGTGCAGCAGGACGTCAGTTCTCAAGCCTTGGATCTTCTTTGTTGCTGTTCTTCCTTATGTCCTTTGAATCTGAATCTCTGGTATACACTAAATGCTGTATTTAATGGGCGTTTAGGGGAGTACCTCGTAGTGACCAATGGGTGTAGGAAAGTACCATCTTGCCTGCCATATTACCCCCATTTTTATATGTATGTCAGTTTGTTTTTGCCTGTCTCACTGGGATCCTGCTAGCCAGGACCCCAGTGCTCATAGTTTGTGGCCTGAATGTGTATACCTGTGTAGTGACTAACCGTTTCACTGAGGCTCTGCTAATCATAACCTCAGCGCTTATGCTCTTTAAATTCGTCACTATAGGCTAGTGACCACTTTTACCAATTTCAATTGGCACACTGGAACACCCATATAATTCCCTAGTATGCAGTACCTAGGTACCCAGGGTATTGGGGTTCCAGGAGATCCCTATGTGCTGCAGTATTTCTTTTCCCACCAAGGAAAAGCTCAGACAAACCTTTACACAGGACTGCCATTGCACACGTTATTTCACAGCCATTTTCACTGCACTTAAGTCACCTATATGTCTAACCCTCACTTGCTGAAGGTTAGGTGCTAAGTTACTAAGTGTGAGGGCACCCTTGCACTAGCAAAGGTGCCCTCACATAGTCCAGGGCCATTTCCCCAGAATTTGTGAGTGCGGGGACACCATTACACAAGTGCACCACATATAGGTCAATACCTATATGTAGCTTCACAATGGTAACTCCGAATAGGGCCATGTAACATGTCTAAGATCATGGAATTGTCCCCCCATTCCAAATCTGGTATTGGGGTGCCAATTCCATGCATCCCCGGGGCTCCACTCTGGACCCCGGGTACTGCCAAACCAGCTCATGTCAGGAATAAGGCCATGCACGGTCCATGTCACGCCCAAAACTTCGCTGTGCGACTCTACAGCGCTTTATGTGCACCAATTGTCATCCCCTCTTGTTCCAAAGGTGACCATCAGCGTCGTCTGCCCTGTGCAGAGCTCATAGAGCTGCAGGTTCAGGACACTGGTGGAAAAGATGCACTTATCAGTGCTATTCTATGAAGGGACTATAATTCCCATGTTTTTAGAGGCAGCAGCCATCTTGGGGTGTGGCAGGCCTATAAAGCCCAGCCACACCCAAGCAAGTTGCTCCCTATTTTGAAGACTTTGATGCAGCCAGACCTCGTGGTGGTTTCTCTGAAGGAGAGCAGTGTTCCTGAATGGCAGAGTGTCATCCAGCTGAAGTATCCTTGTTTCCATGGTGCATTAAAAAATGAGTAGGTCGTACTCGTAGCGGTAAGGCCTTGATGAATCCAAGTTTGGAGGAAGTTGTTACTTTCAAAAGGTAAAGCGCCCCTTAGCATAACGAGCAAAGCGTTTTCAGTTTCCAGAGTACAGCGGCCTTGGCGCAACGATCAAAGGCATTTCAGAGCACAGGTGTAAAGCGCTCTTTGCACAGCAATTCAAGCGTTTCAGTTCACAGATGTAAAGCGCTCTAGGCACGGCAATTCAAGCGCTTTTGTTCACAGATGTAAAGCGCTCTTGGCACAACAATTCAAGCGCTACAGTTCACAGATGTAAAGCGCTCTTGGCACGACAATTCAATCGCTTCAGTTCACAGGAGTAAAAGGTTCTTGGCACAACAATCAAAGTGATTTAGGCCACTTGAGTAAAAGCGCCCCCCTTAGTATAATGAGCGTAGCGCTTTAAGGCAAGACAAGTAAAAGCGCTTCATGGTATTATAAGCAAAGCGCTTCAAGTTCAATGAGTAAAACCTTTTTGGTCTTAATAGTTGTGAAAGTATTTTTGGAGATAAGCAAATCATAGTTTTCATTGTTCTTTGAGAAACTTAAGATGTGAAAAGCATATTTAATTCTTCGAGATTTTCTAGGTCATGATCAAAGGTTTATGTTGTGAATGCAGAGATGTTACAGGATTGATATTCTGAGTGTAATCATAATCCAAAGCTCTTGCCATCTCTTGTTTCAGAGGTCGTAGTTTATTCTCGCTCCATGTTTCAAAGAAGGGGCTTTACCCTCATCTCAAAAGGGGTCTCCATCTGATATCTCAGAGACGCATTTAGTTGAGAGTCTATTGATAAGTTGCATTTCTAAGAATGAGTAAATGCATGTTTGTTCTAACCTTTTCTTTTCAGATCTCTCCCCCTGCTGTTCCCTATCCTAATTCCCTTCCCCCGACTGGCTTCACCATATCTCTGTGCTATAATAGCTTTCTGAGTTGGTGACGCCGGAAGGTGGGCCTTTTGTTCAGCGACGTGAAGATCCCGAGGAAAGGACACTGTGACAGAATAGTGAGCCCACGAGTTTTATACTTTCCTCTTGGTCTGTACGGGAGCTGCGCAAAATGGCCACCCTAGATACCCTTATGCAAGTAGTCATTCAGATGCAAAGGGATTAGACACACTCAAAAAATGTTACAGCTGATTTAGTGAATAAAGTAACTCAATTACAGAGTAAGGTAGATGGCTCTGAGTCTCATCCTACGCCTCCCGCACCTACTAACATAGCTGTGAATGTGCCGGCACAGATTCCTTTAGCAGCACCAGAGAGGTTTTCTGGGGACCCCAAAAAAGGTTCAAATTTTTCTGACACAGGTGGAACTACATTTTACGTGTCGGCCTAGTGCCTTTCCGGACACACAATCTAGAATTGCATTCCTTATATCATATCTGTCACGGTTTTCAATGGGCTTACCGTCGAAGTTGAGAAGAGTTGGGGAACGGCCCCGGTTCTGGCAGGTTCTGCTCTGGCCGAGGTAGGGGCGCCCCCTTCCGGTAGCCACAGTGCTGTTTGACAATAGCAAGCCACTACAGTCCGTGCCCTCCAGAAGGAGTCCCAGAGGAAAAACCCCAGTAGGGTAAAAAACCTCCAACAGGAACTCCCTGAAAAGGAAGGAGGACACCAAGGCGTTAGAGCTGAAGATCCGGAGTACAGGAAGACTGGAAAACGAAGACAGGTCAGGAAACACTGGATTCACAGGAAGAAACCAGTCAGAGCGTGACTACCACCAAGGAGTGTTGCAACGCAATGAACAAGCAGCTGACTTCCCCTTATATACCTCTAGACAGGAAGTAGAAACACCACCATCTTGAATTGGGAAAAAGAGTATAATAGTGAATCAGGTACATGCGTCCAAACAAAGAAAAATAATGCATGCTGGGAAGAGAGGAAGTGGGTAGCATGCAGGGAAAGGGAAAAGGTCTGCATAAAAGCACCATCATGTGCAAATATCCGGCTTTTGCCTGTGCATGCTGGTAAGTGCCCAAAGTACATGCTGTCAAAAATGTAAAGCGCACTAATGCGCTGTGCGCGGCAGGATCTAGACCAAACTCGAGGTCTTTCTCCCGCCGCGTTTGTCTTTCCTGGAAAGACAAAAGAAGGGGGCGCGGCGAGTGCCGCGACCCCCGGACGAACTTGCGGCTTTCCCCGCGACCCGCACGCCAGCCGCGGCTTCCCTCGTGGCTTGCATGCAGGCTGCGGCTTCCCCTGCGGTCCGCATGCCGGCCACTGCTTTCCCCGCGGCCTGCACGCAGACTGCGGTAGAATGCCGCGGCGCAGCCGCCTGAGCCTGCGGCCGCCGCGCCGCGACAATATCTGAATGGTGATGCAGCTACTTGGGCAGTGCCATTAGTCAGATTAGACAGTCCTCTTTTATAGAACTGGTATTGTTTTGTAGAAGAATTCGTAAAGGTTTTTGACAGACGCACAATCACTATGTCTGCAGACAAAGAGCTACTAGAAATACGTCAAGGAAATAAAGACTGGATAACGTATTTGTCACACTTCAACTGGTTAGTGGTGGAAACCGCTTGGCCTGAGGAAAAAAGGTCAGCAGTATTTTATCAAGGGCTAAAAGACAAACTAAAAGATGTATTGGCTCAGGTTAAACCCCAACCAGAAATTTGCACTGATTTAATTAATCTAACCCTACGGATAGATCACAGACTTTCTGAAAGAAAAGGAGTAAAGAAAAAATGGGAAAAAACAAACTGGCGAATGGAAAGATCCAGACACTTTCAATTGTATTCAGATTCTATGATAGAACCGATGGATATCGGAACTGTTCACCCACCACTGACCAAATAGGAGAAAGACATGCAACGAGAAAATGGTCAGTGGCTGTATTGTGGGAAAAAGGGTAATTTTGTAAAAGAATGCCAAAAGAAACCCAAAGGCAAAATTGATCCAACAGTTGTGACAAAGAAAAAGATAGCGGTTGCGTTAGAAAATTCACAGGAAAACTAAAGTGCCCAAGAAAAAACGAAGGGGACCTCTTGGGCAAATTGACAATCCCTTCAGTGTGCTCTTGCACAAATCGTTATGTCAAATATTTCCGAATCTTAGTATAAATTACTGTGCGGGGAAAAATACATACTGTTCAAGTTTTAATTGATTCAGGAGCAACAGGAAATTTTGTGGACCAACAAACTGCACTAGACCTGCATATACCCAGTGTCAAGAAAAAGGTTCCAGAAGTTGTGTATGCAGTTGATGGAAGTGAGTTGGCAGGAGGCCCCGATACTAAACAAACCTCACGAATACAAATGATTTGCAAAGATGATGAGAATCAGAACCACTGTGAGATAATTCGCTTTGATATAATCCAAGCACCTCAATGTGGTTTTATTTTAGGAATGCTGTGGTTAATGTTACATAATCTATGCATAGACTGGCACAGCCAAGTTTTGCGTTTTTCTTCTCCTTCTTGTGCAAATAAATGTTTTCAATCAAGACGAAACAAAGAAGGAAATCTTCAGCACTCCATAGCTACTGCAGTAGAGAAGGAAATTGATTTACCATCACAGTATTCAGAATATACCGATGTTTTCAGTGAAAAGAAAGTGAACTCATTGCCACCTCACAGGCCGTATGATTGTCAGATCGACCTTGTACCTGGCGCCAATATACCAAATTGTAGGATCTATGCACTATCAGAGAAAGAAAATAAAGTCCTACGAGAATACCTTGATCAATGTTTAGCCAACAAGCTAATTCGGCCATCACGATCTCCAGCGGCTTCTCCACTGTTTTTCGTACCTAAAGCAAATGGCGATCTGAGGCATTGTATTGACTTTAGAGCGATAAATAAGATCACAGTTAAAAATAAATATCCACTACCTCTCATACCAGTCTTGTTAGACCAGGTAAAATCCACCGACATTTATAATAAACTTGACTTACGAGGTGCTTATCACCTAGTTCGAATTCGAGAGGGAGATGAGTGAAAAACGGCTTTTAAGACTCGTTATGGCCTCCTTGAGTATTTAGTGATGCCGTTTGGTCTGTGTAATGCCCCAGCAGCCTTTCAATATTTCCTAAACGATGTTCTGAGACAATATCTAGACATCTTTGTAATCGTTTATATTGATGATATTTTGATTTATTCAAACTCTGAAGATATACATGAAGAACATGTTAAAAAAGTATTAAAAACTCTGCAAAAACATAATTTGTTTTGTAAGCTAAGCAAATGCGAATTCTATACCAAAGAAGTTGAATTTATAGGAGTCATTTTAACGCCTGATGCCATGCAGATGACTGAAAGAAAAATTCAAGCTGTATCCAAATGGCCCACACCAAAATCAGTACGTGATATCCAGTGTTTTTTGGGTTTTGCTAATTTTTATTGACGCTTCATCCATCACTTCTTTCAAAAGGTGGCACCAATCACCAAATTGCTAAGAAAAAAGGTCATCTTCATCTTGTCCCAAGAGACAGAGAAAGCATTTCAAGATTTTAAAAAGGCTTTTACTACCGCTCCCATTCTAGCTCACCCTAATGTGGAAGAACCATTTCTGATGTCATCCCGTGTTCTTGGATGTTGTCCCACTGCGTTGACCCTGTCGACGATTCTCCGCCATAGCCCCATCTTCCTAGCAATGGATGTCTGCTGCACCTGTGATCCGAATAGCTGTGGCTCTACCCGGATGATTTACTCCACCATGACCCTGAGTTCCTCCTCAGAAAACCTGGGGTGTCTTTGAGGTACCATGATGTGGTGTGGGTGATGTGTGAGGTGCTGTCTGTTGTGATGTGTGAGGGGATGTGTTGGTGTGTGTTGTTTGAGGTGCGTGTATGTTGTATAAGTGATGGTGTTGTGTGTCTGTGGATGCTGGTGTTGTGTTAGCTAATCTCTCTCTCTGGCCTTCTTTAAATTTTTTGGTTGTAAGGGTTTGTGGGTGATGTGGGTGTGTGCTTTATATTGGATTGGGTGTGTGGGTGTGGTGTGTGTATGTGTATCAGGTGTGTGTATTTCGAATTGTCCAATGTGGTTGTGTTTTGTAAATGTGTGTGTATTTTGAGGTGTGTACCGCCAATGGATTACCGCGGTTGAAAGACCGCTGCATTGATTCGTGGGTCGGGATAGTGTGGGCGTATTCCTGTTGGCATGACGGTGTAGGTTTTGGTATTGCCAGTTTATCACTGACCTTTGGTGTGGCGGACTTGTGTGGGTGTCTGTATTGTGGCGGATTCCGAGCTGTGAGTCGTAATACCTGTAGCGGAATTCCGCTGCCGCAACGGTATGTTGGCGGTCTTCTGCATGGCAGAAATCTGGATTTACCTCCAGGGTTGTAATGAGGGCCTTAGTTTGCCATGAAGGGAAAGCCCTCCTCCGCTAAGCTAGAGAGAAGTCAGGCAGAAGGTGTCAGTGTGGAAAGCCTCTATAAGGTTGAGGGCCTGATTTAGATATTGGCAGATGGGTTACTCCGTTACAAAGGTGACAAATATCCCAGCCGCCAAAATCGAAATCCCTTTATTTCCTATGGGATTTAGATTTCGGCAGATGGGATATCTGTCACTGTTGTGATGGAGTTACCAATCCGCCAATATCTAAATCAGGCCCTAAGCCTAGAAACCATGTTAGTCAAGTTAAACGTCTTCGGGAAAGGGATAAAGGCATCTGCTCTGAAGGATGCTAGAAGGGGATCTGCGCTTAAGAAAGTTAAGTGTTATTTGAATCCAATATGCTGCAAACACATTCCTAAATCGAATAAAATTCTAACATTGTTAGTAAAATGTAATTCCTCAGAATAGCCAACCAATCAAGTGAAGACAGAAAAGATACAGTTCCACTCTCATTAAAACATACAAAAATTTCTCACAAGCAGGCTTCAGCTTCGACCTTCAAACTAGCATGTAAGACATATGGGCTACTCAAACTTGCAGGTGCAGCTAAACCACTCTCTTCAATTAAGAGTCAAATCCCAAAGAACAAAACATTATTTTCTCATTAAGAAAAAAGAAACGTAACCAATTCACATTTTCAATGTTGCTTGAGCTATTCAACAGAAAAAAACAATGTTCATGTTTTACAAGCAAAATCATCAATTAACATAAGCCCTTTTTCAAATGCAGGTCTCCATTAATTAGAATCAGTTTAGACATGAAAAATGTGCAGAAAATACATTTGCGTGTGGCATGTTACTATTTCTGTACATGCACAAAACTTTAATAATGAAAAATGTATTTCACATGGTACAAACTAATGAAGAGAAAAAAGGGACAAAGCGTGAAAGGAGCCAGGTCTGTAGATAGTATTCTATGTCAGGACCAGAAGGGAGGATTATGCATTTCTTTCTTCACCTTAATTGTTCTAGCAGTAACATTCAAAGAACAACTTTAATAAAAAATAAAACACGACCAGAACTACGACTCCCATCAACCAATGTGGGAGAAGGTATTCATAACAGTAATCCTCCAATCACCTCACATATCCATGCCCATACATATACATGACATAACGTCCTGTTCCTGTTAAGTCACTCGCTTTCTCGTTATCACATTTTTTGCCTTATATATATTTTTGTTGTGGAATTGCTAATATTGTGTCACTCTTAATTGAGTGTAGTAGGTTTCATGCCTGAGCGCTCCCGTTAGTTTCACGGAAGCAGGTTTGCTTGTCAGCAACAGGCACTATGTGGCCTGATGTGGAAGCCCTCCGCACTCCCTCATAGGCGGGTGACGCGTCAGGGAGTTCCCTGGAGAGGATTCCCTCTATGGCTCCCCCAGGCACTCCCGCTAACCTTTGCTTGACACTGTGTCACGCGGTTGACTTCTGGCCCCATCATAGCAGGTCCTAGCTAACAGAAGGCCATAACCGCCACTTGGTGTCCAATTTCTAGTATTGCAGCCTCCATTTTTAGAGCACCAGCGAGGGTTCTACCCTTGTGTATTATTGATTGGGCATTTTTTAGCCTTAAGTGTGAATGAATGAATGAATGCTTTATTGTTCAGTGAATTAAAAAATACAATTAACAACTTAAAAACACGATTGCTGCATTGCTAAAACCATGTGTAGAGTCCAGCTGGACTCATTCTAGTGTTTCTGTCAGCCACTCTGCTGAGGGCTGGTCTTACTTGTATAACCCACACCCACCCAACACAGGCGTCACCAGTCAGGTGACCCTGCCAATAAAAGGGGCCGGGCGCACGTGCCTGAGGCCAGTTCAGTACTACCCTACCACCGTGTCTGCGTCCCTTCCTTTACTAGCATGAGGGCCTAAGGCCCCACATTACATTGGCGACGAAGGTGGGATCGAAAACCCCACGTGGTCGCCGACATGGAGTCAACTTGGTGGAAGGAAGAGGAGAAGTGAGGCCGTCGCAGCCCCAGCTTCATTGGGGCCAAAGAAGGGGGTGAGTGCTGCTGATCAGCGCGTCCCGCAGCACTGCCAAAACGGCTGCGGGCGCCGAAAATAAAGCGCTGTTTCCCCCACCCCCAAGAAAATAAATGCGGTCCGCAGCGTGTCCCATGCCGCTGCGGCCGCGCGCGCAGAAAAGAAAAAAATTATGGTGCGATCGAGCACCAAGAATGAAGACAATGACCGGGGGCCGTTTCCCCTTTGTCATTTTGAAGTGGCGCTGTCGTGCGCCATGCGCCGTAAGAAGAAGTGCCCAATTGTGCCGGGCGGTCGCCCCCTTGTCACTTTTAAGGAATGGTGCACTCGCGCACCAAAGAAGAAAATATGCCCAGGGCCGCCCCCCCTCTTCCCTGCAGGAGTGTAATGGTGCTCAGAGGCACCAGGGAAAAGACACGCCCGGCAGCGCAAGTGAAGCTCCCGCGCCGGAGAGCGAATGGTGCTGTTTGCGCACCGAACAAGATGTGCCCAGGGCTGCCCCCACCCCAAAAATGCCAGAAAAACGGCCCGCAGCACAAACCACGGCTGCTGCGGCCGCAACGAGGAATCCGTGACGGTGCTGGCATGCACCACCAAAGGAAAGCAAATTGCCCAGGGCCGCTCCCCCACCTCCAAGGGAACAACGAAGAGGAGAGGTGCTCACACGCACCTACAAGAAAGGAAAAGCAGTGCCCGGAGCCCCCACCCACCTCACTGAAGTCCTGCCATCTGCATGCCTCTTCAAACGAGGCTATGCAGTTTACAAAAAAAAAATAAAAAATTGGAAAGAGAGAAAAAAAAGAGGAAGAGAAAAGGGAGAAAATAAATAAAACTGAACTTACCTGCAGCCCCCACCAGCATGAGAAGTCCTCTCAGCAGCATGCCCTCCTCACCGGCATCTGTTGAAATAAACGAGGCCGGTAACAGGAAAGACTGTCTTTCAAGTTAGAAAAAAAAGTGCACTACTGGCATCCAGTGGCCAGAGTTGGTATTGCACCCTATTTCTGTTTTAAAGGGAAAACAAGCTTGGATGAAGGAAAGTTTACAGCAGCACCTTCAGAAAGTGACTTCTACACACCAAGAGTGCGCCTGTGGACAGAAACGGCGCAGAAGATGGAAACAGCGAGGAAGAAGGAAGGGACGCAGACACGGTGGTAGGGTAGTACTGAACTGGCCTCAGGCATGTGCGCCCGGCCCCTTTTATTGGCAGGGTCACCTGACTGGTGACGCCTGTGTTGGGTGGGTGTGGGTTATACAAGTAAGACCAGCCCTCAGCAGAGTGGCTGACAGAAACACTAGAATGAGTCCAGCTGGACTCTACACCATGCTAAAACCAGCTTTCCCTCTTCCTTAGTCCTATTAGTGCCCGAAGTTTGGACAGAGAATAAATACCTATCGGAAACATATTGCACTAAGTATCGGAGGTTATCTGTATAAAAGATTTGTATCCTGTCTCTAACGAAAAGTGCAATCAGCAGTTAAGTGCTAATTGTTTTACAAGGTTAAAATCAAAGGTAGGCAAAGTGCAATCAGAGTTTTAGCAATAAGCGTTATGTCTTGTCACTTAGATGGTGGTGGTACCTTTATCTGAGGGTAGACTGCAGTGTAAATACTTATGGCTTAAGTCTTTTGTTTCACTTCCATTTGAGGATGAGTATTTTTATATGCCGTAAAATCCCATTGTACATTTGTAAGTAATGCTCATGTTTTGGGCTATGTAAGTTTTGCCTGTGGGTCTTGCTTAATCAGTTTTCTTTCTGCCAATGACATACAACTCAAGAATTCACCACACAGTGCATTAGCAATAAAGTGCTATTTGTTTTACATGTAGCAAGGCTAAAGGCGCAGAAACAGGCAAAGTGCAATCAAAGCATTAGCAATAAGATTATGTGCTGTCACTGTGGGACTCACTTAATCAATTTTCTTCCTGCCAGTGACATAAATTTGAAGAATTTACCACAGAGCATTATGTCTTCTTGTACGCAGGCTGTTACTGCTGATCGACAAGTACGAATTCCGTTACTCAGGAAGTGATGCTTCAGAAGTGTCTTTCGCACTGCCTTCAATGCTGGACAGATGTCTTCCTTTGAATATTGGCATAGTCGGCAAGCGGTTGTAGTAGATTGTCTCAGCCAAGTGGGGGAGTTGCATAAAATACTAAAACAGCCTAGCCAGTAACTCAGCAGTTTGAGCTTTGACCTAAAGTGGTCTTTCAAAATATACTCTCACAGTATGGGCCCCTTTAGAGACCACAAATATTCACAATTCCCTGAGGAGGAAGAGAAAGGGCCGCCCAAGGGCGGCGTTTGCCTGCGGAGGTGGACAAACTCCCCTCCAAGTCTATTTCTAAGGATTGGTCAATAGGACAGATGTATGCCTTTCCCCCCTTTCTGATGATTATCAGAGTGGCAGTGCAAGTTAGGCGTAGGAAGGCATCATTGGTGTTGGTGACCACAATTTTGAGCTCACATGTTTGGTTTCCGACGCTGATGGAACTAGTGTTGGATCTGCCCAAAGCACACCTGTTCTTCTCATTAATGTTGCAGGGGTACCTGGGTTGCCTTCATCCCCTGGTCCTGCAGGGCCATCTCGGACTCATGGCATGGAGGATTTCAGGTGATGTTGGAAAAACAACTAAGTTTCAGAAGACGTTGCAGGTTTCATCCGGCAATCTTGGGCCTCAGGAACCATTAAAAGGTATAATTCAGAGTGGAACAGATGGAATCGTTGGTGTAGGGAAGAACATGTGGATCCCATGGTGGCAGAAATTACAGATGTCTTACATTTTTTGGGCAGAATAAGCCCATTTAGGCCTAGTTTATCACATAGTGAATTCACTCAGATCAGCCATTTCGGCAGGCCACCCTCCTCTGAACGAGGTCCCGGTGGGGGAACATCCCTCGGTCTGCAAACTGATGAAAAGGACCAGGCTGGCTAAAGCCACAAAGCCCAGATACTCAGGATTATGGGATGTTTACGTTGTACTTCATTTCCTCATGAACTGGCAAGACAACCATTACCTCTCTACAAAAGAACTATCTGCAAAATTAGCAATGCTTTTGTGTTTGATTTCCTGTAAAAGGGTCTCAGACGTGAGGCTTTGGAAGTCTTGCCCAGAATATTCACTCCAGAGGGAGTGACCTTTACTGTCTCTCGGAGAACGAAGATGAGTACTAGTTTGGTATCCTAGCCTGCATTTAATGCCAATCCAAAACTGTGTGTGGTCAGATGTATTAGAGTATATGATGAGAGGACTGTGGAGGTAAGGCCTGCAGGGGAGAGACAACTCCTCATTACAATAGAAACCTTTCAATGTGGTATCCACTCCTTCTATTGCCAGGTGGGTGAGATGGATCATGATGGAGGCAGGCATAGATATGCAGAGGTTTGGAGCCCATTCCACTAGGGTTGCCATGGCATTTAAAGCTATTCAGGTAGGTGGCAGATATTATGAATGCCGCAGATTGGTCATGGGAGTCCACTTTTAAGTAGTACTTGTAGGAAGGTGGCCTGCTGTGTGGTGGACACCTATGATGTTGTCACCTATGGTGTTATCACCTTTTACCAGGTCCAGGTATCCCCTATTACTGAAGTGTATGCAGTGTCTGGGATGCCAGTAAATACCATAGAAACAACAAGCATTGACAATACTTTGTAAAAATAGGAAACGTCCTAGGGGAGGGCCAAACCATATACTAAGAAGTGGAATGCGATATACAGTCCCCCACCCAAGAATGTGGTGTTATTAGAAGGGAGCTGGAGGAACTAGGATCCCCAACAGGTGAGTACCAGAGTGACCCCCAGCGACCAGGAGAGCAGAGGTAAGTGCCTGGTCTTCCCAAGGACTAACAGTAGGACTTGGAATAAGGATTGTACAAGAACAGGACCAGACAAGAAGAAACCAAAGGTGGATTCCTGTAGAAGAGAACCTGCAAAAGAAGGGGACAGAGTTCAGTCCACGATGGAGTGTCCAGTGGGGGCAGGAGCCACTACCCACCCTCTGTGGATGCAGAACCAGGTTGACGCAGGGAGAAGACCAGCTGTGGATCCCAGGAGCTAAAGAGGAGTCCTTGGAGTCATGCTGATGATGTCCAATGTCTATCGCCGTGGCAGCTGGTCAGTGGTGCAGAAAAAACAACAAGAAGCCTTAGCAAATGCAAGAGGAGCAAAAGAAGAGATGCAAGGCTGAAGAGGACCAGCAAGGCCCAGGGGACTTGATCCAGGGAGGGGGCCAACAGAAACAGTCACAGCCCCACAGGAAACCCACTGGCAGCAGGCACAATAAGTCACAGTGAGGCCAAGTCAGAAAACCTGAAGAAGAGTCCCACGTTGCTGGAGCAGCAGAGAGGAGACTGTGCTTTGCAGGAAAAAGTGCCGGAGGCTGGGGCTACACGAAGCCTGAAGATCCCTTTGAGCAGGAGCAAACAAGCTTTGGTAGCTGCAAGAGTCGAGGTGCACAGTGGTACTGTCATGCAAGGAAAAGCAAGGGCTTACTGTCTCCCAAGTTGGACACTCCAGACCACCACCTGTGAGTTGGTGTCTCCATCACTCCAAGGGACATTCCTTCTTACTTCTTGGTGCAGGCTGAAGTCTCGCCGACCTCAGAGGATGCACAGCTGGGGAAATGTTGCGTTGCTGGAAGGAGCTGGAGAAACAATGTTGCAAAGCGGAATCGTCGCTTAAGTTGCAGATTGTCAGTTCCTGAAGAGCCCAGTTGCGGTTCCAGTGGCCAGAAGATGAAGTAAATGATGCAGAGGTGTACTGGTGGAGTCTTGCCCATCAAATCTCGACACCCACCCTCAAGGGAGTCCCTAAATAGCCCTAAAAAGGGGTTTGGTCACCTAGTAAGGTGACCACCTATTAAGAGGGGGCTGTGACTGTGGGGCTGTGGGGGCCAATTAGATACTCCTAGGGGCCTCTGCACATCTTGGTTTCACAGGGTAGTGGCCACTCCCCTTTTCTTTGTCTATTTTCATGCCAGAGAAGAGTCTGTGGGTCCCTGGACTGGTGATAACTGGTTTATGAAAGGAGGGCACTGTAAGGAAATGTCTCCTTGGCATGGTACCCCTAACTTTTTGCCTTTGCCTATTCTAAGGTTTGATTGAAAGTGTGCTGGGACCCTGCGAACCAGGCCCCAGCACCAGTGTTCTTTCCCTAAACTGTATATTTGTCTCCACAATTGGCACAGCCCAGGCACTCAGATAAGTCCCTTGTAACTGGTACCCCTGGTACCAAGGGCCCTGATGCCAGGGAAGGTCTCTAAGGGCTGCAGCATGTCTTATGCCACCCTGGGGACCCCTCACTCAGCACATGCACACTGCCTCACAGCTTGTGTGTGCTGGTGGGGAGAAAAAGACTAAGTCAACATGGCACTCCCCTCAGAGTGGCATGTCACCCTCACACTGCCTGTGGCATAGGTAAGTGACCCCTCTAGCAGGCCTTACAGCCCTAAGGCAGGGTGCACTATACCACAGGTGAGGGCATATGTGCATGAGCACTATGCCCCTACAGTGTCTAAGCAACACCGTAGACATTGTGAGTGCAGGGTAGCCATAAGAGTATATGGTCTGGGAGTTTCTCAAACACGAACTCCACAGTTCCATAATGGCTACACTGAAATCTGGGAAGTTTGGTATCAAACTTCTCAGCACAATAAATGCACACTGATGCCAGAATGCAATTTATTGTAACATGCACCCAGAGGGCATCTTAGAGATGCCGTCTGAATACCAATCCGACTTCTAGTGTAGGCTGACCAGTTCCTGCCAGCTTGCCACAAACCAGACAAATTGCTGGCCACATGGGGACAGTGCCTTTGCCACTCTGTGGCCAGGAACAACACCTGTACTGGGTGGAGTTGCTTCACACCTCCCCCTGCAGGAACTGTAACACCTGGCGGTGAGCCTCAAAGGCTCATCCCTTTTGTTACAGCGCCCCAGGGCATCCCAGCTAGTGGAGATGCCCGCCCCTCCGGCCACTGCCCCCACTTTTGGCAGCTAGGCTGGAGGAGATAATTAGAAAAACAAGGAGGAGTCACCCACCAGTCAGGACAGCCCCTAAGGTGTCCTGGGCTGAGGTGACCCCTGCCTTTAGAAATCCTCCATCTTAGTTTTGGGGGATTACACCAATAGGATTAGGGATGTGCTCCCCTCCCCACAGGGAGGAGGCACAAAGAGGGTGTTACCACCCTCCAGGACAGTAGCTATTGGCTACTGCCCTCCCAGACCTAAACACACCCCTAAATCTAGTATTTAGGGGCACCCCAGAACCCAGGAAATCAGATTCCTGCAACCTGAGCTAAGAAGAAGGACTGCTGACCTGTAAACCTGCAGAGACGACGGAAGACGACAACTGCTTTGGCCCCAGTCCTACTGGGCTGTCTCCTGACTCGAACAACTGCAACAGTGACGTATCCAACAGGGACCAGCGACCTCTGAAGCCTCAGAGGACTGCCCTGAACCTAAGGACCAAGAAACTCATGTGAGCAGCGGCTCTGCTCAAGAAACAGCAACAATCTTCCAACTTTTCTGCAACTTTTAAAGACTTCACATTTCCTGCCGGAAGCGTGAGACTTCCCACTCTGCACCCGATGCCCCCAGCTCGAGATCCAGAGAACAAATACCACAGGGGGGACTCCCCGTAGACTGCAACCCCGTGAGTAGCACGGGACTTGTGTCCCCCCCAGTGCTCTAAAACCCCCCTGGTCTGCCCCCCTAGGACACGGGTACTTACCTGCTGGCAGACTGGAACCGCAGCACCCCTGTTCTCCATAGGCGCCTATGTGTTTTGGGCACCTCTTTGACCTCTGCACCTCACCGGCCCTGAGCTGCTGGTGTGGTAACTTTGGGGTTGCCTTGAACCCCCAACGGTGGGCTGCCTATGCCCAGGAACTGAGACTTGTAAGTGCTTTACTTACCTCACAATCTAACCATTACTTACCTCCTCCAGGAACTGTTGATTTTTGCACTGTGTCCACTTTTAAAATAGCTTATTGACATTTTAACAAAGACTGTATATGATATTGCTTTAATTCAAAGTTCCTAACTTACCTGTGTGGAGTACCTTGCATTTTATGTGTTTAATTCAAATCTTGAACTTGTGGTTCTAAAAATAAACTAAGAAAATATATTTTTCTATATAAAAACCTATTGGCCTGGAGTAAGTCTTTGAGAGTGTGTTCCTCATTTATTGCCTGTGTGTGTACAACAAATGCTTAACACTACCCTCCGATAAGCCTACTGCTCGACCACACTACCAGAAAATAGAACATTAGAATTATCTAATTTTGCCACTATCTTACCTCTAAGGGGAACCCTTGGACTCTGTGCACAATATTTCTTAATTTGAAATAGTATATACATAGCTAACTTCCTACAGGCACCAAATGTGCCCTTCAAAGCAAACTGGTGGCTTGGTGAGGCTACCCCTTCCAAGCCATGTAACACCTATTTCCAAGGGAGAGGGTGTTGCCTCCCTTTCCCACTGGAAATCCTTTGTTCTGCCTTCCCCTGCCTGAGCTGATCAAGCAGCAGAAGGGCAGAAACCTGTCTGAGGTGTGGCAGCAGCGTGGGCTGCCCAGAAAACCTTAGAAGACTGGTAGGAGCAATACTGGGGGTCTAAGGAGCCCCCAATGTGCATGGAATCATGCAACCAATACTGGCAACAGTATTGAGGTATGATTCCAACATGTTTGATACCAAACATGCCCAGGTTCAGAGTTACCATTATGTAGCTGGAAACTGGTGTCCAGTACACAGGTAAAATGGCTTCCCTGCACTTATGAAGTCTAGTGCAATGGAACTAGAGTTCGTAGGGGCACCGCTCTTCATGCACCAGTATGCCAATTGTGGAGTGCACAAACGTCCTAGACAACCAAATTTAGAGGGAGAGAGAATAATCACTGGGTCCTGGTTAGCAGGATCCCAGTGAAAACAGCCTAAGCATACTGATAGCAGGTAAAAGGTGGGGGTAACCATTACAAAACAGGGTACTTACCTACAGTTCTATTTCAAACCAATTTAAGATGTAGCAGCTTTGGTGGTGAGTAAGCCTTATACATGCATAATCCTCGCTTCTGGTCCTGACATAGAATGAAAAATTCCCTAGCTAAAGTGAAGGAAAGTTTCAGTTCTATTAAGGACAAGGAGACAAGGATTATCCCTCCCTGAGATCTGCAATTCCCAGAACTTGTTCCCACCCGGAATTAATATGTTTTATGGAAGATAGAATATTCTGAATGAGATATGTATAATTATGAATTATTTTACAATTCAATTACTAAGATATTGTATTGAATTTAAATTGACTTGTATTGATGGTAATGTGTCACCCATGTTTCCAGTTAGTAGGGGATTTCCTGACGCAATATGATAACCTTACTGTTTTTCACTCTCTAAGTAATGATCAAAAGAACGACTAGTGTGAAGAAAGAGGAACAGGAAGGGGCGTCATATATATATATATATCGAGAGAGAGATATATGTATCTCTCTCTCTCTCTCTCTCTCTCTCTCTCTCTCTCTATATATATATATATATATATATATACTTTTTTTTTTTAACTGAAAAAAACTGCGGTTACAGGGATGTTATAGGTAGGTTCTGAATTTGCACGTACAAAACCATAGAAATTCAGCAGTTATAGTTAGAGTTCTTTTAAGTAACTAATACTCATGCCTTAAGGTAACTATAACTTGCGCCCTTGCCATACACAGTTTTCTTTTCAATAATTTTATAGTAAATGTTGCAGTGATAATATCAAAGATGCCATACAAGATCTCATCAATGATTTACTATGTGGAGTAATTAGCTGTGCATGGAGAAGGCGCGAGTTATAGTTACCTTAGGGTGCAAGTTATAGTTACTTAAAAGAACTCTAACTATAACTGCTGAATTTCTAAAGTTTTTTATGAGTAAATTCAGAACCTAACCATAACGGCCCTGTAACCTTTGTTTTTTTCAGTGAATTTCTATGTTTTTTTTAAAGTAAAGCAATTTTAATTACCATACGTTATTCCAACCACTGCCCCGCCTTTGGCCGTGCACGGCAGGGGTTGGTCGCAAGGCCTGGCCTACAGCTAGGCCTTGCAGCCAAGCCCTTATAATCACCCAACCACGCACGTCCTTTGGCCGTGGGCAGCGAAGGTTGGCAACAGGGCCTGTCGCTGTCAGTGGACCATGTCCCATGAAATAAAATGTCTGCCACAACTTTCTAGTCAGGTTGTAAGTAGCCAATTGCAAGACTTCTTTTTGCACATGTATTCGTGAAAAATTCAAAGTCATCGTAACCAGAGGTATACACATTTATTTTCCCTTTAATATCTCAAAAATACTGAATGAATTTACACCAAATAAGCAAAAGCGTGATCTGTGTCCAGAAAGCTACCTTTCTGCTAAATTTGGTGTAATTCCGTCCAGCGGTTCGGGCTGTAGACGTGTCTAAAGGTCCTATGGAAGTTAACATGGGAAATGCTTTTTTCACCCCCCCCCCCCTTTTTCTGTGCCCCCGCTTGACGCATCACCCCAAAACTCTCCATGCGCAACAAGAATCAATGCAACACTTTTTAAACAAAAAGTTTGTGATGATTCGCCAAACAGTGCCAAAGATATACGCAGGTTGAAAAACACTTTTTTCTAGAGTTCTGGTCATGTTTTATTTTATTAAAGTTGTTCTTTGAAAGTAACTGCTATAACAATTAAAGTGAAGAAAGAAATGCATAATCCTCGCCTCTGTGTCCTTAATAGAATTGAAACTTTCCTTCAATTTAGTTAGGACATGGTATCCTGAGATCACTGCCTCTCATATTTTGAATGTAGTTTTGATTTATACTTCTTATTGGAGGGTGAGTCATTAGTTGTGCGGCCTGCACAAGTAATGGGTCCGCACTCGACCACCACTAGAAACCAAACACTTCATTGTAGCGCTTGACTCTCATAGTGCAGCGTTGCAGAGCAGTCCAACGCTTACTCAAGGGAGGTGGTGTGGGCTAGTAGTCAACATTCACAAGCACGCAAGAATAAGACTCAATAAATGGTTGTCCAGTCTGTGGTTTTTCTTTTGATAAATAAAAGTACATTTATTACACACACATTACTCAATACTATGCAGCAATTTACAAATATACACAAGTTGATGATATTACTTTTGGGTGACATTGCATAATCATTCTTGTCTCTCCCAAAGGGAGATAAACCAACAACCTACATGGCAGAACATTCACTTGTAGTCTAATACTTGACTGTACCTTGGGAGTGAGAGCAACTGATTTTTTTTTTTTTATTATCTTTATTGAGTTTTCACATAACAGGTTCAACAACAATATAAAACAACAGGCAGAGGAGTGGAACCAGTGTTGATTGAAAAGGACAGGGTACCCATATGACATGTCCATCTTAGAAATGTTTCGCCTAGGTGCAGCTGTGGGCATGTGCAAACTGTAGGAGCTATGCGTCTTTATGGTTAGTGGAACAAGGAGAAGAGAGAAAATACGTTCCCTTGATAACAATGTCTGATAACCGGGAGAGACGTAACAGACCTTTAACCTGATGCTGCAAGATATGCATGTAGTTGCGTAGTGGCGTTGGCAGGGAGGGAAAGTGCTGCTGCCAGGCAGGCTTGGAGGATAGTGGCTCTGGGGGGACCAAGTGGTCGCGTGTGGTTGGACTGCGAGTTGCGCTAGTGGGGTGCAGGGGTGTAACTCTGGGGATCACGGCGGGATGTCGTAATTTTTTAGCACCTGTGGGAAGAGTGTTAGTAGAGTGGCCCGTTGAGGGAATATGGGTCACTTGTGGAGGTGGCGGAGTGTGTGTTCTTCTGCCGCACCCCATTGCTCATCATGCCCTGCCAGGCCCCAGGGAAGTGCCATTGTGGTGTGATGGCACGCTTAGCTATGAGGAGTGCGAGGTCCGCGAAATGGGTGCGGACCTTCTGAGATGCCTTGTGCTTGTATATGCCTAGGACGCAAACCTCCCAGGAGTAAATGCCGGATAGCTCTGTGACCGTGCTAAGGGTACTGTGCACTGAACGCCAATAGTTTTGAAGGACCGGATAGGACCAGAGCATATGCTTAAGATCTGCATTTGGTTTGTGGCAGTGGGGACAATTGAACTGGGCCCCAGGAAAGTGGTGGTGTAGTTGTGTTGGGGTCAGATACGCTGTGTAGGATAAAAAAAAGTATATTTTTGAATCAAGAGTTTCGGGGGACCCTTTTAGATAACTTTAACTCATGTTCCCATTCTTTATTGTGGAGCACCCTACCAAATTCGTCCTCCCATTTTTGGCATAATGCAGTGAGGGGAACAGTTGTTGTATGGTTTTATAAAGCCAAGTGATTAGATGGCGGCCGGTGCCCATTGTTATGATGGTTTGCATCACTCTGTGTGGTGTGGACTCACTCTTTGATATGTTCCAAAGGGTATGACTGGTGTGGTGAAGGAGCTGGGACATTATGAGTTGCCCGAGCGCTAGGTTGTATTCCTCCACCAGTTGGTCATACCGGCGGAAGTGGCCATCAGCAAAGAGGTCCCCTAGCATGAGAATTGAGTGGCTTGTCCAGCCAATGAGTGGTAGATTAGGGGCGTATAGCGGGTATGCATGGGACAGTCTGTGGACTCTGGCCATGCATGTTTGGGCAACTTGTAATAGAACGGGGTGTAATTTGAGGAGATGTGGCGCTCAGGATGCCAATCCAAACTATGTATATACCGGGGAGCCTCACAAGGGAAACACCCTACCCTTAGAGGTAAAACAACCTCAAAACTAAGAAACTACACAATGAGGGACCCCTAAAGTAAACAAAGAGAATTTAAATATACACTTCACATGGAAAATAGTTACATATATCAGTCCATATTGCACCAAACAGGTCCTGGAGTCAACCAGTAAAGTCAATCGATAAGTCCAAAGTTTATTCAGAATGTGATTTCACATTAGACAGTCTGAAATCCAAAGAGATTTATACTTCCAGCCTTCCAGCCAACACGTGTTTCGTCTTAGGAATTGTTTACATCCCTTACGACTACTTCAGGGCTAGAAATCATAAACAACACGAACGAGTTAAGACCAATATGCTCAACCGTCAAGTTAGTAACAAGTGTGTGTCAAAGCCCAAAGGGAGGTGAAATTTAGAAAATAAAATCACCTAAGCTTGGTGAAAGGAAAGTAAGTCACAAAATTGAAACCTACTAGAAGACCTTCAAAAACATACCCACAACCAATACGTTCATAGAAGCTAACAGCATGCTCTTTATAAGTGATAGACCATCTTCAAAACAAGTCTAAAACACACCACATGCAACCCATAGTGCTTTAAAGCATCCAAAATACAAATATTCTATACCAAAATACCTTATTTGTCCACCAACACTTAAGCAACAAACGGTAATGCCAGTTAATCCGAAACAAATGTGCTCCAACGTATAAATTATCCAAATGGAAGTTCCGATCTACTGTCAAGAAAAGAACAGATATATCTCAAAAGACTGCAGTTACCACATTTTAACAAGAAAGTGGTAATATATGCCTTACTAGGCATGAACAGTAACCCATAAGAGATTAATGTCTAGTAATGCATCTTCGAAATGATTCGTATTTCTATAATAACTGTAAAAGTTTAAATCTATCCCAAGCAAATATCGACTTAGTGTAGTCTGACTAAAATAATTTAATCCAGTCCCAACCAAACTCCTAAACTCAACATTCAAACTCACCCCGATAATCACGATTATCACATCCGTATTCCGAATACCGGCGTCTTCGTGTCAGGCCGCCTAGCGAGTGCGCTGATCGCGCGCACATGAACCCGGAAGTTAAATATACTTCCGGGTTCCCACTCTCAAGTCTAAGGGCAGCAAAATCAAAAACGGACAACAGATAAGCCCAGATCTAAAATAACCGCGTAGCACAAAAATCCGCCTGTTCATACACTGCCGAATATACATTTTATAGATAACACACATGCCCTTCACAAGCAGAATATAATAGAGGAAAACATCATAGGCTAATCCAAGACAATCTTCATAATGATTAGTGTAAATGAAATAAGATAAATAAAATTGACACACCTATCACAAATAAATAAACGTTATAAAGAGAACACAACAACGACTCAGATTATCAAAATTTCTAAGTAAACACCCAATTCTGTACAACGTCAGACAATTCTTAACTGCAATAGCGCTATAAATGCTCACAGGTGAATCCAAGCTGATAATAACCCCATAAGCCAATATGAGGAACATGAAGGGATATTAAACAGGATCAGTGTGAAAACAAATGAAGCCCCCAAGTTTCTTAAAACTATGACGTTTGAGAATCTTGGCACTAAACTCGTAAATACAGATATATCTTGACATAATTAAACAGTAATACACCCAAACACAACATTTTCATGAACATATGCAAAATTGACAATATCAGTGTAGTCAATGAAAACATGCTATAACACAGAGAATCAGAACTTGGTCCCCCAAGAAAAATTCCAATTCTCTATTGGAATTCAATCCTGATTCCACAGCTCTTAATCTCATGATCCATAGTGCTTCTTGTCTACGTAAACGTAGTTCCCTGTTACCCCCCCTAGGGTCCCAGGGGATGTGCTCAAGTCCAAAGAATTCAAAACTTTTATGGGTTGGTTGTGCATCGCAGGAGACCATATGTGCCACCAAGGGATATCTCACATCAACATTCTTGAGTACCCGCACATGTTCTCCTATTCTAATTTTGAGTGGTCGTATAGTACTTCCAACATAAATTCTAGAACATTTACAGCGTATTATATATACAACAAAATTAGAATTGCAATCCATAGTGGAACAGATTACAAATGATTTACCATCATGAGAGAATTCCTGCACCTTATGACAAGCCCAGCGACAGACTCCACAAAAACCACATTTGAAAAAACCCGCCCCTCTTTGGGATAACCAAGTTTTATTGGGGGGGATGGTGGTGAAGCTAGGACTCAATAAATTTCTAAGGGTTCTGCCTCTACGAAATGATGTGACTACTGTTCCAGCCACCACATATTTTAATGATTCATCCTGCAATAGTAAATTCCAGTGTTTGGTCATATATTTCTTCAAGATCAAGGAAGCATCATTGTAATCTGTTATGAACCTTACCAAATTAGATGCCTCCTTGGTCTCTTTCCGTTCTTTGAGTTTCAAAGTTCCATTTCTATCTAAATACCTTGCTTTGTATCGTGCTTTCTTTAAAATCTTATTAGAGCAACCACGGGCTGTAAATCTCCTTTCCATGTCATTCATTTGGGCAACAAATTCATCATCTATGCTACAATTACGTCGTGCCCTCATAAACTCTCCAAAGGGAATTGATGCCACCTGATGTCTGGGGTGAGCACTTTTGGCATGCAGAATAGAATTGCAGGCGGTTGTTTTACGAAAGAGTCTACTATGAATTTTGTCATCAGTAATGAAAAGTTCAACGTCTAGAAATTCAATCTTGACAGCACTATATTGATAGGTAAATCTGACATTCATATAGTTAGAGTTTAGGAAACTACAAAATTCAACAAGTTTCTCCTCACCTCCAGTCCAAATCATTAAACAGTCGTCTATGTAGCGACCCCAAAATAGTATATATGTTTGCCAAGCAACAGCACCTGGGCCCCAGATCCATATGTGTTCAAACCACCCCATGAATAAGTTCGCATAGGATGGAGAGAACTTTGAGCCCATTGCTACACCTTGTTTTTGTCGAAACCACATATTGTTAAACAAAAAGAAGATATTAGTAGTAATCATGTTGATCATATCCAATACCATCTTAGTGTGATCCCACAAGTTTGCTGATCTTTTATTTAGAAAATATTTTAAGGCTTCTAAGCCTAGATCATGATTGATACAAGTGTAAAGAGATACCACGTCTAAAGTCACCAAAAGCATGTTACTCTCCCACTCCACATCGCTCAAAATGCTAAGAATGTGCGTGGTGTCTCTAATAAAAGAAGGAAGATTATGCACCAGTGGTTGCAGGAAACAGTCCACAAATTCTGAAAGCCTTTCCGTGGGACCAAGTATACCCGAAACAATGGGTCTCCCCGGTGGGAAAGGTAACCCTTTATGTATTTTAGGTAAGGTATATATACACGGATAACGAGGATGGTGCACCTTCAAGTACAAGTATTCATCTTTGTTAAGTAACCCCTGTTGTGGCCACACCGTGAGTCTATTATTAATCGTAAGTGAATCTTACACTTACGAATAATAATAGACTCACGGTGTGGCCACAACAGGGGTTACTTAACAAAGATGAATACTTGTACTTGAAGGTGCACCATCCTCGTTATCCGTGTATATATACCTTACCTAAAATACATAAAGGGTTACCTTTCCCACCGGGGAGACCCATTGTTTCGGGTATACTTGGTCCCACGGAAAGGCTTTCAGAATTTGTGGACTGTTTCCTGCAACCACTGGTGCCCCTACGAAATGATGTGACTACTGTTCCAGCCACCACATCTTTTAATGATTCATCCTGCAATAGTAAATTCCAGTGTTTGGTCATATATTTCTTCAAGATCAAGGAAGCATCATTGTAATCTGTTATGAACCTTACCAAATTAGATGCCTCCTTGGTCTCTTTCCATTCTTTGAGTTTCAAAGTTCCATTTCTATCTAAATACCTTGCTTTGTATCATGCTTTCTTTAAAATCTTATTAGAGTAACCACGGGCTGTAAATCTCCTTTCCATGTCATTCATTTGGGCAACAAATTCATCATCTATGCTACAATTACGTTGTGCCCTCATAAACTCTCCAAAGGGAATTGATGCCACCTGATGTCTGGGGTGTGCACTTTTGGCATGCAGAATAGAATTGCAGGCGGTTGTTTTACGAAAGAGTCTACTATGAATTTTGTCATCAGTAATGAAAAGTTCAACGTCTAGAAATTCAATCTTGACAGCACTATATTGATAGGTAAATCTGACATTCATATAGTTAGAGTTTAGGAAACTACAAAATTCAACAAGTTTCTCCTCACCTCCAGACCCCTGTTGTGGCCACACCGTGAGTCTATTATTAATCGTAAGTGAATCTTACACTTACGATTAATAATAGACTCACGGTGTGGCAACAACAGGGGTTACTTAACAAAGATGAATACTTGTACTTGAAGGTGCACCATCCTCGTTATCCGTGTATATATACCTTACCTAAAATACATAAAGGTTTACCTTTCCCACCGGTGAGACCCATTGTTTCGGGTATACTTGGTCCCACGGAAAGGCTTTCAGAATTTGTGGACTGTTTCCTGCAACCACTGGTGCATAATCTTCCTTCTTTTATTAGAGACACCACACACATTCTTAGCATTTTGAGCGATGTGGAGTGGGAGAGTAACATGCTTTTGGTGACTTTAGACGTGGTATCTCTTTACACTTGTATCAATCATGATCTAGGCTTAGAAGCCTTAAAATATTTTCTAAATAAAAGATCAGCAAACTTGTGGGATCACACTAAGATGGTATTGGATATGATCAACATGATTACTACTAATAACTTCTTTTTGTTTAACAATATGTGGTTTCGACAAAAACAAGGTGTAGCAATGGGCTCAAAGTTCTCTCCATCCTATGCAAACTTATTCATGGGGTGGTTTGAACACATATGGATCTGGGGCCCAGGTGCTGTTGCTTGGCAAACATATCTACTGTTTTGGGGTCGCTACATAGACGACTGGTTAATGATTTGGACTGGAGGTGAGGAGAAACTTGTTGAATTTTGTAGTTTCCTAAACTCTAACTATATGAATGTCAGATTTACCTATCAATATAGTGCTGTCAAGATTGAATTTCTAGACGTTGAACTTTTCATTACTGATGACAAAATTCATAGTAGACTCTTTCGTAAAACAACCGCCTGCAATTCTATTCTGCATGCCAAAAGTGCTCACCCCAGACATCAGGTGGCATCAATTCCCTTTGGAGAGTTTATGAGGGCACGACGTAATTGTAGCATAGATGATAAATTTGTTGCCCAAATGAATGACATGGAAATGAGATTTACAGCCCGTGGTTACTCTAATAAGATTTTAAAGAAAGCACAATACAAAGCAAGGTATTTAGATAGAAATGGAACTTTGAAACTCAAAGAACGGAAAGAGACCAAGGAGGCATCTAATTTGGTAAGGATCATAACAGATTACAATGATGCTTCCTTGATCTTGAAGAAATATATGACCAAACACTGGAATTTACTATTGCAGGATGAATCATTAAAAGATGTGGTGGCTGGAACAGTAGTCACATCATTTCGTAGAGGCAGAACCCTTAGAAATGTATTGAGTCCTAGCTTCACCACCATCCCCCCCAATAAAACTTGGTTATCCAAAAGAGGGGCGGGTTTTTTCAAATGTGGTTTTTGTGGAGTCTGTCGCTGGGCTTGTCATAAGGTGCAGGAATTCTCTCATGATGGTAAATCATTTGTAATCTGTTCCACTATGGATTGCAATTCTAATTTTGTTGTATATATAATACGCTGTAAATGTTCAAGAATTTATGTTGGAAGTACTATACGACCACTCAAAATTAGAATAGGAGAACATGTGCGAGTACTCAAGAATGTTGATGTGAGATATCCCTTGGTGGCACATATGGTCTCCTGCGATGCACAACCAACCCATAAAAGTTTTGAATTCTTTGGACTTGAACACATCCCCCGGGACCCTAGGGGGGGTAACAGGGAACTACGTTTACGTAGACAAGAAGCACTATGGATCATGAGATTAAGAGCTGTGGAATTAGGATTGAATTCCGATAGAGAATTGGAATTTTTCTTGGGGGACTAAGTTCTGATTCTCTGTGTTATAGCATGTTTTCATTGACTACACTGATATTGTCAATTTTGCATATGTTCATGAAAATGTTGTGTTTGGGTGTATTACTGTTTAATTATGTCAAGATATATCTGTATTTACGAGTTTAGTGCCAAGATTCTCAAACGTCATAGTTTTAAGAAACTTGGGGGCTTCATTTGTTTTCACACTGATCCTGTTTAATATCCCTTCATGTTCCTCATATTGGCTTATGGGGTTATTATCAGCTTGGATTCACCTGTGAGCATTTATAGCGCTATTGCAGTTAAGAATTGTCTGACGTTGTACAGAATTGGGTGTTTACTTAGAAATTTTGATAATCTGAGTCGTTGTTGTGT
This sequence comes from Pleurodeles waltl, assembly GCF_031143425.1. NCBI lineage: Eukaryota > Metazoa > Chordata > Amphibia > Caudata > Salamandridae > Pleurodeles > Pleurodeles waltl. The sequence goes on from NC_090442.1 coordinate 652,052,032, forward strand.
TCTCTTTATAACGTTTATTTATTTGTGATAGGTGTGTAAATTTTATTTATCTTATTTCATTTACACTAATTATTATGAAGATTGTCTTGGATTAGCCTATGATGTTTTCCTCTATTATATTCTGCTTGTGAAGGGCATGTGTGTTATCTATAAAATGTATATTCGGCAGTGTATGAACAGGCGGATTTTTGTGCTACGCGGTTATTTTGGATCTGGGCTTATCTGTTGTCCGTTTTTGATTTTGCTGCCCTTAGACTTGAGAGTGGGAACCCGGAAGTATACTTAACTTCCGGGTTCATGTGCGCGCGATCAGCGCACTCGCTAGGCGTCCTGACACGAAGACGCCGGTATTCGGAATACGGATGTGATAATCGTGAATATCGGGGTGAGTTTGAATGTTGAGTTTAGGAGTTTGGTTGGGACTGGATTAATTTATTTTAGTGAGACTACACTAAGTCGATATTTGCTTGGGATAGATTTAAACTTTTACAGTTATTATAGAAATACGAATCATTTTGCAGATGCATTACTAGACATTAATCTCTTATGGGTTACTGTTCATGCCTAGTGGGCATATATTACCACTTTCTTGTTAAAATGTGGTAACTGCAGTCTTTTGAGATATATCTGTTCTTTTCTTGACAGTAGATCGGAACTTCCATTTGGATAATTTATAAGTTGGAGCACATTTGTTTCGGATTAACTGGCATTACCGTTTGTTGCTTAAGTGTTGGTGGACAAATAAGGTATTTTGGTATAGAATATTTGTATTTTGGATGCTTTAAAGCACTATGGGTTGCATGTGGTGTGTTTTAGACTTGTTTTGAAGATGGTCTATCACTTATATAGAGCATGCTGTTAGCTTCTATGTATGTATTGGTTGTGGGTATGTTTTTGAAGGTCTTCTAGTAGGTTTCAATTTTGTGACTTACTTTCCTTTCACCAAGCTTAGGTGATTTTATTTTCTAAATTTCACCTCCCTTTGGGCTTTGACACACACTTGTTACTAACTTGACGGTTGAGCATATTGGTCTTAACTCGTTCGTGTTGTTTATGATTTCTAGCCCTGAAGTAGTCGTAAGGGATGTAAACAATTCCTAAGACGAAACACGTGTTGGCTGGAAGGATGGAAGTATAAATCTCTTTGGATTTCAGACTGTCTAATGTGAAATCACATTCTGAATAAACTTTGGACTTATCGATTGACTTTACTGGTTGACTCCAGGACCTGTTTGGTGCAATATGGACTGATATATGTAACTATTTTCCATGTGAAGTGTATATTTAAATTCTCTTTGTTTACTTTAGGGGTCCCTCATTGTGTATTTTCTTTTTTTGGGGCAACTTTTACCTGGAGCAGCCAAGGGGCATCACAACACGTCTTAGGATATAGCAAACAGTGGATCCTGGACATAAAAAGCGGACCGTTCGAAGTGGTTGTTTCATGCAGGTTACTTCTTGCCATCCACTGGGACAACCACTGTAGTTGGGCCACTAGGAAGTAAGCCTCAAATTTGGGGGCCCCAAGACCCCCATTGGTCGACAGGGAGCTTGAGCTTGAGTAGTGAGACCAGTTTACGCTTTGAGCCCCAGAAGAGGGTGCCTAAGAATGAGTCTAGGTCTTTGAAGAAGGGTCACAGTGGGATGACGGGAAGGTTTGTGAAGTAGTTTAATAGGCTGGGTAAAATATTCATCTTCGCTAAGGCAATTTTGCCTATGGGGGCTAGGGGTGGCATTTGCCAGAATTGAACTTGGGACCAGATTCTGGCCAGAGCTCTACAAAGGTTTCCCTCAAATAGGTCCTGGCAAGTGTGGTAGAGTCGTATTCCAAGATAGGGGGGTACCTGTTTTTGCCAATTAAGCAGGGTATTACTGATGAGCACGAAGCACGGCTGTTGGGCAGGGCATAAGGGGTATATCACTGACTTCCTCCAATTAACCATCAGGCCTGATGCATAGGAGTATTCTGCTACGGTATCCCATACTGAAGAGAGGTCAGCTGTGATGTCCTGGACGTAGATGAGGAAGTCGTCCGTGTAAAGGGATACTGCGTGTATAGTGCCCGCAAGCTGGATGCCCCAAATCAGTCTCTCACTCCTGAAGTGTGTGGCTAAAGGCTCCATGGTGAGAGCAAACAGCAGGGAAGACAGTGGGCATCCCAGTCTTGTGTTTTGGCCCACCAAAAATGAGGCTGAAACTAAGGGGCCCAGACAGACTCTGAATGATGGTCTAGAGTACAGTAACTTGGTATAGGCGAGTAGCCGGGGTATGTAAAGAAGAGTGTGGTGCCATCTTGCATAACCTTGAGTCGGGCAGGAAATAGTAATGCATATTGAATCCCATCTTACCGAAGCTGGTGTTTGACTTCCAGGAAATCTGAACGTTGGACCTGTATTGACCTAGCATAGTCAGCAAACAGCATCACAGTCTTGTCCTCTACCTGGCGGGTGCCTGTCTGTTTGGCAGCTTAGAGGATGGTACTGCGGTCCTTAAAATGAAGTCATTTTGCTAGCATCAGGTGAGGGGGGCACCAGGTGGTGGGCGACAGGCCAGAACTCGTGTGCTCTTTCCAGAAAGTAGAAAGGGGTGAGGTTGGATCATGGTGTGAAGGACTTGAACCGTGGGTTTTCGCCTTCCACCCCTCCGACAGCCGAAGTAATCATACGTTGCTCCTACAGGAGCATCTCTTTAGATCCTCTGTGCTATCCTCAAGGTGTGTGACTCGCTGCTGAAAGTCGAGAGGAGCCAACTGATTGTCTTTAACTTGGGGTTGCAGGGATGCCAGAGTCTTCTCTCCGTCAGCAACCCTGTCCGCAAGCTTGCAGTGGTTGTCTCGTAGGAAGCCAACGTCCGCTGCTATGGAGCCATGTCTGGCCACCATGGAGGTGCACATTTGTTCTATGGCCATGAGCACTTTGTCTAGCTTGGCTGACATTGGGAGAGATTGTGGATTGTCCTGTTGCTGGGTGTCTGGAATCAAGGAGGGAGGATCAAGGAGCGGCGGCTGTCTAGGCACTCCTGCATTCTTCAATCTACCCATGTTGATGTGTTGTTGATGCACTGGTTAGGGCGTCTTGAGCAAGAGACCTGAGGCACACAGGAGTGGCCCAGACAAGGGGCATTGGGTTTGGGGACACACTGCTCTTCCGACAATGCGGAGGTTAGGCTCGGTAGGGTCCATTCAGCTGCACCCACCCCGTATTTTCTCGTGAGCAGGGCAGGTAGGATGGGCCAGAGCCTTGGCACTATGTCTTGTGTTCACCAGGGCTTATTCCCTCTGTCTGGCTCCAACGACTGTGATGTACCCTGGGCTAACCTGCCCAGTGATGTGCTGCGTCATGGCAGGGCCCTTTGAATAAGTTTACCGAGACTCCACTCAATATGACTCCAGGGAATTGGTGTGGACCATAAAAGTATGGGACAGTCTGCCGTCGATGTCCTTCCTCTCCCGGGTCCCTCAGTTGGGAGGGGAAATGTGTAGAGTGAATGTCCCAGTTTGCAGAAGTCTTCCTTAGTGGCCACTTTGTGAGAAATTCATGGGCGAGGCTCACCTCCCCGCCAAGCACCCAGTACGTGGTGTGTATTGCAGGGGCCAAACGGGGGGACCAAGTGGCGCTAGTCGACCAGGGCCTCTGTTGAGTGGAGGCCTCTCTGGGTACAGAAAAGGCCGGCGCTGTGCAGCAAAGGCGGTGGGGCAATAGGAGGTTGGGGGGACGGGTGGATGTCGTAGCTATCACCCGTGGCGTGTCTCTCAGTGGTGTTCACTGCCTGCTGCAGTTCTGGACATCGGGGGCAGGATGCCACACTTCGACTGAACAGGGTCTCCCCAGTTCCCTCAGCATGCTCCAGGCCTCGGGTCCCCCCTGCCGCTCTTGGTCTGCGGCCACTTCTCGGGTGTCTCCCCGCCACCCCCGCCTTCTGTGGAGTAAGTCATGATGCCTAGTGGCTCAGGTGCAGCTTTTCTATGCCGGCAGACTCATTGTTTTCAGGGTGCTATCATTATGGGGCAAGTGTGCAGTCTCTCCACCCCATACCATATAGTGTCAATGCAGTGCAGCATGCTGGGCCTCCACTAACCACCTTGATGCAAGCCAGGCCCGTGCTCCACACCTGCCGCCCTCAATTGGCATCCACACCACGGGTGTCCCCCGGTAATCTCTGCCCTTCGTGGGACGGGCCACAGGAAGTAGTGAGCGGGTGGCTCAGTGGCTCCGCATCCATTGTCAGTGTGTATGGCCGCAGGCCTGGTCATGCGCTCTGCTGTGCCTCTGGTTCTGCCACGCTTCTGTGTCTCTAGCGCGCTTCATAGGGGTGCTGGAGGCGCAGTTCCTCTATGCGGCCTGGCCGGGTGACCTCAGGACACCACCATGTTGGGGGTGGACATGTAGTCCCCTCGCCCGGCACTGCATGGCACTGCTGCAGCACATCGCACTGGGTCCCCTTCTGTCACCCTGGCGCAAGGCAGACCTCCAAGTGAGACGGCAAGTGAGTGGAGTCACAAAGCAGGTCAGGTACTCCGTGCCGTCTCTGGTGATCGGCGCTAGGGTGTTGCGGGTGTGGTTCCTCTGTCTGACCCGCTCCGACATCCTCAGGGCATTGCAATGCTGGGGGCCAGCCTGCAGCCTCCTCACTCCACACCGTGCCACTGCGACATAGCGCTCATATGTCACCCTAACTGGAGGCCTCCGAGTTTCGATCTCAGTCTGCAGTGCCAGGATCTGAGTCCACCACCTAACTGGCATGGATTATTGATGATGGCCAGGCCGGTGAGCAGAGCACTAGGGATTATCACCCGCCATCTTGGCTGGTTAAGCCATGCCCCAGAGTGAGAGCACCTGATACTGGCAATAAAGTACATCTACATTGATCACTGGTGGCTGTCAGGCTCATTTCTCAAATAAGCATCAACATGGCACATGTCTAAGGAGGCTGGAGTGGTTGGAGTTGCTAGGATCAACACAGTCTACTCACACCCCTAAAAGGTGTGGGCCAAGGTTCACCATAATTCACATTGAATTATTCAACATAAAAATGATGCACAGTTGACACAGTTCCTAAAGAACATCACTTGGTTGTTAATCATGATGTACTACCCTCTTTCACCCCTTGAGGGTGCCTTTTCATATGACCTTACACAAGTCATATCTTTAGCCACAACCCTGAAGCTATACATTTTTAAAAAACATTTAGCATACCATATTACAGTTTGAACCATAGTCCCTAAAGGACTCCATTACTGTAAATACAACCTGTAATTGCATGATTTAACCTGTATAGGGTGTTCACCATTATAACAACCCTGTTGTTAACACCATTTAGGCCACAAGGACTGTAGTCATGATCTTCACCCATAGAGGGCACAGTCCCACCACTCCAAAAAAGAAGTTTCAACTGGGACTAGGTTGGGAAATGTTGAAACCCTTTAGGGGTGATTAATTACCTGTCCCCTGAAACTGAGGGTTGGGACACTGAGCAGGTCCCTGGGGGGAGGTGGCACTCCTCCTGCAGCCCCCCCACTCTTTTGAGGCACGTTGGTGGTGACCCCATCCTCCTGGGCTCACCACAAACCCAAACGTTTCTGGGTAAAAATGTGGCCGGCCCTCAGGGCATCATGGGGCGCTCCTTGCTGGAGCGTGAATATTTTATGAGCGGCTCTCCCGCCACACTAGGGAGAGCTGCGTTGCTGTCGGAGTTCCTATCACCGCCTTGCGGGTGTCCGGTCCGACCTGGTCACCCCCCTTAAACAGGTAAGTGCTTGGGTGATGGAGAACAGGGCAGGGAGCCCACCCATGGCCTCTCCCGCCAGTTCCATGCACGTCCAGCACCTTCCCATGCTGCCGTGGAAGCTGGCTCACTATTTCAAGTCTGCCCGCTGCAGCTGACAGATGCCTCAGGGTGCTGCTGCCTGGCGGGCTACAGTAGGGAGTGCAGCAGCACTCCCTCGCCTCCTCTGCACCCTCGGGGCCTGGGGATGGTGTCCTGCGCTCTCCCCACTATCTTCACGACGGTGCTCCCTGACTTTGTCTTATTCGCGTGGCTCCAGGATGGGGTCTGGGCTCCCTTGGCAATCTTCATGGGGGGTGAGACGGCAATCCCGGGCGGGTCCTGGGCCTCCTCCTCCATCTTCGCGGGGAGCTCGCAGGAGTTCCCTGGCTTCTGCTTTGGCCCCTGACCCTGCCCACAGCTGGCAGCCATCTTCGCGTCCTGCTCCCAGGTTTCTCTACTTAGTAGGGCCCCGGGATGGAGTTTGGGCCCACCAGGCCATCTTTGCGGGGTGCAATGGCACCCCCCAGCTTTACTTCTTTATGGGGCCCTGCAGTCTCACTCTGGAGGGAGCACAAGGGACACACAACGTGCTCCCCGGCTCCACTTTTCTTTGGGGGTAGCCTCTGGGCCCTGGCCCACCCTGGAGACACAGACTAGAGCAGCAGCAGAGCCCCACGAGCTTTGCTGCTTGCGCCAGAAAGGTTCCCAAATTGGTAGGGAACCACTGACTACCTGCACCATCCTTTCATCTGGGTGCCTTCTTTTCTTCTGTGCAGCGTGCTCTCCTTGTGCCAGAAAACAGTCTTTCCCCCAACTGGTCCTCAGGGGGTGTCAGGGAACCAGCTTGCCTGGTTCTGGAGAGTGGCCCACTTGGTCTAAAGTCCTTCAGGGTCAAGGTCCTTGCCCCTGTGAGCAGTCAGGGGGTTCCTCTTTCCAGTTGTCCATGATGTCCGTCTTCAGTCCCAGTGTCCTGCAGGGAAGTGTACCCAAGAGAGAGAACCCTCCCCTGTGTAAGATCTTTTAAGTGGGGGTGGAAGTGACAAGCAGAGCTGTACCTCTGGCTTATCCAGATGTGCCACATCACTTCCCTGACCCTGTCCCAACCTCCCTGCTCAGTCTTCTTGGATAGCTCAAAATGGCATAGCCCAGGAACCAGTTGCCACATGTGCTCTGAGAGGTATAGCCTCTCCTTCATGACATTCCTTTCAGGGATTTAGGAAGCTGGCTCTGTATATACTATATCAAAATGAGATATAGGCCCTCATTATGACATTGGCGGTAGATCCTGCTGACCACCACAGTGACGGCCGCCAACCGACCGCGGCGGAGGCAAACATTTGTTCGACAAATTATGGCACACACACACACACCAATCTAACAAAATATTGCCACATCCACAAATTCGCCACCCCAAAGGTTAGTGTTAAATTGTTGGTACCAGCATCCATACAATTACGCCAACCAAACAACGCCCGCCACATCATCACAGCGGACATTCAATGGCGGTAAACCATTGGCGGTACACAACGGCGCACTCAGAATGGACACCCAAATACTAAACCACACAACATTGGCCAATACCAAAAACACACACCTGGCACCAATACACACACCACACTCACCCACCCACAGCAATATAAAACACACACCCACATTACCCACAACCCTTTACGAATACAAATTATTGCCACAAGACTGACACCAAGACCACTGCAACAACTAGACACACACCACATACACCCATACATCTTTCACACACCCTACTTCACACACCCAACCACATCACCCAACACCCTTACACCTACACACACCTCACAACACCCCACATAGGCACCCCAGTTTCACAGAGGAGGAGTTGCGGGTCATGGTGGAGGAAAAAGTCAGGGTATGGTGGAGAATCGTGGACAGGGTGAATGCCGTGGGACAGGATCCAAGAACAAGGGACGACATCAGGAAGAGGTGGAACGACCTACCGGGGAAGAGTGGAGCCATACAGAGGACTGGCGGTGGACCCCACCTCCTCCCCTACAGCTCACAGCATGGGAGGAGCAAGTTTTGGCAATACTGCATCCTGAGGGACTCACTGGAGTAGCTGGAGGACTGGACACTGGTGAGTCAAGATTCACTACTTATCTCCCCCATACCTACATGCCATCTCACTCCCTCACCCTCACTCCCATCACTCCACTCCATCCCACAAACTGCACCTACACATCTGACTAACCACAATGCCAAGCCCCGCATGCTAAACCAATGTATGGACAGCCCTCTCAGCCCTGCATTAACACTCATCACAAAAGCATGCACAGCATAGGGGAACTAACAATCCCACAATACATCACCATACACATACACATACAAAGGTGGCAGGGCAACAGCAACAATAGAGGGGAAGCTAGGGATGTACAATATGTCACAGACATGAAGCATAATACATCTCTTACATCCCCACAGGTGCCCCAGCCAACGTCAGTGAAGAGGAGGTGCCATGCCCCTCAACAGAAGATGCCCCAGTGATGACAGTAACTCTGGACTTCTGGATCTGGATGAACTACCTGGCCCATCATGGACCGCTGGTCAGTTGGTCACCCACACCCCACTCCCAGTCAACCACAGAGCCTCCCCCATCAGTATCCAACACCACAGCACCCACCCAGCGTCCACACATCCTTGTCCCCAGGACATGTCAATCAGCAGTGTGCCCACCTGTACAGGGACCCCGGTCCACACTCTCCTCCAAGACAATCAGGGACCTGGGCCCAGTGGCAGTGGGCACACCGTTCACGGGACACAGGCACAGGGCAACAGGGACACTGGGAGGACCGCTGTGCGCCAGGGGGAGGACAGGCCCAGGGAACTGACTCTCCAGGATGCACTCACCAAGATCCTGGGGCCCTACCAACAATCCCAGGACACGATGGGCTAGATCCTTTCCAACATGCAGGAGGACAAGCAGCTGCAGGAGGAACACCATCAGGAGATCAGGGATGACTTGCAGGCCCTCAACACCACCATGATCTCCATAGGAGGGGTGCTGGCAGACATGGCCAACATCATGAGAGAATCGACAGCACAGCAGCGGGCCCCTACAACTAGCCAGTCTATTGACCAGCCCTCTACTTCTGCTGCAGCTAGTAGGCAGGAGGCCCAGCCACAGGACCCACAGGCCACCAGCACCCCTCCCCCTGCAGAAGGGGAACCACCCCACAAACATTCCCTGCAACCTAGAAAGAAGCCAGAGACACTTGTCAAGATCAAGACCACTACCAGGAAATTAGACTCTCCTGATTGTCCCCCTTGTGTCCCACCCTGTCACCTTGTCCCCTTTGAACTGCCTTTGCTCCTCCTCCCATGGCCCCTTGGACACTGGACCTGTGCTACAAACAGGCTGCAACAATACCCTGGAGTTTCCTTTACCATCACCCCTTTCCATTGCACCTTTCCCTCAATTATTAGCACTACAATAAACACCCTTGAACACAGCTTGAGTGACACTGTTTTATGTGCTGAAAATGTGCATTTATGGGAACAGTCACATCTAGGGCAAATGATCTGCAACACTGTGATAGCATAAAAATAATGACCTGTAGCTGTCTGTAGTAATCACATCAGGACACTGTTGTCATATCACCAACATCTGTAAAATGACAAGCCATAGGTGACAGTAAGTTGAGATGCAAAGGAAGTGAATGTCTGCATGCTACAGCCACACAGATAAAATCAATAGTCAGAGTAATGGTCAGTTCCACTGTTTCACCTGTGTGTCATTGGAAGAATTGATGTATAACTGATGTTCTGTTGTCCACATCCTCATCCTCTGTTTCCTCATCCTCCCTGTCCTCAGGGCACATTGCTGCCAGAGGGTCATCTCCAGTCTCCTCCACCTGCAGAAAAGGCAAATGTTGTCTGAGGGACAGGTTGTGCAACATGCAGCATGCCACTACTATCTGGCAGACCTTCTTGGGTGAGTAGCACAGGGACCCACCTGTCAAATGCAGGCACCTGAACCTGGCCTTTAGGAGGCCGAAGGTCCTTTCAATTATTATCTTGGTTCACCCATGTGCATAATTATAAAGGTTCTCAGCCCATGTCCTGGCATTCCTCACAGGGGTCAGGAGCCACTATAGGTCTGGGTAGCCAGAGTCACCTGCAAGTATTGAGGGACAAACATTAGCCTTATACAATGCTATAAGGAGAACACCTGAAGCCATACACTGACATACAGTGGGTGGGGACTCTGGCTCACCTATTAGCCACACCCTGTGCCTCTGTAGTTGGGCGATCAAATTTGGATGCTGTTATTCCTCAGAACAAAGGCGTCATGCACTGACCCAGGATACTTGGCAGTGACGTGGGAGATGTACTGGTCTGCCAGGCGCACCATTTGTACATTGAGTGAGTTGAAACTCTTCCGATTCCTGAACACCTGTTCATTCTGGCAGGGGGACACAAATGCAATATGTGTACCGTCAATCGCCCTAATAATATTGGGTATATGTCCTATTGCATAGAATCCTGCCCTCACAGTGGCCAAATCTTCCACTTGGGGGAAAGCAATATAGCTGCACATGTGTTTCACCAAGACAGACAATACCCTTGCCAGCACTATTGAGAACCCTGGCTGTGACATTCCTGCTGCCAAGCCCCCTGTCACGTCAAAAGAACCTGTTGCCAGGAAATTGAGCCCTGATAAAACCTGCACAAGACGGGGGATCCCAGTGGGATGACGTATAGCTGATATTAGGTCAGGTTCCAATTGGGCACCCAGCTCTGTGATTGTGGCCCTGTCCAGTCTATAGGTGAGTATTATGTGCCTGTCCTCCAGTGTAGCCAAGTCCACAAGGGGTCTGTACACAGGGTTTGTCTCCTCCTCCTATTCATCCGCAGTGGTAGTGTTTTGCCTTCCTTATCTTATGACTGAGCTGACAAAACTTCTTTGGAATGCAATTCTTAGTTTAAAGAAAACACTTATTATTATCACTTCACCACGATGTTCCTGAGAGACGAGATTAGTAGGTTGGAAGCACACGTTTAAAAGTAGTCACAGCAATGAAAGCAAAATATATCAAAGTACTTTTCAATTTCAATGTACACAGCAAATACATGTGACATAACTTCAAAGCAAAGAATAAAAGTCAAAATTCATCACCGTAGGCCACTGCTCTTCATCTTTCTTATTCCTGCAAGTTGATGACTCCTGTTCAACTGCGAGAAAGAGATTTTCCACCCAAACGGAAGGTCAGGCAGCTGACGTCCGCTCCTGACTGAAATCCTGGAAAATTCCCCCTTGCTGCTGCCCAGGGACACCGTAAAAAGCCTGCTAACAGGCCCCTTAGTTAAAACATGCTGGCTACTGTGCATAGTGGGAACAGAACAAGAGTTGGAGAGTGGCCAAGTCTCCAAACCTCGCTCGTTCCCAGGCTGGATTAAGAGGAAAACACAAAATATACGCTCTCTTATCACGCTAGGTTTCGGTGTGAATTCAATACGAAAAACACAGCTTGATCTAGCATGTTGAAAAACACAGCTCATCTGCAATGTCTCAACTGCAATGTCGAACTCTACGTTAAAGCCAGTAGGCAGCTAACCTAAATACCAAATGTAATGTCTAATGCCACGTTAAAGCCAAAAGACAGCTAAACTGAATACAGAATATAGGGGGTTATTACAACTTTGGAGGAGGTGTTAATCCGTCCCAAAAGTGACGGTAAAGTGACGGATATACCACAAGCCGTATTACGAGTTCCATAGGATATAATGGACTCATAATACGGCTGGTGGTATATCCGTCACTTTACCGTCACTTTTGGGACGGATTAACACCTCCTCCAAAGTTGTAATAACCCCCATAATGTCTAATGCCATGTTAAAGTCAATAGGCAGCTAAACTGAATACAACATGTAATGTGCTACTGATGAACATTGAACAACTAATATGCGCAGTGGTGAAACACAAAGTCATTGGTCAAACACAATTAATGGCATAACATCTCCACCCTATGACCAATTACTTTTGTTTACATTCCTCTTATTTCAAACAAAAACAAAAAAATGAAAAACAAAAAACAAAAAGATTTTAAGCAAATCAGAATGAATAGTGTCTCTAAAATAGCAAGTTGATGTAGCATGAGTTCTACTCATGTAAAGGTACACGGTCCACCTGAAAGGTTTGCTGGAATGTAAGTGAAAGTCAGGTTTCCACACGAAAAAACACAGACAGTTAACTGGCAATGACGCTTAGTTCCAGTGGAAGAAGGTAATCAAACAAGTTGACAAACTTTATATTGATCCCATGTAGAACTTGAACTGAAGGCGCCAATTGCGCAAAATGGATCCATGGGGTTTGTACTTTAATCAATCAGGTTCAGGTTGGGGGTGCGGTCCCTCCCCCAACCCCACACGCAAACACCCGAAGGGAGACCACACAGCACACTCATGGTCAGTGGCGAGTTGTGGTAGGATCTGCAAAAAGAAAAAAGTATGACTTTTCTTGCAAATAACATTTGTCATCTGGAATATGTTCCCATTTTTCCTCTCCTGGTTTCATGATCAACAGAACATTGTTGGGACCCTTTGCTATAATTTCTGCAGGTTCTGGAGGGTCACCTGGGGATTCAACCCACACCTTAGCACTGAGGTTTTTATCTGCTGCACCACAGCTTCCCTTTCCTTGCACTGTCAGAAGGGCTGGGACAGACTCCTTCCTTACCAAACCTCCATTCACTGCACTTATGACAAGTTGGGCAATTCTGTCTCCAATCTGTATGAATAATTCAGATTCTCTTCTAGTTATCAAAATAATTTTGATTTCGATTTGGTAATCTGCAGCAATCACTTCCCCTAAAACCTGATCAATTTGCCATATCTGTCCTGGTAACTTTCCTCTCCCCAACTGATCTTTGACTGTTTGTGGGACAGATCTCTGTTGTGTGTGCTGACAAATAGGACATTGCAAAATCACAGTTTTTATCAAATGTAAGGGAATGTGCATCTCTCTAATCTCTGCCCACCTGTAAGGGGCTTTTTTTCCCAGATGTCCACATTTCTGGTGCACCCACTTAGCCATCCCCACCAAGTCAGAATTCTGGGTTGACACTTCTGTCTCTGCACTTTGCTCTTTAACATCTGCAAGGGAATTGAACCAGTTATGTACAAGCCATGTGGAAAACCAAACGGCTAATCCATTGGCAGTGAACCAAGAATCAGTGTAAAAATGACACGTCTCAAGCAGCTCTTGCTTTAAAGTCTGACACACATTGTACAACTCTGCATATTGGCTACTTCTTCCTTCTCCTGTGGTAGACAACAACTTTCCAGTAACTGGATTGTATGACACTGCTTTCCATTGTCTTTTAGTACTCATGCATTTCAATGAATCATTAGTCAAACAAACACTCTTTCTATCCTCAGGGGACAAGAATTCAAATGGTGGACTCAATTTCACTGGCGACTCTTTTACCTGTGGTACTCCCTGCACCCTCTCCTCATCCTGTAAAGGGGCTTGTGACACCTGTCCATGTAGGGCTGCAGTGACTCGAGCCCTGTTTTGTATGTACCAGATCCAGTGTATGATACTAGCCTCTTGTGCCTGACCTATACTGTGATATTTAGGTGAACTCATCACCCAATGCATGATTGATAGTTCAGGTTTCAGAATTACATTATCATTTAATGTCATTTGCTCAGTATTCACTAGAGCCCAATAACAAGTCAAAAGCTGTTTTTCAAAAGGAGTACAGCACTCCACAAAGTCAGATAGTTTTCTAACCCAAAGTTCCAGGGGCACCCTTGTCCTCCCCTGTTCCTGATTTATATGTAAATCAGTGTTTCCCTCTTGCACTGCACACAAATCTAAAGTCTGTTGAATTATTTCATTTGCCAAATCAAAAGCACGCAGCTGCTTCTCACTCCCTTCAAACTCATATTTTTTCCTAGTTACTTTGTACCAATGTGTTAAGATTTTACTCAGATGAGGGCTATGCTGTTTCCAAAAATCAAACAAGCTTGTGAAACTCGGCGTCTCTTGCTTAGTACAAATAGTAAGAAACTCTAAAATCTTTTGTTTTACCTGTGACAACATCTGTCTATTTTCTGGATTCCACTGAATTCCCAGAAACTGCATATTTTGTGATAGTACCTCTGCCTTGTCTGAATTAATTTTACACATAGTACTTTGCAAAAGCGGTCTGAATATAACATTCTCAACTTCGTGCTCAGTGTAATCTTTTAAGGAATGCACTTCAACTGCCAAAAACTGTGGGCTGCTCTGCGCACGGAGATCTCTGCTCTGCTCAAGAGGCTCACACTGGCCCCCACCTTTTTTAACCTCTTCATTACTGGAATGGGAAAAGCCAGATTCTCCTGCAACAGCTTTGTGAATTTCAGTTTTATCTTGCAACAATTTGTTCTGGCTAATTTGCTCACGTAGATTCTTATTTTCATGTTCTAACTGCCTACCTCTCTCATGCATTTATCTGTAAGCAGACAGAAGTATCCAAACCGTTGTGTCAAGAACAAAAGGGACATCATTTCTTTCAAAAAGCACATTTTCTAAATATGAAAACACTTTTGCTTTATCCAAGCACTCATCCCAAGACTCACAAAGTCCTAATAAACAAGAAAACATGTTTCTCACAACACCATAAGGCAGTTTAACCTCACATGCATTTTCAAACATGGTCTGCCGTGCTTCTTTAATTCTCTAAACAACAAAAACAATTACACGTTTAAATCGTGCACCTCCAATCTCCAATTCGACTCCCAGACTGACGACGCACGCCAAAATGTTTTGCCTTCCTTATCTTATGACCGAGCTGACAAAACTTCTCTGGAATGCACTTCTTAGTTTAAAGAAGATATTTATTATTATTACTTCACCACGAGGCTCCTGAGAGACGAGATTAGTAGGTTGGAAGCACACGTTTAAAAGTAGTCACAGCAATGAAAGCAAAATATATCAAAGTACTTCTCAATTGCAATGTACACAGCAAATATATGTGACATAACTTCAAAGCAAAGAATAAAAGTCAAAATTCATCACCGTAGGGCACTGCTCTTCATCTTTCTTATGCCTGCAAGTTGATGACTCCTGTTCAACTGCGAGAAAGAGATTTTCCACCCAAACGGAAGGTCAGGCAGCTGACGTCCGCTCCTGACTGAAATCCTGGAAAATTTCCCCTTGCTGCTGCCCAGGGACACCGTAAAAAGCCTGCTAACAGGCCCCTTAGTTAAAACATGCTGGCTACTGTGCATAGTGGGAACAGAACAAGAGTTGGAGAGTGGCCAAGTCTCCAAACCTCGCTCGTTCCCAGGCTGGATAAAGAGGAAAACACAAAATATACGCTCTCTTATCACACTAGGGTTTGGTGTGAATTCAATACCAAAAACACAGCTTGGTCTACCATGTTGAAAAACACAGCTCATCTGCCATGTCTCAACTGCAATGTCGAACTCCACGTTAAAGCCAATAGGCAGCTAAACTGAATACAAAATGTAATGTCTAATGCCACGTTAAAGCCAATAGGCAGCTAATCTAAATACCAAATGTAATGCCTAATGCCACGTTAAAGCCAATAGGCAGCTAAACTGAATACAACATGTAATGTGCTACTGATGAACATTGAACAACTAATATGCGCAGTGGTGAAACACAAAGTCATTGGTCAAACAAAATTAATGGCATAACAGGTAGGTATCTAAGCGACACAAGATTGAGTAGGCTGTCACAATTTGAACAATGGGACCACCACCTCAGTTTGTATACAGCATTAATGTGATGGGACAGTGGGAATGGCAATGTTTGTGCAATTTTTGGCAATGAAGCAGTTATGGAAGGTCTGAATGTTGTCCACCACCATGAAATGGTGACCGCCTGTCCTGTATCTAGGGACAGGTGAAAGTGAGTGTTGGGGTTCTTCCTACCCGGTAATGGAAAACAATTGCACGAAATAGGCGGTGTGATAGTTTTATTTAATATACATTATTACTATAGTCCTTTGTGCTCGTTTTGTATATCTTTCTTGTCTCCTTTCTTCTAATGTCTCTTCTTCTGTCTCTCTTTTGGTTTGATTTGTGTATCTTTCTTGGTTCCTCTCTTCTGATGTTTATTCTGTTGTCTCTCCTTCTTTGTTTCATGCAGGGTGGTCCGTTTACCAAGAAGCCCGCCTTCAGGAAACTCAAGGAGAGAAAGGACCCCAAATCACAGTAAGTGGTCTTTCTTTTATACCTTTTATGTTTAAGGGATAGGGGGTGCGGGAAAAATACACTACCAAGCAAATGAAGACCGAGCTCAGTGTATACAAATACATTTAAAAAAATAAGCACTCTTAAAATAAAAAAAACGAATGTTCCGAGATCAGGGCACTACGTGGTCACAGTTACTAAATATGATGGAGATAGGTGCCCGTATTCCTTTAGCACATTATCTCTGTGCTTTTTGGTATAGCCCAGTGTTTGTGGAAGAGCAGTAAAGAAAGCAACAAAAATAAAAAAACACAACACAAAAAGAGACCTACTAATCCCTTTACCAACAATACCCCGAGGGGTTTAGCATGCAGGCATGTACCTGTGTGAGCCATGTCCCTCCAGGGACGTGGCTGGCTCTGGCTGGTGCTCGTTGGCTCTCTCTGCGACGGTCCCTCCTCGTCCCAACTGCCAGCGTCTCTGTTGGGTTCTCCTCCAGCGTCCGACACTCGCACTACTTCTGGGTGGTCGGGCTTTCCTTCTCTCCTCCTCCCGCTGACGACACGCATGCTTCTCCGCTTGCCAGCTTTATTAGTCAGATGTTCGGGCGGACGTCCGACGATGTGACTACCTGGTGTTGAGAAGCGCCCCCGGGGCACCGTCCTACGTGTCCCGGGGTATGGTCCTGGAGCAGGATAGCGCCGACCCTGCTACAAATCCTTTCCCTTGTAAAAGGCTGTTCAAGACTTTGGCCAATAGGATGTCTAGAAAGGTAGTTAGCAGTAACCAACTGATGGCCTGGAAGATGTTGAACCTGGAAGACAAAGGGTTGTAATTCCATGAACCACCGTAGGATTCTCGGGTTGGTGTCTTTGTGACGTGACAACCAGGTAAGGGGTGTGTGATCAGTCTGTAGAATAAAAGGGTGACCTAGAAGGTAGTATTGTAGGGCTTCTATAGCCCAATTGATGGCCAGGCATTCCCTTTCTATGACCGGATATCATTGTTCTCGCAGTAGTAACTTTCTACTGATAAAGACAATGGGGTGGTTGTTGCCATGTTCATCGTTTTGATATAAGAAGGCTTTTATGCCAATATCGGAGGTATCAGTTTGTAACAAGAATTGTCTCTCAAAATCAGGACAGTGTAATACAGGTTTGGTTGTTAGACAATGTTTAAGGGATTCATAACTCTGCTGTTGTGTATAGGTTAGTTTTGTTATCTTGGATGGACTCTCTTTCTTTAAGAGGTCTGTTAAGGGGGCGGCTAATGTAGAGTAGTTTGGGATAAAACGTCTATAATACCCTACAAGTCCCAAAAAGGATTGTATCTCTTTTTTTTAAAGTCGGGCTGGGTATGCTCAATATAGCCTCTACTTTATCCATTTGAGGTCTGGTTTGACCGTTCCCTATATGATACCCGAGGTAAGCAATATTATCGCCTGCCATTTTACATTTTTCCGGATTAGCCGTAAGCCCTGCTTCTTTTAGAGTATGGAATACCTTGTCTACATGATAGATATGGTCAGCCCATGATTCACAAAAAATTACAGTATCATCGAGGTATGTAGCTGCATACGGGGTACGTGTTTGTAACAGTCTATCTATTAGTCTCTGAAATGTTGCCAGGGCCCCATGCAACCGAAACGGGAGAACTGTAAACTGGTGCAATCCCGATGGTGTGGCAAACACAGTTTTTTCTTTGTCCGGGGGATATAGGGGAATCTGCCGATAACCCTTGGTGAGATCTAATGTGGTCATATATTTTGCTTTGCCCATTTCTCCAACAATTCATTTACCCTAGGAATGGGATAGGTATCGAATTGGGATATCTTGTTGACTTGTCGAAGTCTATGCAAAAGCAGACCGACCCACTGGGTTTGGGAACCAGAACAACTGGCGAGCACCAAGGGCTGATTGAGGGTTCTATGATTCCTAGTTGTAACATATTTTGGACTTTTTGTTCTACCAAATTTTTCCGTGCTTCTGGGATTCGGTAAGGGCGAAGCTGGACAATTTTATCTCCTTGGGTCCTAATGTGGTGTTGAATCAGTGATGTTCTCCCAGGCGTGACCGGAAAAAGATTCTTATGTTTGTACAACATACCAAACAATTGTTTTTGTTGGGTGGGAAGAAGATTAGGATTCATGGAGGGAAGAGTCATTGAGGAGCCGTTGGATTGTGGGTATAAGTTGATTTCTAAGGTTTTGCTAATGTTAACAAGGAACCCTACCCATGGTGGTCCGGGTATTTCATCACCTTCTTCCCATTTTTTTAAAAGGTTAATATGATAGATCTGGGTTCTTTTTGGGTTTTCAGATAATATAAGTTTGTATGTAACAGGACTTACGGCTTCAACAACCTTTAAAGGTCCTTGCCATTTGGCTAATAACTTGTTTTCAGAGCTTGGTAATAGAATTAGGACTTTGTCACCCGGTTGTAATTGTCTAAGAGCAGTATTTCTATTGTAACATTTTTTTTTGTTTATCTTGGGCCCTCTCAAGATGAATCCTGACATCCTCACACACGGTATGTAACTGATCCTTTAACTGTTGGCTATATTCCAACAGGTCTTTATCCTCACTTTCCTCTTCTTCCCATTTCTCTGTGGCCATATCTAACAGGGATCTTGGTTGGCGACCGAATACCAATTCAAAGAGACTGTGACCGGTAGAGGACTGCACGTGAGTTCTTATAACATAGAGGACGAAGGATAGCTTTTTATCCCAATCTTTTCCTAAATCATTGATGTTTTTTTTCAACAGAGTCTTCAGTGTGCAGTTGTACCTTTCCACGAGTCTATCTGTTTGGGGATGGTAAACAGATGTCCGAATCTGGGTTACACCTAATATTTGGCAGATTTGGGACATTAGATGGAATATGAATGGAGTGCCTTGGTCCATGAGTAATTCTTTCGGAAAACTGACCCGGGAAAAAAAAACTATCATAGCATGTGCTATGCTCTTGGTGGTCATGCCTTTGAGGGGTATGGCCTCAGGATACCGTGTCGCGTAGTCCACCAGCACGAGGATATACATATAACCCCGGGAGAAGGGGACGAGTGGTCCTATTAAATCCATTCCAATCCTAGAGAATGGAACATCGCTAATGGGTAAGGGAAACAGGGGCGCTTTCTTTTGTGGCCTAGGATTTACAAGCTGGCAGTGGGAAAACTGTTGACAGAACCGGCGTATGTCTGAAAAGACCCCAGGCCAATAAAACCGATGCAAAAGGTACTCTTCTGTTTTTTCTCTCAGCACCCCCCATCTGACTATGGGCCATGTGTAATGTTTATGTACAAAAAGGTTGGGGTACCACTAACTGTGTTTGTTCCTGATTACAATGTTTGGTCACCCTATACAATAAACCTTTTTGGATCAGAAAGTACGGACCCACCTGTCCGGTTTTCTCTGTCACAGCAGCCTCCCAGGCATGTATCAGAGTTCGGTCTTCTCGTTGACTTGTACAGAAGAGGGTACGGAAGCTAATACCATTTTTCCAGAATTATCAGGGTTAGGAGATTGATTCTGTATGTGGTATAACTTTCTTCCTTCTCTTTGTACTGTTCTGCTCAGTTTAGGCTTTTCTTTTCCCGGAGAAATGTCTGTGTTGGAAAAAGGAGCCTCCTCCCACCATGTCTCCACTTCCCTTTTTCTTTGTATACTATCCAACAGTTCAGGGAATTTACAGAAATCTGTCCCTATAATAACTTCCTCCATGAGATGGGCAATAACCCCCATCCGAATAGTCTCTTTCTGTCCATTCCAATCAGTTGACATAGGGACTAATGGATATTGCTTTTGGTCACTGTGAATACAACAAATAGACACATAGGCCCTCATTAGAACCCTGGCGGTCGGTGATAAAGCAGCAGTAATACCGCCAACAGGCCGGCGGTAAACAAAATGTAATTATGACCACGGCGGAAACCGCCAACACAGACAGCCACTTTAACGCTCCGTCTGCCACGGCGGAAGCAACAAGCACTGCAGGGGTAACCGCCAACAGCCAGACGGAAGAAATTTACCGCCCACCCTATTACAACAAGCCAATCCGCCAGCTTTTCCGGGGCAGTACCAACGTCATCAAAAGCACGGCGGAAACAGTACACAGAAGGGAAACGATTCACCTCTGGACAATCAGGGAACAACCACAACGCCATGGAGCCCGAAATGCAGGTGTTACCCATGCTGGTTTACCCCATCCTACACCAGGAACACGAACAGCGGAGAAGACGACCACGGTGAGTACCGCGCCTAGCACACAAGGGAGAGGGGAGGAAAAAGAGAGTGACACACACACACAACACCCCCAACCCCACCCCCAACACCATACACAAAAACATATGCAACAACATTACATATCCACCCCGTAACCCTCAGAAATAACGCAAGGACAAAAGGAAGTGAGTAAAGTCAGAGTAATAATATAAATTGCGAAAAATACATCCTCAAAGCACAAAACAGTATATACAATATATACAAATGTAGGGACACTGCCCAGTTCAAAACGTCCATGGCCCACAGGGCCATATCACATAGGCCGAGGCCCCACTTGACTCCCGCCTCAATACAGAGAGAACACTGCTGGGGCATCAGGTCGAAAATACACAGGCACCTCAGGGAGAAGGGGAAGGGGGGGGCACCTCAGCCGGAAGATGGTATAACGCCACTGCTCCTGGAGGGGACTACATGCCCACTGCTTGGTCCTGGGGAGTTCAAAGCCACAGTCTTTCTAGTGGGTGGTTTGCCCACTGCTTGGTCCTGGGGAGTGCACAGCCACAGTCTCCCTAGTCGGTGGTCTGCCGATTGCTTGGTCCTGGGGAGTGCAAAGCCACAGTCTCTATAGTGGGTGGTTTGCCCACTGCTTGGTCCTGGGGAGTGCAAAGCCACAGTCTCTCTAGTGGGTGGTCTGCCCATTGCTTGGTCCTGGGGAGTGCAAAGCCACAGTCTCTCTAGTGGGTAGTTTGCCCACTGGTTCTGGAGGGGGCTTTGTGCCCAGTGTGCTTCATCCTGGATAGGAGGGAGTGAGTGGATGGCTTCTCCCACTTGTTCTGGAGGGGGCTTTGTGCCCTGTGATGCAGATCTTGGAGGGTGCAAGGTCACAGTCTCGCACCTGGGTGTCACACCTACAGTTGTTGCAGGGGCCAGGACGCACTACAGCCCATGGAGGCATGACTACACACTGGCCGCCGGTGGTCACGGCTGCTCAGTGGTGGCAGTGGCGGGACTGGCGGCGGTGCTGGCTGTGGTTGGGGGAGGCTCCAGCCCTTCTCCTGCAGCCTCGGACGGCTGCCCACTGGGGCTGCTGCTGCTGCTGGCAGTGGTGCTGGTGCTGGCGGCGGTGCTGGCGGCTGGGCTGGTGGCAGTGCTGCCTGTGGTGGGGGGAGGCTCCAGCCCTTCCCCCAGAACCTCAGACGGCTGCCCACTGGGGCTGCTGCTGGCAGTCGTGGTGGCAGTGGTGCTGGTGGCGCTGCTGGCGGGAGGCTTCAGCCCTTTCCCCACAGCCTCGGACAGCTGAAGTGCCATGGCTGATGTTGTGTGCCCAGATGCTGCTCCAGCACCAGGCTACATATCCACCCTGCCTGCGGCGTCTGTGACTTTCTCATTGTCCTTGGCAGCTGGTGTTCCCTTCCTGCCCTTGCCACCTGGTGGTGCCTCCTTGCTTCTGCCAGCTGGTGGTGCCTCCTTGCGTTTGCCAGCTGGTGGTGCCTCCTTGCATTTGCCAGCTGGTGCTTCCTTTTTGCCCTTGGTAGCTGGTGCAGGCACACTGGCTGTGTGGACGGGTGTCGTCTTCATGGTGCCTCTCACAACTGCAGTGGCTGCAGAAACGACAGTGGCCGTGGACTGGGTGGCTGAGGTGCTAGCCTGGGTCCTGACCACCCTGGCCCAAAGTGAAGGACGGGGGGAGGGGCTGTGAATAGGTCAAGAGTGGAGAGGAAAAGCTTTTTAGGGGCACAAGGGCTAGAAGAGGGTGAAGGTTTGGGAGTGGAGGAAGAGGGAGTGGTTGTAGGAGGTGTCTGTCTGCTGTGTTTAGGTGCAGGTGCATGGGCTGGATGCTGTTGTGAGGTGGATGGCTGTTGGGTGTCTGAGTGCTTGCGTTTGTGTACCTTGGGAGGAGGGGGCACAGACACAGTGGGAGATGACATAGGGGACGTGTGCATGGATGTGGGGGTGGTGACTGCCAGTGAGGGGCGTGTAGTGATAGGGGTGATGGTGATGGGGGTAGTGGATGAGGATGTAGTGCATGCAGGTGTGAGTGGAGCCGCTACTGGGAGGGAGGTGGACAAGGAGGAGGAGGGGGACACAGTGGAGGCAATGGATGTTGGTGTGTCTGCATCTGGATGGTTCTTGTGTGAGTGCCTGTGGGATGAAGTGTGGTGCTTGTGTTTGCCTGAGCCACTTCTGTGTGTTGATTTGGGTGTATGCTGGTCTGAAGGTGGGCTTGGGATAGGCTGGGGTTGAGGGGAATGGGACTGGGTGGAGGAAGTTGGAGGGGGGAGGCTAGAGACTGGGACAACGGCTGCCATCAGGAAGTTGGCCAGAGCCTGGAATGATCTCTGTTGGACCGCCATGCCAGAGTGAATGCCCTCCAGGAATGCATTTGTTTGTTGCAAATGCCCTGCCAGACTCTGGATGGCATTCACTATAGTTGACTGCCCAACAGAGATGGATCGCAGGAGGTCAATAGACTCCTCACTGAGGGCAACAGGGCTGACTGGGGCAGGGCCTGAGGTGCCTGGGGCGAAAGGAGATGCCCACCCTCCTGGGTGAGAGGGCACGGGAAACATGCTGAGGGGCTGCTGGGAGGGTGGTGCTGGTACGGGGGTGGCTGCTGTACCTGTTGTTGGGGTGGCCACAGAGGTGTCCGTCACCGCCAGGGAGCTTCCATCGGAGGAGGTGTCCTGTTAGAACTGTCCAGTCTCTGCTGTGGTGCTCCCCTCGCCCTCCTTCCCACTGGTGCCCTAACCATCGGTGGATTCGGCCTCATGGGCCATGTGGGATGCAGCTCCCTCCGTCGCCTGTGCCTCTGCTCCTCTGCCAGATGATGCTAATGCACACAAGGACAGGGTGACAAAACAAAAGGGGGGGAAGAGAGAGGGGATACACTTGGTCAATGCCAGCAACAACAACACCGTTGGCGTACACAACACACAGGGAACAGCCCTATGCACTAGGCCATGCACTACTAGTTACAATGCTAGTCCCTAGGCCATGAAGTGCAATACCTAACGCCAATAGCAGCACAGCTGAAACCCACAGGACCCTGCCCAGTAGGAGATGCCCACTAGCATATTTGGGGTTGGAGTGCATCAGACCCTGCCCATCATGGTACCTACCCTGCCATGTTCGTCCTGGCCTAGGGGCACCCACAGACCCACATCCCCCACCCAGATAACATCTCAACACGCGCAATTTGTAGAATCTGAAATTGTACTCATCCCCTTGTGGCTGCTGTGATGCCTTCAAGCGCCCATCCAACTCCGGATAGGCCACCGCCAGGCTGCAGAACATCAGGGGGGTCAGGGTATGGCGGGCACCCCTTCCTCGTTGGGAGGCCATTCCCAGCTGGGCCTCCGCCATCTTCCTTGCCCAGCGGTGCAGGTCCTCCTACTGTTTGTGACAGTGGGTGCTCCGCCTGTGCGGACCCACAGGTCCGCACGTCCTTGGCGATGGCACACCAAATACCCTTTTTCTGATGGGCACTGACCTGCATAAAAAGATACATAGAAAAAGGTATTAGTCATACCGTCCGGCCTGCTACACTCATGGCCCACCATATCCCTCCCATCCCCTTACGCACAGACATTGACCACCAGACATGCAGCACTCTGCCCAGGACCCCTCAGCCATCCCCCCTTACACGAGGCTTACACACACAGCACTCCATGCTTTCATGTCCCATGCATCGTGCTCACAGTGTACTCACCTGTTGGTCTGGAGGACCATAAAGTAAATGGTACTGGGGTAGGACCCCATCCACCAGTCTCTCCAACTCCTCTGAAGTGAAGGCGGGGGCTCTTTCCCCAGACACTCAAGCCATGGTCGCTTCCAGGCACAGGTCACAGCAGCACTTGCAGTGTAGGTCCTCTCCTGTTGAAGGTCAGTTAGCAAGTGAGTGAACAGAAAGAAAATGGCGGTCACAGCCGGCGTACATCACCATTGGTTACTGGAATCCATAGGGCCCAATGATAACCAATGAGGTGTTGCACGGCGGTACCTCATTTCCACTTGTCCCTCCACACAGGTCAGGGGGCCGCCATTTCAGGGGGGAACAGGCCATGGCACCTGACTGCGTCACATCACATATAGGCACATATATGGAACTACATGTTCACATACTGTTTTTGTCACAACATGCAAGGCATTTTACTCTGAGGATATGTTTGAATATGACCATATGCTCACCGTTTTTCACCCTAGAGTTCAACTGCTGCAGATGAATAGGAGATGGAGACATCCCCCCATCTACAGGCCCTGGTGGACCTGGCAACAATGGAGGACAGGCACATTATCCTCACCTACAGACTTGATAGTGCCACAATACAAAAGATTTGTGCCCAATTGGAGCAAGACCTGATCTCAACTATCCGACACCCCACTGGGATCCACCATCTTGTGCAAGTCCTATCAGTGCTCCATTTCTTGGCAAGTGGCTCCTTCCAAGCGACAGTGGCCATGGCAGCAAGGATGTCACAGCCTATGTTCTCAAACGTGCTGACCAGAGTGTTGTCTGCCCTGATGATACACATGCGCAGCTACATTGTTTTCCCCCAGGTGGAGGATTTGGCCACAGTGAAGGCTGACTTCTATCACTGGGACATATCCCCAACATCATTGGTGCTATTGATGGTACACATATTGCATTTGTTCCCCCCCCGGAGAAATGAACAGGTGTTCAGAAATCGAAAGAGCTTTCACTCTATGAATGTGCAGATAGTGTGCCTGGCAGACCACTACATCTCTCATATGAATGCAAAGTATCCTGGGTCTGTTTGATGCCTATATCCTGAGGAATAGCAGCATCCCATATGTGATGGCTCAAATCCAGAGGCACCGGGTGTGGCTAATAGGTGAGCCCATGGTCCCCACCCAGTGGATGTTGGTATATGGGCGTGGGGTTGGCCCTAAGGGTGAGTGTCTGGCTAACTGGTATCCCTCGGTATTTGCAGGTGACTCTGGTTACCCCAACCTCTCATGGCTACTGACCTCAGTGAGGCACGCCAGGACAAGGGCAGAGGAATGTTACAATGAGGCACATCGGCGAACAAGAAGGATCATTGAGCGCACCTCTGGCCTCCTGAAGGCCAGGTTCAGGTGCCTCCATCTGACAGGTGGATCACTGTGCTACTCACCCAAGAAGGTCTGCCAGATCATTGTTGCATGTTGCACAACCTGGCCTTGAGACGCCAGGTGTCTTTTCTGCAGGAGGATGAGGCTGGAGATGGTCGTGTGGCAGCGGTGGACCCTGTGGACAGTGACAAAGAGGAGGAGGAGGAAGAGGATGTGGACAACAGAACAACTATAATACAATAGTACTTCCAGTGACACACAGGTAAGACACTGTAACCTCACCTTCCATTGCTGTTTTGTGAAGTGAATTTTCTCTGGCTGGATGCTGTTCCCACTACAAAGGCCACTTATTGTACCCTTTCACATGTCTATTTGCAGATATTTGTGCCCTCCAGTGGCTCCTGGTGTATTGACTGCAACACATTACAGGTCATAACTATGTTTACATCACTCTACTGTCTATTTGCAATATCTATTGATTGTTAAACAACTACATCCTTAAATCATTTGACATACTCCATACTTGTATTTATTCAAAGGGTGTTTATTTAAGTGCTAAGAGGTAGAAGGGGATGTGCAACGGGCTGGGTTGCTGATGGAGGAATGTCCAGGGTAGAGTCCAGTCTATTTGTATCACAGGTGCATTGTCCAAGGGGGCATAGGAAGTGGAGCAATGGCAGTTCAAGGTGGACAGGGTGGGACAGAAGGGTGACAATCAAGAGAGTATTATTTCCTGGCAGGGGTCTTGGCAATGTCCTCTGGCTTCTGCCTGGATCGCAGGGACCGTTTGTGGGTGGTTCGCCTTCTTCAGGGGGTGGGGAGCTGGTGGCCTGTTGTTCCTGTGGTGGGGCCTCCTGTCCACTAGCGTTGGCAGAGGTGGAGGGCTGTTCATCGGTGTGGCTAGTGTCAGGGGCCCGTTGGTGTGCCACTGCCACCCTCATGGTGTTGGCCATGTCTGCCAGCACCCCTGCAATGGTGACCAGGGTGGTGTGGATGTCCTTCAGGTCCTCCCTGATCCCTGCAAGTGCCTTGTGGAGGGTCGGTTCCCTTGGCCTGTCCTCCCCTTGTTGCACAGCAGTCCTCTCAGCTTCCCTGTTGTCCTGTGCCTCTGTCCCCTGAACCGTGTGCCCACTGCCACTGCCACTGACCCCAGGTCCCTGATTGTCTTGGGTTTGTGGGGTGACATGGGGTCCCTGTAGTGGTGAACACACTATTGATTGACGTGTCCTGGGGACAATGGTATGGGCCCGCTGGGTGGGTGCTGTGGTGGTGTTTCCTGAGTGGGGAGGCTCTGTGGTGGTATGGGACTGTGGCTGGGTAACCGACTGTCCAGAGATCCATGATGGGCCAGGTTGGTCATCCAAATCCAGGCATGCAGAGCTGCTGTCATCACTGTGGGCCTCTATTGGGGGTGGACTGGATGTTGCTGTAACCTCCTCTCCGGTGACGTTGTGTGGGGGGTCCTGTGGGTATGTAAATGCAGTGTTATTGTTTCTGCGTGTGACATCTTGTGCATGGGTGTGTTTCCCTCTATGGTTGTTATTCCCAAGGCAGCTTTGGCTTGTATGAGTTGTAATTTGGTTGGCTAAGTGATTGTCACTACTGTGCATGCTGTGGTGATGGGTGTCCATGCAGGTCTGTGATGGGTGTCCATGCATTGGTGCTGCATGCAGGGCTTGGTATTGGGGGGGGTGGGTTGTGCTGGGGGGGTATATGTGAGGTGGTGGAGTGATAGCATGAGGGTAGGGGTGGGAATCTGTAATGGCATGCAGGTGGGGGGGGGTGATAGTAATAGAGATTTGACTTACCAGAGTCCAGTTCTTCTGCTACTCATGCCAGGCCTTCATGATGCAGTATTGCGAAGACTTGCTCCTCCCATGTTGTTAGTTGTGGGGGAGGAGGTGGGGGTCCACTGACAGTCCACTGTACTGCTATCAGGTGTCTTGCAACCACGGAACGTACTTTCCCCCGTAGGTTGTTCAACCTCTTCCTGATGTCATCCCTAGTTATTGGGTGCTGTCCCACGGCGTTGACCATGACCTCGACTCTCCACCATAGCTTCACCTTCCTAGCAATGGATGTCTGCTGCACCTGTGATCCAAATAGCTGTGGCTCTACCCAGATGATTTCCTCCAACATGACCCTTAGCTCCTCCTCAGAGAATCTGGGGTGTCTTTATGGTGCTATGGGTGTAGTGTGTGTGGTGTGTGTGAGTGTGTGTTGGGTGACGTGTTGGGGTGTGTGCTTTGAGGTGCGTGGATGGTGTATGGGTGATGGTGTTCTGTGGCTCTGGTTCTGTGGGTGCTCCTGGCGTGTCCCTCTCTCTGTTGTAAATTGTTTGTTGTGGTAAAGGGTTGTGGGAAATGTGGGTGTGTATTTTATAGTGGTGTGGGTATGTGGTTGTGGTGGGTGTATGTGTGTGTAGTTTGAATTGTCCAATGTGATGTTGTTTTGTTAGTGTGTGTGTATTTTGAGCGCCACGGTATGAACCGCCAATGGTTTACCGCAGTTGAGTGTCCGCCGTGGTGATTCGTGGGTCATAATGCTGTGGGCGTAGTTCTGTTGGCGTAACGGTGTGGGTTTTGGTACCACCAGTTTATCACTGACCTTTGGTGTAGCGGACTTGTGTGTGTGTCTGTATACTGGAGGATTTCTATGTGTGGGTCATAATACGCGTAGCGGTATACCGCTGCGGTCGTGGTATGTTGGCGGCAGTCAGCATGGCGGTAAGCGGGACTTACCGCCAATGTGATAATGTGGGACATAGTCTTGTATTTGGGACACCACTCTATCTACTAAATTAGCTCTGATGATTGATTGGCTCCAACCCGAGTCGATTAATACCCAGGTGGTTCGTCCATTGACACATAGGTCTTTCATATATCGGGGTGTATCTTTCCCTGTATAAAACACTCTTCCTCGTGTAACCCCAATTTCTATGGGCTCTGGGTTATCCACTTTGTGGGGGCAATTGCGCGTGATATGTCCCCATTCTGCGCAGTTGTAGCATTAAGGTAGCTGATTAGGTTTTTCTCTAGGTTTTTGGGGTGTGATAGTTCTTCAAGGGGTTTAACTGGTTTTGGTCAGTAAGATGGAATGGAGGGATGGTGTATCATTGTTTGTCCCTTTTGCATTCCTACCTTAAACTCAGGAGCCCGATGGTAAGCGCAGGCTACATCTATTGCAGTGGTGATATCTACTTTGGGATGTTGTTTGATCCAATTTCTGGTTGACGGCGGTAGACCTTCCAGGAATTGTTCTAACAGAATAATTCTGATTATTTCATCTCTATCAGGGCTATTAGGTGTTAGCCACTTTAAACCAAGGTCTTGAATTCGGAAGTAAAGAGCCAGAGGATTCTCCATGGGGCTCCACTTCGTTTTCCGAAACTTGATCCGATAATATTCTGTGTCATTTTCAACTCTTTCTAGTATTCCTTTCTTGATTTCGGGATATGGGGTAGTGCCTCCAGGGTTTATAGCCTGGTAGGCAGCTTGTAAGGTGCCGGTCAAAAGGGGAGCAACATATTGGCCCCATCTGTCCTCAGGCCAGGTAGCAGAAGTGGTGACACGCTCAAAATTTGTGAAGAACGCGTCCAGGTCTTCGCCATCTTGGAATTTTTGAAGAACTGAACTGGGTACATTCGGGTATACCCGAGTTGCAGTAATAGTATCTGTTAACTTATGTAACGCAGTCTCATGTACTAGCTGGTTGTTGGCTATTATCGTAGCCTGACTTTTAAGGGCGTTCTGAAGTGTCTCCCTATCGTTTTTAGCTTCTCTTTGTTGTTCCTCCCATACAATCTGGAGGTTGGTTTAGCTTCAATTTCAATGTTGTTTTGGATGGTCTTCCCCGGTTAGTTTTGTCAATATCCCTCTTCTGACACCATTGTTGGGGTTCTTCCTACCCGGTAATGGAAGACAATCACACAAAATAGGCGGTGTGATAGTTTTATTTAATATACGTTATTACTATAGTCTTTTGTGCTCGTTTTGTGTATCTTTCTTGTCTCCTTTCTTCTAATGTCTCTTCTTCTGTCTCTCTTTTGGTTCAACTTGTGTATCTTTCTTGGTTCCTCTCTTCTGATGTTTCTTCTGTTGCCTCTCCTTCTTTGTTTCTCTCATGCAGGGTAGTCCGTTTACCAAGGAGCCTGCCGTCAGGAAACCCAAGGAGAGAAAGGACCCAAAATAACTGTAAGTGGTCTTTCTTTTAGACCTTTTATGTTTAAGGGATAGGGGGTGCGGGAAAAATACACCACCAAGCAAATGAAGACCAAGCCCAGAATATACAAAATAAATTTAAAAAAAATAAGTGCTCTTAAAATTTAAAAAACGAACGTTCCGAGATCAGGGCACTATGTGGTCACAGTTAGTAAATATGATGCAGATAGGTGCCTGTATTCCTTCAGCACATTATCTCTGTGCTTTTAGGTATAGCCCAGTGTTTGTAGAAGAGCTGTAAAGAAAAAAAAACCAAAGAAAATAACACAAAAAGGGACCTACTAATCCCTCTACCAACAATACCCGAGGGGTTTAGCATGCAGGCACATACCTGCGTAAGCCATGTCCCTCCAGGGACAAGGCTGGCTCTGGTGCTCGTCGGGTCTCTCTGCGACGGTCCCTCCTCAGGAGTCGTCACAACTGCCAGCTTCTATGTTGGGCTCTCCTCTGGCGTCTGACACTTGTGCGCCTTCTGGGTGGTCGGGCTTTCCTTCTCTACTCCTCTTGCTGACAATGCGCGCGCTTCTCCGCTTGCCGGCTTTGTTAGTCGGATGTCCGGGCGGACGTCCGTCAAAGTGACTTCCTGGTGTTGGGAAGTGCCCTTGGGGCACCGTCCTACGTGTCCCGGGTTATCGTCCTGGAGCAGGGTAGCGCTGACCCTGCTACAGTGAGGTAACTCCACCGACGTTGGGCGTCGTGGCGGAAGGCGGTTTTGCACCGCCGTGCAATCCCTCATTGGCTAATATGGAGCTCAATGGAGAACAGTAGCCAATGGGGATCGACAGTGACGGTGTACACCGCGTTGACGTGTCCGCCATTTTCCATCTGAACCCTCACTTGATTCCTGACTCTCCACAGGACAACACCTACACTACGAGTGCTGCTGTGACCTGTGTCTACTCCTACCATGGCCTGTGTGACTGGGGAAAGGGCCCCTGCCTTCACTTCGATGGAGTGGGAACGCTTGGTAGATGGGGTCCTACTCCAATAGGGACAGCTGTTTTGGCCTCCAGACCAACAGGTGTGTACACCTTGGGCATGATGCAAGTGGGAAGGTTGCACGGAGATATGTGTGCAGGCATCGTGTCATTGTGGGATGGATGTCTGGTGGTAGTGTACATTGTGGGCGCTGGGCGATGCGTGTGCCAATGGAGTTGGAAACGGGATAAGTGGGCCATATGTGTGACAGGTTGGATTGCATGTGTAATGCTGTCCTCCTTTCTGTATTACCTCTGCACGTCTGCGCCCATCAAAAGAAGGGATTGTGGTGTGCCATCGCCAAGGACGTGTGGACCTTGGGGGTCTACAGCAGGTGGAGCACCCACTGCAGATAACGGTCGGAAGACCTCGGAGGTCCAGCTGGGGATGGCCTCCCAATGAGGAAGGGGTGCCCATCGGAAACTGACCCCCCCTTGATGGACTGCATACTGGCAGTGGCCTACCCAGAGCTGGATGGGTACTTGAGGGCATGACAGCAGCCACAAGGGGGTGAGCACAGTGGGCGTTACTATAATAATTGGTAGGTGGCATGGGATCCGGGTGGTAGGCGTGAGTTAGTGGGTGCCCCTTAATGCCAGGACAGACATTGCAGCATGGTCCAGCTCAAGGGTAATTGGTGTATAGCAAACGCAAGTAACTTAGCTTGTTGCATTCCATGTCAGTCAGGGCTTTGTGGGTCCCAGGAGGGGTGCAGTTGACGGTGGTTGGCCCTCATCTTGCTGTGGCATATAGCCAATTGAATGCCAGTGCAATGCATAGTGCTGAATCCTGATCCCTGTGTGTGACGGTACTGTGTATGCCAACTGTGGTCTTGTGTAAATGACCCAGTGCTCCCTTACTCTCCCTCCCCCACTTTCTCCATCTGTCATCCTGTTCATGTGTGCATTAGCATCATGTGGAGGAGGAGCAGGGGCACCGGCGACAGAGGGTGCTGCATCCCACAGGACCCAGGAGGCAGAGTTCGCCGAGGGAACCAGTGGGACGGAGGGCGATGGGAGCACCACGGGGGAGACATGAGGTGACAACACTCCTCTGATGGGCAGCTCCCTGGTGGTGGCAGACACCTCTGTGACCACCGCAGCTGCAGGTACAGCCGCCACCCCCTGTACCAGCACGGCTCTCCCAGTAGCCCCTCAGCGAGTTGCCCGTGCCGGCTCACCCAGGAGGGTGGGCATCTCCTTCGTCCCAGGTACCTCAGGCCCTGCCTCAGTGAGTGCTGCTGCCCTGAGTGAGGAGGCTGTTGACCTCCTGAGATCCATCTCTGTAGGGCAGTCAACCAATGTGCACAGGGAACCAGTGGGACGGAGGGCGATGGGAGCCCCACAGGGGAGACATGAGGTGACAACACTGACTCTGATTCCTCCTTCGATGGGAAGCTCCCTGGTGGTGGCAGACACCTCTGTGACCACTGCAGCTGCAGGTACAGCCGCCACCCCCTGTACCAGCACTGCCCTCCCAGTAGCCCCTCAGCGAGTTGCCCACTTACCCAGGAGGGTGGGCATCGCCATCTCCTTCGCCCTACGCACCTCAGACACTGCCTCAGTGAGTGCTGCTGCCCTGAGTGAGGAGGCTATTGACCTCCTGAGAATCATATCTGTAGGGCAGTCAACCATTGTGAATGCCATCCAGGGGCTGGCATCCCAGATGCAGCAATGGAATGCATTCCTGAAGGGCATCCACAGTGAATAGGCGGCCCAACCGAGATCGATTCAGGCTCTGGCCTCTTTTCTGATGGCGGCCATTGTCCCTGTTCCTACCCCCCCTCCAAAAACCACTTCCCAGTCCATGTCTCCTCAACCCCATCCCATGCACACATACAGACGAGCATGCACACAAGACATCACCAAGAGTGGCACAGTCGAACAAAGGCACCACACTTCAGTCCACAAATACTCACACAAACAACAGACAGTTGCACACACATCCACTGCCTCCACTGTCTCCCCCTCCTTCTCCTCCTCCACCTCCCTCACAGTCATGTCCGCACTCACACCTGCATGTACTACTTCAACAGCCACCACCAGCATCACCACACCAAGCAGCACACACACCTCACTAGCAGACACCTCCACAATATCCATCCACGCATCCCTCATGTCCTCTCCCACCCTTTCTGTCCCCCCCCTTCCTAAAGGAAACAAACACAGGCACTCAGGCAACCAACAGCCATCCACCTCACATCAGCACACTGCCCATGCACCTGCACCCAAGTCCAGCAGACGTACTCCCTGAACATCCACTCCCATCCCTCCTCCCTCCTCCCGCCCCACTGTCCCTAAGAAGCTTTTCCTTGCCCAATTTGACCTCTTCCCTCCCCCACCCCCTCCTGCCCGTAAGAGCAGCGTTCCAGTGACCCAGCCCAACACCTCAGCCAAATAATCCACGGGGACAATGGAGGCATCTTCTGGTCGTGGAGGCAAGACAGGAAAGGGAAGGATCCCACTCTACCAACCAGGAATGGGAAGAAACCTTCACCTCCAGCTGAGACACAGCAGCCCTCACCTCCTGCAGAGGCTGGCAGGGTACCAACACCACCACCACCAGTGGGCACGGGGCCCTCGTCCCCTGCTGAAACACAGCAGCCCTCGCCTCCAGCAGAGGGCATGTAGGCCACCCTCCAGGGACTGATGTACAAGGAGCCCCCTTCCAGAACTTGTGGCACGTTCCCCACCTCAGAGTCTGTGACCTTGCACTCCCCAGCACAGTGAAATGGGCATGGAGCCCCCTCCAGAACCAGTGGGCAAGTACCCCACCTCAGAGACTGTGACCTTGCAGTCCCCAGCACAGAGAAATGGGCATGGAGCCCCCTCCAGAACCAGTGGGCAAGTTCCCGATTTCAGCTGAAGTACCCCCCACCCCCCTCCCCCTAAGGTGCCTGCCCACTTCCGAGATGTTGCCCCTGCACAGCTTTTTGCGGAGTTAGTATGGATCAAGTTGGGGCTTGGACTGTGCTCTGTGGCCATGTGGGTCTTTAATACTTTGGAACGGGCATTGGCCCTTTCTGGACAATTGTTCATATATCTTTGTTCTCCAATTGGTTCACATGGTGGCTGTTGCCATGCAAATACAATCTCAGTACTGCCGACCTGTAGTTACTTGTATTATTATGCTGGGTGTCTTGTGCCATTGGTTTGCGTCTGCAGCTGGTTGTGAGTATGGTTTGTGTGTGAATGGTGTGTGTCGTGCGTGTGTGTGTCACTAGCCTTTTCCTCCCTCCCTTCCTTGTGTGCTAGGTGGCTGTACTCACCGTCGTCGTCTTCGTTGGTGTTAGTGTTCCAGGTGGAGCATGGCGTAGAAGAGCATCGGGAAGACTTGAAGTTCCTGATCCATGGCAGCGTTGATCTTCTCTGTGTCTCTGATGGTGAGTCTTTGGTCTTCTGTGCTCTGTTTCTGCCAGGCTTTTGATGGCGTTGGTACCGCCCCAGAAATCATGGCGGTTTGCTATGTCATGATATGGTGGGTGGTACCTTGTCTTCTGCCTGGCTGTTGATGGCTACTGCTGTGGTGCGTGGTGTTAACGCCCTGGCGGTTGGTGTGGTACATTGGCTGTCTGTGGGAGTTATCACCACCATGGTCTTAATTTGGTGATAATTACCACCAGCCTGTTGCCGGTATTACCGCCACTTTAACAGTCTCTGCCAATGTCATAATGACCACCATAGTGTGCACAGAGTCCAGGGGTTACCCAGAGGCTTAACAGAGGCTAAAGTAGATAATACTAATGCTCTCTTTTATGGTAGTGTGGTCGAGCAGTTAGGCTTATCAGAGGGTAGTGCAAAGCATTTGTTGTACAAACACAGGCAATACATGAAGCACATACTCAATGACTAACTCCAGGCCAATTGTTTTTATATAGCAAAAATATTATTTGTTACTTTATTTCTAGAACCACAAGATACAGTTTGCAGGTAAGTATATTTGCAAGTAAGTATCCAACAGATGTATAATTGCTGCTTTGTTTCAATTTGGTAAGTTAAATGGTTTTCAAGAAAATAGCAAATATCTGTTTTAAAAGTTGACACAGTGCAATTTTCAAAGACAGTCCTGGGGGGAAGAAAAGATAGTACAGTTTTTGAGGTAAATACAAGACTTACAGTTTCAGTCTCTGGGGGTTAGGATGTCCACAGGTTGGGTTTCAAGTTAACCTCAAATATCCACTGGAGATCATGGTCCTCAGCGGTGCTGGCAGCCCTCTTGAAGCTTTTAAGATGTCGCTGGTCCTGCAGGATGCATCACCTTTTTGTAGCAGGGCTTCAGACCCTGGAGACAGGTCTGTAGGGCTGGGGCCAAGTCAGTTGGTGCCTTCAGTCTTCTCTGCTGAGCGTCAGCTTAGCAGTCCTTCTTGTTTCTTCTTGTCATCTTCTTGAGGTCACCAGGAATCTGATGAGCTAGGTTGAGGGGAGGCCTTAAATCCTGGATTTCGGGGTGTTACTGGGGTCAGAGGGCAGTAGCCAATGGCTACTGGCCCTGAGGGTGACTACACCCTTTCCAGTGTCCACTCCCTTTGGGGAGAGGGACACAGATCTAACCCTGTTTGTCCCTGTCCTCCAAACTAAGATGGAGCTGAAGTGACCAAGGAAGGGGGTTCACTTCAGCCCTGGACATGTTAGGAGTGGTCCTAGCAAAGTGGTCACTCCTCCTTCTTTTTCCTAATTTTCCCACCGGACTTGCTGCCAAAAGTGGGTCTTTGTCCGGGGAGTAGGCATCTCCAATAGCTGTTGTACCCTGGGGCACTGTAACAGGAGGCCTGAGCCTTTGAGGCTCACTGCCAGGTGTTACAGTTCCTGCAGAGGGGTGGTGTGAAGCACCTCTACCTAGTGCAGGCTTTGTTTCTGGCCACAGAGAGCACCAAGGTTCTCACCCCATGTGGTCAGAAACTTGTCTGGAAGTGGCAGGCTGGCACAGACCAGTCAGTCCTGCACTAGACGTTTGTCTAAAATACAGGGGCTTCTCTAAGATGCACTCTATGTGCATTTTTCAATAAATCCAACACTGGCATCAGCGCAGGTTTATTGTGATGAGAAGTTTGATACCAAACTTTCCAGATTTTAGTGAAGCCATTATGGAGCTATGGAGTTTGTAATGACAAACTCCCAGCCCATATACTCAGTATGACCATACTGCACTTACAATGTCTAAGAATGGACTTAGACACTGTGCAAGCATATTGCTCATGCACCTATGCCCTCCCTGTGGTATAGTGCACCCTGCCTTAGGGCTGTAAGACCCACTAGAGGGGTGACTTACCTATGTAACAGGCAGTAATTTGTGAGCATGGCACCCAGAGAGGGGTGCCATGCCGACTTTGGCCCAGATTACAACCCTGGCGGTCGGTGTAGAAGTGGCGGTAATACCGCCAACAGGCCGGCAGAAAAAAAATGGAATTACAAGTATGGTGGTTACCGCCACCTCTACACTGCGACCCCAGGGTGGTAATGACCGCTGGGCTGGAGACTTCGGTCTCCAGACCAGCGGCCGTCACTAGACTGCCGGCAGTATCAGGACCCCACATACCGCCATGGACTTCGTGGGGTTTTGTACCGCCACAAAATCCATGGCATTAGGCACTATCAGTGCCAGGGAATTCGTTCCCTGTTACTGATAGGGGTCTCCCCCTCCCCGTGCCCCCTCCCCTGAGTCCTCCCGCAACACCCACGACCCCCCTACAACCCCCCAAAGGTGGCAGGACCTCCTCCCCATACCCGCCTCCCACCCCCCCATAGAAACATCCACACGACCCCCACCCCCCTACACACACACTCACACCACTCATACACTTACACGCACACATACACGCACACATGCACACAGACATATACGCACACATTTCCCATACACAGAATACACCCCCAAATACATACACGCACTCACACAACCCCTCTACACACTCACACGCACACCCCCATGCACACATACAACACACAACACCCCCCCCACCCCATCCCCTAACGGACGATCACCTTACCTGGTCCGGTGATCCTCCGGGAGGGAACGGGATCCATGGGGGCTGCTCCGCCGCCATGCTCTGTCCGAAAAAGGGCAGAGGGCAGCCACCAGTCATGATACGATGGGCGGGAGACCGGCACCACTGGCGGTCTTCAGCCCAGAGTAACCTCGGCAGTCTTTCAAAAAGACCGCCGAGGTTAAAATGAGGGCCTTTGTCTTTTTTGCCCCACCAGCACACACAAGCTGCAATGGCAGTGTGCATGTGCCTGGTGAGGGGTTCCCCAGGGTGGCATAATACATGCTGCAGCCCTTAGGGACCCTCACTGGCCACAGTGGTACCATGGGTACTTTTTACAAGGGCCTTAACTGAGTGCCTGGAGTGTGCCAATTGTGGAAACAATGGTACAGTTTTTGGGAAAGAACACTGGTGCTGGAGCCTGGTTAGCAGGATCCCAGCACTCTCTCAGTCAAGTCAGTATCAGGCCTGAAAGAGGATCGGGCAGCCATGCCAAAAAGGGCACTTTCCTAAACAACCCCCTCCCAAATGAAAGAGGATGAGACAAAACTTTCCCAAGAGAATCTTCATTGTCTAAGTGGAAGAACCTGCAAAGGCCATCTGCATTGGCATGGCCAGTCCCAGGTCTGTGTTCCAATGAAAAGTCCATTCCCTGTAGGGAGATGGACCACCTCAAAAGTTTAGGGTTCTCAACTTTCATTTGCATCAGTCATTTGAGAGATCTGTGGTCAGTTTTAACAGTAAAGCAAGTACCAAACAAGTATGATCTCAGCTTTTTCAGTGACCAAACCACAGCAAAGTCCTCCCTCTCCAATGCTGCTCCCTGAGAAGTAACCTTGTGCTAATAAAAGCAACTGGCTGGTCATGGCCATCATCATTGATCTGGGACAGGACTGTTCCTATCCCATGTTCAGGGGCATCTGGCTACACAATGAACTGCTTAGAATAATCTGGAGCTTTCAGAACTGGTGCTGAGCACATTGCCTCCTTCAGGGTGTCAGAGGCCTTTTAACAGTCAAGAGTCCAGTTTACTTTTCTGGGCATTTTCTTTGAGGTCAGTTCTGTGAGGTAGTCACAATGGATCCATACACCTTCATGAGCCTCCTATAATACCCAGTGAAGCCAAGGAATGCCCTGATTTGAGTCTGGGTTGTGGGAGCTTCCCAGTCCAGAATTATCTGGATCTTGGGCTGTAAGGGTTGCAATTGGCCTCCACCTTCTAGGTTGCTCAAGTATACAAGAATGTCCTGCCCTATCTGGCACTTTAATGCCTTAATAGTGAGGCCTACTAATTGTAGAGGCTGCAACACCTTCTTCAGGTGGACCAGGTGATCCTGCCAGCAACATCATTTATATATGCTGCACTAAAGGTCTCCAAACCAGCAAGGACTTGATTCACCATCTTTTGGAATGTGGCAGGGGCATTCTTTAAGCCACAGGGCATAACAGTCAACTGATAATGCCCATCAGGTGTAGAGAATGCTGTCTTTTCTTTTGCTCCAGGTGCCATTCTGATTTGCAGTACCCTGCAGTTAAGTCAAAGGTACTGAGTAATTTAGCTACACCTAATTTGTCTATAAGTTCATTTGATCTTGGAATATGTTTAGCATCTATTTTTGTGACAGAGGTGACCTCTGTAGTCCACACAAAAACACACTTCTCACTTCTCATCCTCAGAATGAGGTCTGGGGACCAAAACCACTGGGCTAGCCCAAGGGCTGTCAGAGGGTTCCATAACCCCTAATTCCAACATCTTGTGGACTTCCACTTTTATGCTTTCTTTGACTTGGTCAGACTGTCTATAGATTTTTGTTTTGACAGGTAAACTGTCTCCTGTGTCCACATCATGGGTACACCGCTGGGTCTGTCCAGGGGTCAAAGTGAAGAGCCCAGCAAACTGTTGTAGGACTTGCCTGCAGTCAGCTTGCTGTTGGGCAGTGAGGGTGCCTGAGTAGACAACTCCATCAACTGAACCATTTTTAGGGTCATTTGAGAGGACATCAGGGAGAGGTTCACTCTCTGCTTCCTGCTCCTCATCAGTAACCATCAGCATGGTCACATCTGCCCTGTCACTGTAGAGTTTTAGGCAGTTTAATGGATCATCCTTTTGGGTGTCCTGCTAGTGCCCAGGCCTACCAAGTAGGTGACCTCACTCTACTTTTCTAGGATAGGGTAAGGGCCACTCAATCTGTCCTGGAGTGCCCTGGGAGCCACTGGCCCCAGACCCCATAGCTTCTGCCCTGGTTTAAATTCTACCAGTTCAGCCTTCTGGTCATACACTTCTTCTGGCGGTGTTGGCTGGTCTCAAGGTTTTTGGATTCCTTTTCCATGTATTCAGCCATCCTTGAGCAGAGGCCAAGCATCTAGTCCACAATATCTTGTTTAGGCTCATGGAGGGGTCTCTCCCAGCCTTCTTTTACAAGTCCAAGTGGTCCCCTTACAAGGTGGCCAAACAGATGTTCAAAGGGGGAAAACCCTCCTCCCTTCTGAGGCACCTCTCTGTAGGTGAAAAACAAGCACAGCAGGAGAAAATCCCATCTCATTTTGAGCTTTTCAGGGAGCCCCATGATCATACCCTTCAATGTCTTGTTGAAACTCTTAACAAGTCCACTGGTTTGTGATTGGTAAGGTGTGGTGAACTTAACAGTCACCCCACTCTCATTCCACATGTGTTTCCGGTAACCTGACATGAAGTTTGTACCCCTGTCAGAAACCACCTCCTTTGGGAACCCTACTCTTTTAAAAATACCAATCAGGGCCTTGGCTACTACAGGAGCTATAGTAGACCTAAGGGGAACTGCTTCAGGATATCTGGTAGCATGGTCCACTACTACCAGTATGTATTGCTTTCCTGAGGCTGTGGGTGTTTCAAGTGGACCCTCAAAGTCCACACCAACCCTTTCTAAGGGAACCCCCAACACAGGAAGTGGAATGAAGGGGGCCTTGGGTGGCCACCAGCCTTACCAATAACTTGGCAGGTGACACAGGAGTTACAAAACTCCTTCACCTACTGAGACATATTGGGCCAGTAGAAATGGCTGACAAGCCTATTCCATGTTTTTGTCTGTCCCAGATGCCCCGCTAGGGGGATGTCATAGGCCAGAGTGAGGATAAACTCCCTAAACTACTGAGGCACTGCCAGTCTCCCAGTTGCACCAGGATTGGTCTCTCTGGCCTCAGTGTAAAGGGAGTGGGAGCCACTGACATCTCCCTTTTCCTGTGCAGCTGCTTGCTGCCTCTGGCCTTCAAGTCTTCTGTCCATGGCAAAGCAGTTCCCTTGAGGGTTCCCCTGGGCCCAGGAGCTTTACCTGTTAAGGATCCAGCTCCCTGGACTCAGTTCCCTCCGAGGATACGACTTCTTCCTGAGAAAAGAGGTCTTGTTTCTTTTGCTGATCAGAAGCTGGTCCCCCAGTCTTCTTGTCCTTTCTTTTGGAAGGTTGGGCCATTATTCCAGGCTCCAACACTTCTTTTTCACCTTGTGCTCTGCTTTGTGCTCTTGTATTTACACACACCAGCTCAGGGATTCCCAGCATGGCTGCATGGGTTTTGAGATCTACCTCAGCCGAAGCTGAGGACTCCAGATCATTCCCTAGCAAGCACCCCACTGGGACTGCAGAAGAGACCACTACCTGTTTCAGGCCAGTAACCCCTCCCCAATCCAAGGTCGCCATAGCCGTGGGATGGATCTTAGTTACATTGTCTACATTGGTAACTGGATAAGTTTGTCCAGCCAAATACTGTCCTGGGGAAAATAGTTTTTCGTCACCATGGTGACACTGGCACCTGTATAGCAACAGGGCTTCTACCTTTGTCCGATTAATCAAGAGGTGCTGTCTGTATTTTTGCATGTTAGGGGGCCAAACAGCAAGTATGGCAATATCTACCCACCCTCAGAGACTAAAGTAGCCTCAGTGTGAAGCCTGATTTGCTCTGGGCACACTGTTGATCCCACCTGGAGACTGGCTATATCAGTATTAACTGGAGCAGTGCTAGGAGGATTCTTTTTGGAACAGGCCAAGTCTCCAGTTTGGTGTCCATTCTGTTTACAGTTGTGACACCAGGCCTTTTTGGGATCAAGGTTTTTACCCTTGTACCCATGTGAGTGTGAAGAGGTTTGGGGCCCACCCTCATGTGCAGGTTTTTGGGGCTCTTGCGAAGACTCTTTACTTTTATCCTTAGGTGTCTCACCACCTGTCCCCTGGGAAGGCTTTGTATCCCATTTCTTCTCCCCCCCCGAGTGGAACTTTTGGTCACCTTTGTCTTGACCCACTGGTCTGCCTTCTTTCCTAATTCTTCAGGAGAAATTGGGCGTAGGTCTACCAGATATTGATGTAACTTGTCATTGAAGCAGTTACTTAAAAGATTTTCTTTCATAAACAAATTATAAAGCCCATCCTAGTCATGCACTCTACTGCCAGTTATACAACCATCTAGTGTTTTCACTGAGTAGTCTACAAAATCAACCCAGGACTGGCTCGAGGTTTTGTGAGCCCCCTGAACCTAATTCTATACTCCTCAGTAGTGAATCCAAAGCCCTCAGTCAGGGTAGCCTTCATGTGATCATCGGAATCAACATCTGCACCAGTGTGTGTGAGGAGCCTATCCCTACACCTACCAGTAAACAGTTACCACAGGAGAGCTCCCCAATAAGATTTGGTTAGTGTTCTGGTTGCACAAGCTCTCTCAAAAGCTGTGAACCACTTGGTGATATAATCACCTTCTTCATATTTAGAGACAATCCCTTTGGGGATTTTTAGGACATCAGACTGCTCTCTGACCCTATTTAAAGATTGCTGCCACCATTAATGGGTGCTAAGCCCATTTCTGCTCTCGCCCACTCTATAGCTAGGAGCTGTTGCCTGAAAGCTAATCTTTTGGCCATCCTTGCTAAAAGGCGTTCCTCTTCATTGAGGCTACCCTCAATGTTCCCAGAGGAACTGGACTCTCATGTGGGAAGATCCAGGCCCTGTGAGCACTATCCTTGGAGATGAGGGCTTTGGGGCCCTGATCTTCCTAGTTAGGTGAGAAAAGGGGAGTTAATCCTCCTCATCTCTAATATTTTCCCTTTATGATGGGAGGCCTTCCTCCTCAGCACGGTGGTCCCTGGTATACTCTGCCAAGAGCTCCTGGAGCTTGACCTTGGTAGGGTTGGAACCTGTTTTAATCTTTTGCAATCTGCAGAGGGACCTTAACTCTCCAATCCCTAGTTGGAGGTGAGGTGTGAGGTTGAGCTCCACAACCATGTCCTCGGAGCTGCTCATTATTTTACTAAAGTTAGGGATTACTTTTAGGAACTAAAACCTACTTCTACTACTTACCCTTAACTACAGTAACTTTTAAATCTAAAAAGCAATGCTACAGGGGACTTAAGCAAGACCCCAGCAGGACTTTTAAAAAATTTGAAAAATTTGCCAAATTCAAAAATCAGTTACTAAAGGCAATTTTGTAATTTAGTCATGTGATCAGGTATTGGCTGATTAGTCCAGCAAAATAGATCCCACCTCTGCCACCAATGTAGGAAGCTGGCTCCTTATATACTATCTCAAAATGGGATATAGTGTGCATAGAGCCCAGGGGTTCCGCAGAGGCTTAACAGAGGCTAAATTAGATAATACTAATGCTTTCTGTTGCGGTAGTGTGGTCGAGCAGTTTGGCTTATCAGAGGGTAGCGCAAAGCATTTGTTGTACACACACACAGGCAATAAATGAAGCTCACTCAATGATTAACTCCAGGCCAATTGTTTTTATATAGCAAACATATAATTTGTTACTTTATTTCTAGAACCACAAGATTCAGTTTGCAGGTAAGTATATTTGCAAGTAAGTATCCAACATTTGTATCAATACCACCTTGTTTCAATTTGGCAAGTTAAATGGTTTTCAAGAAAATAGCAAATATCTGTTTAAAGTTGACAGTGCAATTTTCAAAGACAGTCTTGGGGGGAAGAACAGTTTTTGAGGTAAGTACAAGACTTACAATTCCAGTCTCCCGGGGTTAGGATGTCCACAGTTTGGGGTTCAAGATAACCCCAAACACTCACCACCAGCAACACGGGGCCGGCCAGGTGAAGAGGCCAAAGATGATGGAGTCCTATGGAGACTGGGGGCATTCAAATCTGGCCTGCTTGCAGGTAAGTACCTGTGTCTTCAGAGGGCAGACCGGGGGGGTTTAGGTGAGCACTGGGGGGCACAGGTCAGCACCAAACAAACACCCTCAGCGGCACAGGGGCAGCTGGGTGCAGGGTGCAAACACAGCGTCTGGCTCCCAATGCTTTCCAATTGGGAGACGTCGGGCCACTAACATCCTGCAGGCTAGGTCCAGGGGGTCGGTTCTGGAAAACCACACACTTGACAAGGAGGAGGGCTGCCTGCTGAACATTGCTGGGACTGGTGGTCGGATTCCCCTAGGCCAGGGGGCTGCAGGTGTACCTTTAGACGTCGGAAGTCTTCGTCTGGTTCTCTTGCGGTCAGGGGGTCCTCCGGATTTATTCTGCAGGCGTCGTTGTGTTGGACAGGAGGGGTCAACCCAGGGCGGACACTAGGTCAGAATTG
Source organism: Pleurodeles waltl (assembly GCF_031143425.1). Taxonomy (NCBI): domain Eukaryota; kingdom Metazoa; phylum Chordata; class Amphibia; order Caudata; family Salamandridae; genus Pleurodeles; species Pleurodeles waltl. Next base: position 652,095,005 of record NC_090442.1, read on the forward strand.
CCTGGGGACCAGCTCTAGTCCGTTGGGCCCTCTGGACACGGGGCATGGGCTTCGGGTGCAGAGTGAGCAAGACTCGCCAATCTGGGGTGGTTCTGGAGTCCTTTGCTGGAATTTCTTTCTGAACAGGGCCGCTGTCCATGGGAGATCTTGGTCTCACGGGTGAAGGCAGTCCTCTTGAGGCTTTTAAGAGGTTGCTTGTCCTGTAGGATGTATCATCTTTTTGTAGCAGGGCTTTAGAAGCTGGAGACAGGCCTGTAGGGCTGGGGCCAAATCAGTTGGTGCCTTCAGTCTTCTCTGCTGGGGGTCAGCTTAGCAGTTCTTCTTCTTTCTTCTTGTCATCTTCTTGAGGTCACCAGGAATCTAATGGGCTAGGTTCAAAGCCCTCAAATCCTGGATTTAGGGGTGTTACAGGGGTCAGAGGGCAGTATCCAATGGCTAGTGTTCCTGAGGGTGACTACACCCTTTCCGGTGTCCACTCCCTTTGGGGAGGGGGAAAACGACCTAACCCTATTGGTCCCTGCCCTCCAAACCAAGATGGAGGATTTTGCAAGGAGGGGGTCACTTCAGCTCTGGACACCTTAGGGGTGGTTCTAGCTGAAGGGGTCACTCCTTGCCAAAAGTGGGGCTTTGTGCAGGGGGCTGGCATCTCCACTAGCTGGAGTGCCCTGGGGCTCTGTAACAAGAGGGCTCACAGCAAGGTGTTATGGTTACTGCAGAGGGGAGGTGTCAAGCACTTCCACCCAGTGCAGGCTTTGTTTCTGGCCACAGAGGCTCTCACCCCATGTGGCCAGAAACCTGTCTGGAAGTGGCAGGCTGGCACAGGCCAGTCAGTCCTGCACTAGAAGTTTGGCTAAAATACAGGGGGCATCTCTAAGATGCCCTCTGGGTGCATTTTTCAATAAATCCAACGCTGGCAGCTGTGCAGGTTTATTGTCCTGAGATTTGAGTGAAGCCATTATGGAGCTGTGGAGTTCGTAATGACAAACTCCCAGCCCATAAACTCAGTATGGCCACGCTGCACTTACAGTGTCTAAGAATGGACTTATACACTGTAGGGGCATATTGCTCATGCAATTATGCCTTCACCTGTGGTATAGTGCACCCTACCTTAGGGCTGTAAGGCCTGCTAGAGAGGTGATTTACCTATGCCACAGGCAGCGGTTTGTGGGCATGGAATCCTGGGAGGGGTGCATGTTGACTTTATCTTTTTCTCCCCACCAGCACACACAGAGTGCAATGGCAGTGGGCATGTGCTTGGGGAAGGGTCCCTCAGGGTGGCATAATACATGCCACAGCTCTTAGTGACTTTCCCAGGCCACAGAGCCCTTGGTACCATGGGTACCTTTTACACGGATGTGCCAATTGTGAAAACAATGGTAGCGTTTTGGGAAAGAACACTGGTAGTGGGGCCTGGTTAGCAGGATCCCAGCACACTCTCAATCAAGTCAGCATCAATATCAGGCAAAAAAGTGTGGGGGGTAACCATGCCAAAAAAGGCCCTTTCCTGCAGGGCCTCTCAGGCTTCGTTCCTGGCATGGAATGACAGCTGGCTGATTGATGCAAGGCCCTGCTCCTGCAGCTGGACAGAGCAGTAATTGGCCCTAAGATGGAGGTGAATCAGAGAAATATGACATTCCTGGATGACCCATAAGCTGTACAAATATGCTTTTGCAACCTACTGCATTATTCTTTTATTCCAGGTTACAGTGTACATTGGTGCGACTCTGGAGTCTGTGGACCCTAGGAAACTGGAGTTGCACTCTAGGCCAGCCTTTCCCATTGACATATTCTGGAGTGTCACTACAATGAAGGCAGTAAGCACACTGATTATCCCTCACATGTGTACACCTATCTCATAAGGCCTACTCCAGATCACCATTCACTCTGCATGGTCCATTCTGTGCCAGGCTTCCTAAGCGTAGTTCTTGGGCTGCACGCGCCAGGAATCCTCCCTGTGCAGCCCTCACACAGGTGCATACACATGTGCAAACATGATCATATGTAACCAGCCCGGGGCCGCCTACCCTTGCAGCTTCCCCGCAACCTTTGCTTAACAAGGGTGGCAATAAACACACGCAGTCTATTTTACCATATGTTTGCTGTGGGCGAGTCCCGTACTATGAGGCTCCCTCACAGTAAAAGGTCAAAAACTAGATGATCCAAAGGCGAAAAATCAGTGCGGACCAGACAGAGCTGTACTCTTACACTTCTGACTTGATCACATGACTATCCCTATGGCGTACATAAATGTCCTTACATGTGTACATGAATGCTTACTTGATTGTTGTTAAAAGTAAATCTTTATTTATATTAATCGATATATTTGCCAAATAGGAATTTAAACACATCATTTAGTCAATGGTGGTTTCTTCTCAAATGCGGGGGATCGTTGCCACCCCCTCCTGCTGTGAGCTGTGCAGGAAAAAAATAGAATGGCAATGAAAAGATTTAATTGCCATTTTATCTGTCCCACCGCAGCGTGCACCAGCCCAGAAACATGCTGGACATGTTCTCTGCTGCCGGCAACAGAGGACTGACTCTGCTTGCGGCAGCAGTGGACTGGAGCAGTGCCTGTCAGGGACGCTCCATGTCATTTTGGCCGTCTGCTTTGTGCTGGCTAAAGTGACCTGTGCACTTTGAAGCTCTCCACTGAGCTGTCTAAGACAGCTGGGTAGAGACCAGACACAGGCCTTCAGGGCCTGAAGGAGCGTCTAGCCAGGACGCTCCATCCAATCCAGGCACTTCTTTCATGCTGGTTAATAGCATGAGAGCAGCGCCTGGATTTGTTAGGGGAGCAGAATCACACAGAGGAGGACATGTAGCCCTTGGGTAAGTGCCTTTTTTTATGTGTAATGCTTGTGTAATGCATGCGTGTAGTGTTATGTACGTGTGTAGTGAATATACGTGTAGTGTTTGTGTTATGGTGTTATTTGGGCTTTAGGGCGGAGCGGTGGTTTACGTTGGGGTGACTGAGGGAGGGGTGTTTTTTTTTTTTTTTTTTGCGAAATGGAGCGGCACTTCGCTCCACTACTTTAAAAAGGTATAAACCGTTGCTGCATTTAGTCCTGTTTATTTTTTTAATAGAACCAGCACCTCCAAAATACATTTTCAAGTGGACTGTTGCGTGTCTCGCAAACCTGCTAACATAGTTAAACGCTATTTATAAAACTACGAGGTGGCAAGTGAGAAGTATGTTTTCATTTTTATAATTTAAAGATGGGTGCCAGTTACTTTTAGAAGCGATGTTTTGAATTTTAAAAGTAAATAATAATACCCAAAACGTAATGCTTATATTTCACTTGATTTCTCGTTCCGCGAGCACTGACTGTGATTGTAGAAGCGGATAGAGCGCCCACTGGTGGTTGGAATATCGACTTCTAGGAACTGTATTGCCCCGGAACTGTTTACACACGTCTCGGCAGGGACAAATTACTCAGCTGCACAGCTCACCGGTTAATTTCAACAGCAAAGATGGCAGAGTACCTCCAGGTTTTGCGGCGCGCCTGGGGCCAGGTCACCGGTCACGGCGGAGTCCGTGGGACCATCTGGCAGCTCCTCAGGTAAAGGCAAGCGGCTGCGCATCGTGCCTATAACATGCCCTTAGATGAATTCAGACTTTCGAGTGCATCGCTTCCCCTATGTCACTTGTGTCACCTTGCATGGTACAAACTAATTGAAATGAAAAAGGGACTATATTGCTAAATAAGAGAGTGCTTTTTGGAATAGCAAGAGTCCCGGTACTCATAGCAGGATCTAACTTAAAAAGGTTCACTTTAAAGTTTTATTTTGTATTCGTGTGAGTAAAACAGGTTGAGATTAGATTTTGAGAGTCCCTGTATTTTGACCCTTTTTTCGGTAAGCATACCATCTAATAGTTTTGCTCGTAGAATGCTTATTTGTTATTACTCTAGAGGTAGCAGAGTTTGACATTGTTCGTAATGGTTAAGCGTTGTGCATACATAAGGCTTTCATATTTATTCTTTCTTGTCTTTTAACGTTTAGCACTTGGCAGAAACCCTCAACAATATGGCCTCCTCTGTTACGCTATTCTTAGTTTAACAGTCTGCAGTACCTTGGAAAGAGTATGCTCAAATCTAAAAGACAGTTTGATAGCTGTCATTCAGTAGCTTAAACGTTGTCTTAACTTATTGCTAAAAGTGTATGTGTGTATGTATGTGCTTCAGTAAGAAACTTGGTTGTCAAACGACATGTTAGATACAGTTTTCAACCCTATGAGCGTTTTAGGAATGTGAGAGCGAGTGGTACTGATGTGTAGCTCTGTTGAATTGGACAGAGATGTTTAAGAGTTCTTTAAAGGGTGACGTTTCGAGGTGTTCAGGGCGGATAATCCCCTTGTGGCCTACGTGAGGCGTTTGCTTGTTTGGAAGGTGAAGGTAATTTCAAGGAGAATGACCCTCTGACATAAGGATGAGTTCAGAGGCGTGTAAATAGCTACCAGGTTTTCAGTTTGCTTATGTGTGATATTTCCATGTTTATTTTGTGTTATGTCTGACATTATAATGCCTTGTATAGTTCGTCTCGTCATGATTATTAATTCTAATGCCCTGTGATTTAAAGTGGATACCACTTGAATGCATTAGCTTCCTCTCTCCCCCCTCTGTAGTTAGACGAGGACATTTCTTGAATAGATACGCCATTTCTATCGGGTATACATCAGAGGCAGAAGTTCGAGTTAACCCCTTCTCTGCCAGACCTTTCCCCCCTGTGCTGAGCCTTTTTCCCCCCCGCTATTTTTTTTTGGGGGGGGGGTTCACGCTTAGGCCCTCATAACTTTTTGTCCATATGAGCTACCCTCCCCAAATTTGCGTCCTTTTTTCCCAACGTCCTAGGGATTCTGGAGGTACCCAGAGTTTGTAGGTTCCCCTGCAGGAGACCAAGAAATTAGCCAAAATACAGCGAAAATGTCATTTTTTTAAAACAAAATGGGAAAAGGGGCTGCAGAAACAAGATTACGTTTTTCCCCCTGAAAATGGCATCAATAAAGGGTTTGAGGTGCTAAAATGACCATCTTCCCAGTTTTCAGGAACAGGCAGACTTGAATCAGACAACCACATTTTCCAACACAATTTTTGCATTTTATTGGGACAATACCCCATTTTTACTATTTTTTGGGCTTTCAGCCTCCTTCCAGTTAGTGACAGAAATGAGTGTGAAACCCATGCTTGATCCGGACAGCTAAACATTTCTGATTAGTAGACAAAATTCTGAATTCAGCAAGGGGTCATTTGTGTAGATCCTTCAAAGTGTTCCTACTGAAAGTAACAGCTAAAATAAAAAAAAATTGAAATTGAGGTGAAAAAAAGAGCAATTTCTGTTCACGTTTTCTTCTATAACTTTTTACAGCTATGGCAGATTTTTGAAAGCAATACACGTTATGTCTGCTGGACTCTTCTGGTTGCGGGGATATATAGAGCCAATAAAGGAGGTGCACCTTGCAGTGGGTTTTCACTATATACTTGATATGCAGCAATTAATTTGGTGAAATATAAAGAGTGAAAAATAGGTAGCAAGGAAATCTTTGAATTTCCAAAATGGGCACAAGATACGTTGTTGAGAAGCAGTGGTTATTTTCACATCTCTAAATTCCGGAGTTCCCATACTAGTATGTGAATTCCAGGGCATTTCTCAAATAGACATCTTTTTTACCCACTGTCATACATTTGGAAGGAAAAAATGTAGAGAAAGACAAGGGGCAATAACACTTGTTCTGCTATTCTGTGCTCCCCCAAGCCTCCCCCAAAAAAATGGTACCTCACTTGTGTGGGTAGGCCTAGGACCCGCAACAGGAAATGCAACATGGACACATCACATTTTTATATTGAAATCTGACATTTTTTTTTAGAAAGTGCCTAGGTGTGGATTTTGGCCTCTAGCTTATCGGGCTATGGAACCCTACCAAACCTGTGCATTTTTAAAAACTAGACGCCTAGGGGAACCCAGGATGGTGTAACTTGTGGCGCTCTTGCCAGGTTCTGTTACCCAGAATCCTTTGCAAAAACCTCAAAATATAGCAACAAACACTTTTCCCTCACTTTTCGGTGATTAAAAAGTTATGGAATCTGAGAGGAGCCACAAATTTCCTTCCACCCAGCATTCCCCCAAGTATCTCGATAAAAATCGTTCCTCACTTTTGTGGGGAGGCCTAGTTCCCGCAACAGGAAATGCCCTAAAACACAACATGGACACATCACAGTTTCCCAAAGAAAAACGACCTGTTTTTTGCAAAGTGCCTCCTAGCTGTGGATTTAGGCCTCTAGCTCATCCGGCACATAGGAAAACCCAGCAAACCTAGACATTTCTGTAAACTAGACACCTAGGGGAACACAGAATGGGGTAACTTGTGGCTCTCTCACCAGGTTCTGTTACCCACAATCCTTAGCAAACCTCAAAGTTTGGCAAAAAACACTTTTTCCTAACATTTCGGTGCTGCAAAGTTCTGGAATCTGAGGAGATTCACAAACTTCCTTCCACTATGCATTCCCACACATATCCTGAGAAAAATGGTACCTCACTCGTGTGGGTAGGCCTTGTGCCCGTGACAGGAAATGCCCCAAAACACTACATGGACACATCAAAATTATCAAATACAAAACTACCTGTTTTTGTGGTGGTGTGGAGGGGCACCTTAGTTCTTGGTCCTGGGCTCAGCAGTCATCTATGAAAACCTACCAAATCCAGACATTTCTGAAAACTAGACACCCGAGGGAGACCAGGGAGGTGTGACTTGTGTGGATCCCCAAGGGTTTTCTTACCCAGAATCCTCAGCAAACCTCAAATTTAGCTAAAAAAAAAATAAACCACATTTTCCCCACATTTCTGTGTGCGTGCACCACACTGGCACAAATTTCCTACCACCCAATGTTATCCTCAATCTCCCGATAAAAATGATACCTCACTTGTGTAGGTGGGCCAAGTGCCTATGACAGGGAAGAGCCAAAAACATACCGCAATTGAGGGGGAACCAAAGTGGGTCCAAAAGGGCAGTTTGGAAAAAGAAACGTTTTTAGGCTGACAAGTAGGGCAGAATCTTTATCAGTTTAGATACAACAATGCTGGGTGGTAGGAAGTTTGTGGATTCCGGAAGGTTCCATCACAAAAATGTGTGATTTCCAGCAAAGTTGGTGGGTTGCAGGGCATTGTGGGTAAGAAAATGGTGTGGGGTGCATGTGAAGCACACCACCCTGGACTCACTCAGATGTTTCGTTTTCAGATGTGTCTAGGTCTTGTAGATTTTTCTACATGGCAGCATCCAAAAGTCCAAAAAGTGCAGCCCTCACCATTCCAAGTGGGACGCTTTTGAGAGTGGGACAAATGTAAAACCAAAATCCAAAAATAATCAAATGTCATCTTGCTTGCCGTTTGGCTAAGATCTTTTAGTTTGCGGTGGGAGAGCTGAAAGACTGTTACCCCCTTCAGTTGGGGTGGGGGCATAACCATGCCCATACTGGTTGATAGCTACCACCCCACTATTTTTTTATTTCTTTTTAATTCCCTGGCATCTAGTAGCTTTCTGCCCCTCACCCCGGGAGAGGATCGGGGGTAATTGCCTCATCTGTCCACTGGTGGGCAGAACAACTTTGTCCCCATTTATTTGGGGTGGGGGTATGGCCACACCCTCACCCTCTTTTTTTTAAAACAATTCTTCCCTGGTCTCTGCTGGGCTTTCTGCCCCCCCTTTGGGGACAGGTGAGCCTTAAAAGGATAGGCTGATCTGCCCCCAAGAGGGGCAGAAATGGGCAACAGTAATGGGCCCCCACCCCAGGGAAAAAAAATATTTCTCTCTTTCTTTCTCTGTTTTGTTACAACACCTTCTGGGGGCAGATCGGCCTAATAGAAAGAGGCTGATCTTCCCCCGAGGGGGACAGAAATGTCCTAAAATAAATTCACTTCCCATCTGTAAACAAAAAAAGAAAGAAAAAAGCCCTGGTGCCTAGTGGTTTCTGCCCCCTCTTTGGGGCAGACCGGCCTAATTAAAATAGGCCGAACTGCCCCCAAGGGAGGGGGGGCAAAAATGGCCTAAAATAAATTTGCCTCCCAGGGGAGCGACCCTTGCCCAAGGGGTTGCTCCCCACTTATTAAAAAAATAAAAATCCCTCTAATTAAAATAGGCCGATCTGCCCCCGGGGGGACGGAAAAGGCCTAATTAAAAAATGCCCCACTTGGGAAGTGGCCCTGCCCAAGGGGCCACTCCCCTTATAAGTAAATATAAAAAGGGTGCCCTGGTGGCTAGTGGTGGGCATTTCTGCAGCCCGATCGCTTTAACCATTACGTCCCTGGCACAGAAGTGGTTAAGGCAATGCACACACTTCCCTTAGCCACAAGCCTCATGGTGGCTAGAGGAAAGCCATCCGTGCAAGAACGAGAAGGATTTTAAACCTCATTTAAAGCACTCACAACGAGTGGTGTCTTAAATTAAGGACTTAAAGAAGAAAACTGTGGTCTTTGGGCTCTACACTTGAACAGCACACAAGAGGGGTGGGCTTTACTCACTGCACCTGCACAGTATGTAAATTGGTTTTAGTGCATTTTGTTAACATAAAACAGTACCCCTGCAGGAGTACACAGACGAAAAGATACATCTAATGATTTGACATCTGACAATTGTTTCATAGAAGTAAGACATAACAACATAGACAATTGTGCAAAAGCATTTTCAAGGAAAGATCTGCATTTCCAGGCTAAGAAATAAACAAAGCGAATACCAAGTTACATCCCGTAGTTTTGTATATTTTGGAGGAGGAGGTTTGGAACGTTTTACTCCCTTCAATAGAAGACAGATTAATGGGTGTTCTCCCAGAGGTTTGTCATTGTTAAAATGATAATTCATGGAGATTGCTGATCTGTATATATTGATGGTTCTGTAGGACTTACCTGAGCTAGCTTCTGCAACTAGGAAATTAATGACATAGATTATATCCATTGAAAAAGAACTGATGCATCTTCCCACACTCCAGCGTGACCATAAAGCCCATGCTGATTTATAAGCCTTGGTTATTCCCGGGGCCTGGTGTTGTTAATGAATTCTGAAGCTTCTGACAAAATGAAGATGCCGTGTTGGGAAGACCTAAAACTTTCCAAGCTGAGAGTGTTAGGAAATTGTTGATTACAAGGTTGTGGGGAGATCCTGATGGATCAGGAAGAAGGTAAGGAAAAGACTGCAGAAGGACTGGGAAGTCCATTGTTAGTTCGAGAAGAGAGGGAAACCAGACTTGAGATTGCCAGAAGGGGACCACTATGACCAAAGTAGCTTTTTGACGTCTGACTTGGCCCAATACTCTGTTCATGATAAAAGGAGGAAAAGCACAATTGATTGCATTGGACCAGTCTTGCAAAAAAGCATCTGTTGCTCGCGCTAAGGGATCTCGCCACCAATGGAAGAAGCCTGGTAACTTGGAATTTAGGCAAGACGCAAAGAAATCTGTGTTGAAGGGGCCCCATTTGCCCATCACAATTTGAAATATCGAAGAATGGAGTTTCCAATCGCTTGAGTGTTTGAGATGGTGGGAGTGCCAGTCTGCAATGGAGTTTTGAATATCTGGAAGATACTCTGCTTCGAGAGAAATTATGTTGGAGAGACAGAACTCCCATAGGCTCTTTGCTAACTCTGCCAAAGGTTTTGATTTGGTACCCCCAAGGTGATTGATGTAGTGGACAGCAGAGACGTCCATGCAGAGAAGAATAGAACATTGTGCTTTGTGTTTTGCAAGGCTTTTGATTGCAAAGGAGCCTCCAAGCATCTCTAAACAATTGATGTGCAATTTCGACTCCTCTATGGACCATGTACCGCCAGTCGATATTGGTCAACAGTGGGCGCGCCAGCCCGTCAGGCTTGCATCTGATTTTAATACAATATCAGGTGCTGAGGCAAAGATGGTCTTGCCGTTTCAGGCGTCTAAATGGTCTATCCACCATTGACGCTCTAGACGGGACTCTGTGTCTAACTTTGAGGTCAGAATAGGCTAAACCTTTGCGTAGATGGAGAATTTTTAAACGTTGTAGAGCCTGATAGTGAAGGGGGTCCAGAAATATTGCTTGGATGGAGGAAGAAAGAAGACCTGCGATTCTTGCAAGGGATCTGAGGGGGATTTGATCTTTGAGGAGGGTGTCCAGGGGTTCTTTTTTGATTAAACTTACCTTTGAAATGGGAAGGTGAAGGGTAGAAGTAGAGGAATCTATTAAGAAACCTAGGAACTCTATTTGCTGAGTGGGAATCATTATTGATTTTTCAGAGTTTATCACAAAATCCAGATCTGAAAGAAGTGAGCTTAAGATGGGAGTAAAGTATTGGGAGTAAAGCATTTGAACAATTTGACTCATTAGGAGAATAACGTCTAGATATAGTATGAATCTTAGCTTCAGTATCTTCGTGAAATACCAGGGAGCCAAAGGAAGGGAGGAAAATTGATAGGCTTTTGTCTGCCACTGGAACTGAAGATATTTCCTGTGAGATGGATGAATGGGTATCGTGAGATAAGCATCTTTTAAATCTAGTCTCATCATCCAATCATCTGAGATTGTTCACAGGTCTTAGCTTTTTGTGTTTTTTTTGTACAAGAAAGATGAAACTTATGGGATCCGGAAGAGAGAGTTGAATTGCATTCTTCTTTTTTTTAAAGGGATTACATTTCTAAATATATGAGATTGGTCATTTCCGGGGAAAACTTTAGAGGGGGAGGAAAGACATTTTGAAATGGAGGAGAATAGAATTCTATGAGCTATCCCTGTATTGTATTTAGAACCCAAGGATCTGTTGTAATTGTTTACCATTTTGATAGAAAATATAGAAGAAGGGCTCCCTATGAAAAGGCCAGAAAAAAGGCTTACCTTGGAAAATATTGGACTTGAAATTCCATTGTCCATGGCCATGATATCTTCTGGACCTCTGAGGATAGAACTGGACGTTGTAGGTTGTGTTGAAGGAGCCTCTCCATCCCTGGTTGCGGTAGGCACAGCCTGTAAAGCTGATCCTGCCTCTACCGGCCCGTGCAAAAACCTGGTGATTGAAGACCTTTTTTAAAGATTGCTGTGCCTTGTCAATGGACGAAGATGTTGTGATGTCGTGACTGAGGTCTTAGAAGAATGAGTCGCCAAGAGTTGACCTTCTGCTTGTATAACAGGATCGAGGGTGGCTAGATTGGCGAGTTTCAGGTCTAATTTTAATAATAATAAACCTTTCCTTCCTTCATGGATAATAGCCTAGTTGCCATTGCCCAATAAAGAAAATGCTCTTTGAATCCATAAAAATAGGTCTGAAGGACTGATGTGGGCATTGTCCAATCCAGCTGATTCAGCCAAATCAAAAATATGTGCGAGTGGGCCCACCACATCCAAATAACTTATCCAGGCAGGTTGACCAGTATGTTGACACCTTTCTGCAGATCTTTTCCAAATTTGGAGAAAAAAGTAATTAGGAATTGGTCGATAGAAGGAGTAACAGTGATGTTGGAAGGTACAGAAGGTCTAATACATTCAGATTTTAGTTTTGCTCGTGTTTGTCTAATGGGAGATGAAGGCGAGAAGAAATATATTCCCCAGCATGGGAGGCCGGTAACCTCTCTGTATAATTAGGGTGGTGAATGAGGGAAACGTCAAACATAGGAACCCCTTCGGAATCCTTAATGGTATTGGAAAGAAAAGGATCAAGGTTGATTAATTTGCTTTTCCTAGAAGGAGGAGGGGAAGCGATAGCATCATTGTCACCAGCCATGTCGGATTTGTCCATATCGTCATCTGTGTCCAAGATTTTTGAAATAATTATTATTTTTGGCACTTCATCCACGTTTTATTTTAGAATGTAAATTGGAAGAATTTTTTTAAATCATCAAAAGTATTGTCCTCAGGGATGTGGAATTCCTATCACCTGACGCCCGGGACATCTTGTTTGGGGTCAAGGGCAACAAGTTTTTATGTTTACTTTGTCCTTGGGACAAGTAGGCCCAACCCCCTGCAGCACAACCCCTTTGGCTGCCTGTTTACAGAGAGTGGAACTCTCTGCAGTTGAGGTAATGTGTTTCCAAAAGATAATGCTGTTCGAACTTGTATTTATGGTTCATTATTTGAAAGCCTTCATTATTAGGGTGAGTGCTGTAAATAAATGTTTTAAGGTCACACTTCACTACTGACGTTGGTTCCAGTACAAAAAAAACAAAACGTGTACACACATGTTGTAAAAGTTTAGGCTAAGTATAATGCTCCCAGAATGCTCTCTGATTATATGCAAATGAAGTGTCATTTAGTAAAATGTGTTGATGCATGCTAGTATTTCCCAAAAATATTTCTAATGGAAAATCAGTGTAACCATTTTCAACACGATTATGGGAAGCATGAAAATAAACAAACACTGACAAAGCCAACTGATCTGACATATTTTTATAAGTCTTTTAGCTTCATCAATGCGTGTCTTGTTTTGACATGGCTTTTGTAACACTTTATTGTTGTGGGAGCTACCAGGCCCTCAACATTGTAACAAACATTGGCAAAACCCCCCCCAAAAAGTTTTTGAACTCTTAAAGCACACGTTGCCACCAGCGGCATAACGAAGGCCCCGCAGCCGCCCTCCTGGGGGCCCCTTCAGCACAGCACCTGCCCTGAGTGAGTCTGGAGAGGGGGCTCCTCCATGTTCTTTGCATAGGGGCACCCTCCAGTTTCGTTACGTCACTGATTGCCACTGTAGTTTCTGACACTGAACAAAACTACTTTGTGTGACAATATGCTCCTTGTGGAAGAGCAGAATGCGATCACTCACAGTAAACCCAGCGGAAAGAGCGAGAAATAGAAGTTTAATAAAAACAAAATGTCTTTGTTAACACCAGACCTAATTAGGGACCAAGACCCACATCTAGGTAGCTTTTTGCATGTCGCAAACAGCGACTTTCGCTGTTTGCGACGTGCAAAAAGCACATTGCGATGCACTAACCCAGTTTTGCGATTCAGTAACCTGGTTACCGAATCACAAAACGGGTTTGCGACTCGCAATTAGTAAGGGGTGTTCCCTTCCTAATTGCAACTCGCAGTGCAATGTAGGATTGTTTTGTGACCGCGAACGCAGGCGCAAACCATTCGCAGTTTGCACCCATTTCAAATGGGTGCTAACACTTTCGCAAAAGGGAAGGGATCCCCATGGGACCCCTTCCCCATTGTGAATGTCACTGTAAAAAAATTTTCAGAGCAGGCAGTGGTCCTGCGGACCACTGCCTGCTCTGAAAAAATGAAACGAAAACGTTTCATTTTTCGTTTTTGTTATGCATCTCGTTTTCCTTTAAGGAAAACGGGCTGCATTACAAAAAAAAACCCCAAAAACTGCTTTATTGAAAAGCAGTCACAAACATGGTGGTCTGCTGTCTCCAGCAGGCCACCATTCGCGAGGGGGTCACAAATTGCGACCCACCTCATGATTATTCATGATGTGGGCATTTGCGAAGCCCTTGCGAATCACAGATGGTGTCAAGGACACCATCCTACATTCGGATTTGCGACTCGCAATTTGCAGGTCACAAATCTGAACCTACCTACATGTGGCCCCAAATTCTTAAAGAAAGTCACAAAAGTGCACCCATGGTATATGTCGTACCCCTATAAAATATTTGTGAACTGTATTTTAGCATGGGTAAATATGATGTGTAGATTTGCTCATGTGAAAATCTATTGAGCATTTGCAAGTTCATTTTCCCTCCAGGCACTTTCTTCCCAACCCTGGAAGAAGTTCTAATTCTGCCATTGTCAGGAGTAAATGTCCAACCTTTCTTATTATGGGAAAATATTAGAGAGAAGCTGGTAAAAAAATTTAAAACATGCAGGTTGGTAGGTTTGCAGACTCAAAGGCATTCCAGCCCTGGAACTATTGCTTACTGCTTCCTCCAGCCCCAGTATGCAGATCTGCAGAAAGGTGGCAAAATAAGGAAATTGCTACAGTAGGGATTGAAACTCCAAGTATTCAAGCCCTACTATAGTAGTAGCCCTGGCATAATCAGAGAGGCTATTAATTGCTGCCATAATTTGTCGCCACACTACATGGCACCAAAGGGACAAGTAGATCTTTTTACAGGACAAGTAGATTTGAGAAGCAACCTGTCCCCTGGACAAGTAGATATTTTAATAAATTCCACACCCCTGCTCCTCCTTGGAAGGAGGCCTTGGAGGAAGTAAGTCCTCATTCTGGTGTGAGAAAACCTTACTATTCGATCGCGTGCTGTCGTTAGTGGTACATTTCTTTTTTTGTAGGTAGCGGTATTCGCGTTTTCTGCTCTCCCCCGCAGAATGGGCCAATAAAATCTTGGACATCATATTTATTACGATATTTTCAATGTTCTTAGAATTTTTTTCCATTGAAGCCTGAAGGGCTTGTTCCACAGAGGACTGACTAAAATTATTTAATTCTTCTTTATAAGCTTTCCCATCGTCATCCATGTTGGGCGTTAAAGGGGAGCTAGCTAATGCCATTTTAACTATGAGCAGGGTAAGATTGTTGGCAGGTAAGAGGCTAATCCAGCCAGAAAGCAAAGAGGCGGGGAAAAATGAAGAGAAAACACTCCCCTGAGGCGTGTTCTGGAGGATTGAAATGCCGGTTTCAAAGAAAAGAGGCAGTGACTGAGGCTGCATCCCTTCCGATGAAGCGGAGATCAGAAAAGACGGAAAACAGAGACCAACAGTGTGGCAATGAAGCAGGGAAGAGGAGTGTGAAGCAAACGGACAAAGCGGTAAGGCGTTGCAATGGTTGAAACCGTGCAGATGCGTGAGCTGTTAACAGAGGAAAATGGTGAGCGCGAGTCCCGCAGAAAGGAGGAATGGGGGCACGTCTGGAGGCAAAAATAAACAGAAGCGCAGTGCGTCAGAAAACGGAACGAACGGAAAACGTTCCGAGATTATAATACCAGTAGCACAACATACATAAATAAAATGATCATATAACCTTCAAATAATGAATTCACAAGGAAATTAGAGCACTTATCTTGACTGTGAGCAGCAAGAAAAGAGGGCTGCTTGCAGTTAAGAGTTTACTCTATAGTCAATTGTATTACCTTATTGGTGCTTACTATCGTTATGATCTTATCCCATTGGCCAGCCTGTTGCTGAGCATTTTGGGTATTTGTAGTTCTTGACTACTGCTGTAATATTATAGCAAGATTAGAAGGCATAATAGGAGGCTGTGGTCTTGACATAAAATTTAGGGTACCGACACATAGGGCCTGCAGCTTGCCAACGCATCATACTGAAATTATGACTAACAGAATAAAAGCCTTCCAGAAAAGCACATTCGTTCAGCAGGACATGTTATGTCCAAGACTAGGTTCAGATCAAAAGACCCCCTTTGCAGCTGCACTGGAGGAAATGGTTGCATCACGTCTGTCACATTACTTTGAGGACCTTACCTTGATTCCTGTTAAGGTAAGCCTTATGTGCTGTCTATAACTGTCCACCTGCACTTTTGATTTGTCCACAACCTGTGCTGTGAGGGGGTTTGACCATCCACAGAGCATGTGAGGAGAGAAATCTTCTTTGGAAGGGTCACATAACCAAATACTAGCTACTTGCTCCAGTGTCATGCTTTGGTGAAGGATTTTGTGCAGCTGCCAGATTGTCTAGATTTTCTTTGGAGGTCCCCAGATGAGCAAAGCCAATCTGTGGGAGCCAAATGCTCATGTTGAGCAATGGCAGGGAGGCAGAAGTGGTGGCCCACCTTTCATGGGGAGGATCTTCCTCTCCTAAGGAAGGCAGATATGCTTTCTCTGAAACATATGGAGAAGGTGTGAGAATCAGTCTTGGAAGCCCATTTCTGATCCACAGCAAATACTAAGCACCTTAGGTTGTTGTTTGTTCCTGGTATTTCTTGGGGCCCTGGTAATTAAAGATGTTGGAGGCAAGTCATAAAACATCTTTGTGGATCTCACACTAGTGGGAAGAGGGGAGACTAATGCTCAGGTTATTGGCCCTGGTGTTGTCACTCACATGAACAGACAACAGTAGAATTATGCCATGTTTGATAGCCTGTCCTACAGCTCCATTGCTACCCTCAGATTTAATGGATCATGAGCCCCTTAGTTTTCAAATAGAAGGCAGTGGTGCTTTCCGTGGGCACCATCCCAACTCTGGATGTAACCACTGGTTAAAAGCTTTAAGTGATATTGCTATGAGGGCCTTGCATGTTTATAGGAATCTAGGCATGGGATCCTAGTGCCAATCCTCAAGTATGTACCAAAGGACAGATGTAACCTCAAGTTTGTAATTTGACTCCAGTGGAAGCCTTTGTGCTCTTTTGGGGAAAATAGGGCATGGTATTGAGAGAAAGGAGGGAAAACAACTAGTGTCTCCCTGGGGTAAGTAAGGCTTTTTAGGCAGGCGGGCATTAACTTGCAGGTCTCATCAGGTCCGGATTCACACACTCCCCATACAACACAGAAATTATATTTAAATGATTGACAAGAATGATTAGCATGGGTAAACCAATGTCCACTCTTACAGAATGTTTGGATCCAGAAATGACTATGTTTTTCAACACAAACAACGGTAAGAAAGCAAAGGAGTACCAGTGATCCCTCCTGCAATGACATCACGCTAATTTAGTGGAGTGCAAGCTGTGGCTTGTTTTTATTAATGAAGTTCCCTAAATGCTACGCAGCAATGCTTTTTGCAGACCTGTGCATCCATATAACCAAATGCAACTAGCCACGACGTGAAAAGCCATGATTTCAGACTATTTATGTCTATTGATGAATAGCAGCCAGTGTGCTGGTTTGATGTTGAATTCTACATGCAGATTGTAACGAGGTTATAACACAGTGCACTAAAGCAGACTGATACCAACCGGTTGGATTATTACATGCTGCATGCCCAGGGCAGTGAAGGAGGCCTCCCCAGGCTTCTCGTTTATTTACCTATGGTAGTCTCCCCGTTTCTCATCGTGGAGAAAACGTCAGATAACATGAAAGGCGCACCAAGGCTTCTCCTTCACAGCAATATCAGGACCCAGTGATTACGTTGTCCTAAATGATGCATCTGGTATTACTTAAGATTTATCTTTATTTCGGAAGAGTTGGCACCTTTCCGAGAAAAAATACTGGTTATTTGTTTGCTGTTACTTGTGTTACATTTTCGAATTCTTTCGTAACATGGCAGTTATTTCGCTTTACATCTAATCCTTCTGAAACGTATTAGACAGCTGTGTTTTTTTTTTTAACCGATTTCTTTATGTACGCTATTTAGGTTCATGTTTAAGAATAGAAACAATAATTTTCCCAGTATTTTTACTGTCCTGCGCGTAAAAATACAGGCCAGGCTGGTACAGATCCAGCCAGATGGCAATCCTATTTGAGAGTTATTTGCAGAAACATTTCTTCCATGAGTTATTGCATTTGGTGAGGAAATAGCATAAACTAAATTATGATACATCTCTCTGAGCCCTATGTAATTATTTGTTTTTATGGACTAGATTTTTTTGCAGTTTTAGATTTTTTTTGGCTTATCAGCCGAATAAAGGACAATAGCTCACCGAGTTAGCAAAAGCTTTTTCGAGGTGCTGAAATTGTTTTCTTGTGCTGCATGCATGCCAACAGTCCCGATATTTTTTTTAAGCCACGTACATAATCCTCCATTTCATTGTACGTCAATAAGGAATTAATTTCGCACAAATAGTTTTGTAAATCTTCCTCATCTATTTCTCAAATATTGGCATGTATCTGTTGCAATATGAATCTTTCATACATTTGTTCTATGTTATATCATTACTTCTGAACATTGCTATACGATCCCTCTCAGACAGTAAGGAAAAAAGCCAAGAGATTAACAGTTATATGGGCTGAGGTGTATTTTTGCAAGCCCAATGCAAGTAAAACAAAACTGACCGATTGTAGGGACGTACTGTGGTGACCTCATTATCCCCCCCTCCCACAAATCATGAAAGTGACAACTTCTGTGATGGCCTGGATCTTCCTATGAGTAGAAACACTATGACTTGAGTAGTGACCGCTAACGTGATGTGGTCTAGTGGCACTCTGAAGTAGCATTGCTGCTGCGTAGGATTTCAAAGCCACCCAACATCCCGACCTTTCCCATCTTCTCAATACATATCATCCTCTACTTTCCTTTACTTCCTGTTTAGCACGAAAAAGCAGCCTTCAGGTGGCATAGCCACAAATGTTCTCTTTTCCTTTCTCTGCCTTCCCACATTCCTTTTTTCTAGTTACTATATCTGTTCTCTCTCAATGCTTTGAAGCCATCTTGGAAAGTAGCATCATTGCCAAAGGAACAACTAGCTTGTTCCCTTTTTCCTTATTCCTCCTTTCTTTTCTTTCATAGCACTGTAAAGCAGCTTAAGGGTGTCCTAAGGCGTATGCAAGCAAAAGCATGTATGTAGTGATAAAGGTCGAAGCTGCGTACATTTAATGCAGCTTATTGTAACTGTGCTAGACTACCCTGCTGTAGGATGAGAATCCAGGATTATGCACATTCAGTAGGTAATAAATGGGACCGTCTGTTTTGTTACAATTTTTTGAAGTCTTGTCTTCCTAATATCTGTGGAGTAAAATATCCATTACATCGTTGCTTTGCTTGTCAGACCATAGCCCTTAAAACCATGACATTAGTAAACTGCCTCAAAACCATGACATTAGTAAACTGCCTCAAAGCTACTTCCAGCTAAAATTAATACAAATCCAGAGTTTTTTTTCCAGATTTCAAGCAGATCTTTGGAGTGGTCAATACCGCTGGTTTTGGTAGATTATATGCTGCATTCGCTTGCTTAGTGAATTGTTGTACACATAGTCTTAATTGCAGTGAACAGAGACCCTTCTTTGCCACACGCATAGAAAAAATATTAGAGGGAACATTGCTTGTGGTTAGTGCGTTTGTCTTGTTCCGTTGCTTCTATGTAATGGTTATGGTTATGAGCTGTTACATAGGAGTTCCCTTGATGTTTTTGGGTTTGTAGTCTAATTGAGGGCTTCCTTTGCCTTTACCCCCTTTCTTCGTTATGATGATTCCCGGAGTCGTTAGGCTAGACAGGACTTTAGTCCTATTTTTCCTCTTTTGCAAATCGTTGATTCCTATGTTTATTGTTTTCAGGGAGATACTAGTCAGACTGGAACATTATTGCAGCTAGATAGCTACTATATTTGGAGTGTGCATGATATATTTAGAACATATGTTCTTCAGTAGCCATCTATCCTATAGTTCCCAGTTGGCTCCAGTCGGGGCTATACCAGTTTGCTTAGAGGGTGTTATTGAAGTTGTCCAGTGTGTGTTGCTGCCTAGGTTGGATTAGAATGGCCTCTGCTACCCCGAGTACCTATTTGTTATATTAGCGAAGGGTAATAGCTTAGGTAGCTAGATGTGTTCTAACCTAAGAAGGTTGTGTTAGTGGTCTCCTGTAGTTCTCGTGGTTCCCAGCTGGTTTCAGCTGGCTCTGTGCCACCTGACCAGACTGAATCTTGTAGCTCAGTGCAGTTCAAATGTAAATCCCCAGTTTAGTTTAATAATCCTGGGATGATTGCTCAGGACTAGTTGGAGCAGCCAGTTAGGGTAGCCCCTGTTTAGTTAGGCTTGCCTAATTTGTTTAACATGCTTAATTGTTCTAGCAGTGTATGAGTATCTACAATAAGTAAGTAGGTGCTGACAGTGTGGGTCAGGTGGTTTGGGGGGGGGGGGGAGGGGGAAGGAGAGCCTGCTGGTCAAGATGCATTATTTTCGATCTTTCTCGTTGCAGGTTCTTTCTTGGTAGCTTGGCATTTACATTTGCATGTCTACACCTTGTTGCTGCCTTTCCCTCGCTGTACATCAGTCCACCGGGACTCGTGGGTGGGGAGGTGTACTCTCAAATATGCTGGGGCTTCTGTTTGGGATGCTTTGCCCCTGCAGCTCATTGTTTGCCATTCCCAGTCCTGCTGTTCGCAGTAGCTGCTTGTCTTCTCCGATTGTGAGGAAGTGAGATGTAGCCTTTTGTGATGCAAGGGAGCGCCAATCCACTAATCTGCATCGGTCCAAGTTAGGTGCACCTGCCTTGCCATGTGCATCGTCCCAAATAGAGCTGCACCTGCCTTGCTTTATGCATTGGCCCGAGGTTAGGATGCACTTACTTTGCCGAGCATCTGCTCAGAAGTAGACCACGATTGAGGAGGATGCCAGTCTACAGCACTAGAGCCATCCGAGTGACACTTGCTAACGCGTCCCTTTATGATTAATTTACTCACTTTGGGACTTGTTTTAGGCCAATAAATCTTTTGACCCTGATTGAAGACACCTTAGGACGAGATAGCTAATCAGCATGTCAATCAATATGTCAATAACGTCATCAATATTTATTATAACAATGCAATTCACCTTAGTTAATGACATTTAATGAAACTCATAAACACCATGACCTTTCAGTCATGAATAACCACACCAGAATAATATGAATTTTGTGATATTTATTCCCTATTGATTACAATTCTACTAGTAAGTTTATTAGTCTCAAAACCAAGAAACACATTAGCATAGTCACAATATGGCAACACTGATAAGATTTCATCAAAGCAAGAATCACGAACATTAGAATATAACACGGCGTCAGCATAGGTTATCCTCAGCAGAATATCATTATCACGTTATTCAACAAAGCATAGATTCAGTCATTTGTCTATTTGCGTCAGTTTAGTGAACCCCTCTCGACTAACCTCTAATTAGCATTGGCATGTTGGGCTTCATGCAAGACAATATAGTAACATCAATTTGGAAAAACATCTAACTATGGTCTCTGTCAAAAGAAGCAGTTGGTACCTAGAAAGGAAAAGCAAACAGATAATCACAATTTCATTGTCATATAGTTACCCTCAGTTTGGGGTCAGCACTCAGGTTCGGTCTTCGTCCTCAGGACATCAGTTGAGTTGCCATCAGGAATTCAGCAATCAGGTAAAAGGGGGCACTTCCCTCATAAGGGGGTAAAGTGTATACGGGCAATCTAAGGGCAAGGATGGTTCTAACAAAAAATAGCAAGTCACTAAGCAAAGTGACAAAGTGTCTGGATCATAGCAAAGCGCATCAGCATCTCCCCCTCTCCTAGTCTCCTACTCCCTAGTTCTAATTTACTTCCTGGTGTCAAGGGTTTTTATCCCCTTTTCGTTGTACATTCCCCTAAAATCTGGTTGGACAAGGGGTTGCACCCCACTATCTTTAACCAATTAACTTCACATTAGCTCATCGAATTTGTCACCCCATAACAGTTCTCACGTATTTTATTGGTCCTTATGATTGACGTCTTTAGCGGGTGGAATGTCCGGTATGATTTCATAGTCTTGTGGTCCTTTGCACATCTTCGGTCAGTGGCTCCATTGTCTGTACCGGTTCAGGCGACCTTGTACCTATGACTGGTCTACGGTGTTGCATTCAGCGAAAATGTTTCTATAAGCAAGTCGAATTTCATGAGAAAGGATCTACTACAGTTACATTCAGCTGCTAGTCTAGAGAAAAAAAAACAAGAGTTCATGTCCTTCAGCAAGTCAGCACACTGCACGTTAGAAAAACATAATTTAATATGAGAGTCAGGCAGCTAGGCCTTGACTCATGCTAACTAAGGCCTAATGATTTATTAGCAAAACTCTTACATATGTCTATTATTATTAGTGTAAAATCATATAATTTCAACATTATTAGTCAGTTTTTTTTAGTCCCCGTATATATTGGCGGCCACCCCCCGTGGGCACATTTTAAGCGCACGTTATAACAAAATATATTAATACAGTTTCTATGCGGCATTATTATACATTAGTTCATAAACATTTCATGTTAATATAGATTATATAAGCTACGCTCTCTGTCCCTCCTCTGATGACACTTGTCATCACACAAACCTTTCCCTTAACCTTTCACCTTGCACATAATGCGCATTTCAATATCCTTCCTTTGTGTGAGCTTTCCCAAATTTCATTAAACATTTTCTCCCTTTCATTTTCTTAATTTCTTTTATTTCGTTTTGTCAAATTTCGTTTAATTCTTTCATTAATTTTGCATGATCCCCATAATCCCAATAAACAAATCAGATCAATAGGCCCCCTAATATTTTTGCAAGAACCCCATTCCAAATATTACTAAACCAATTCCCTACTCTGGTAATTCCTTTCCAAACTTTCTCCCAAACTCCAGGTTCCTTCAGTTCCTTCAAATCTGCACTATCTCTTGTTAGGTTAGGAAGCATACTTCTAATCTTTTTGCTATTATCTGGTATGAACGCACAACAATGGCGCTCATTAAGCATCTTACAGACTCCGCCGCTCTTCGCTAAAAGAATGTCTAAAGCAAGCTGTTTTTGAAGAGTCATAGCCCTCTCCGCAGCAAGTTCAGTATCCATCAGGAGCCCCTGTGAAGTTTGTCAGCATGTTATCCACAATAGTAGACAATTTTTGAATCTTTATGGAGTTTAAGATAACCCCTACTAAAGGAATTATGGCTCAAAATATGTCAACAACGACAGCAGCCGCTGTCTCTCGTTTTTGTCTAGCATGTTGTAATTCATACATTTTAGGAATTTGCTTTAAGTCATCAATCTGGTAGATCTTTGGGAAAACTATTCCCAAATAACATGTCCCATACCATCCCTTTGGAAGACGGTAATAAACATTAAGTCCACATATGTAATAGATCCCAGGGATCGCTGTATCCTGTCCATTTAACATGAATGTCCATTTACTCTGAAACAAAAACACATGCCTGCATTCACTCGTTCCCACAAATGAAGTGTTGTGCTAAGATTTTGGACTATATATACAAAGCCTACCTGCATGTAATGCATCTATAGCTAACTTGCCCTGTGTCTTTATTGCAGTGCAAGCATAATCATTTGCATGCGTGCGTTTTTCGAATCCATTTTCTAGCCTTTCTTTTAATGCCTTTCGTCTATCATCAGTGTGATCTAAAAAGCTCTTCTCTGCAGGTGTTAGCAAGGAGGTTAGATTATTGCGGTGCGCATAAGCTGTCCCAAATGTTCGTGTCGGCTCAAATAAACCTCTAACTAATTTTATGCTGTGTTCTTTAGCTAATTTGTTTAGAAACTCAATCACAGGTACAAAAGAAAACACTACATCGAGGTTAGAGTAGAAGTATTGCACATGCTCTTGATCATAGAATCTTGTTAGTAGCAAGCTACAGCTTATCCTGTAAGTTAGCGACCAGCTATGATAGGTAACCCCTTATTGTACTGACGAAGGAATCTTTGTGCACACATAACAATTCTTTGCATCCATTGTGTCAACATATTCATTCAACAAGCGATAGAAAACATTAGTAGATAGTTCCCCTTTTGAATTAGTTCCCTCATGCAAGTATTTTGCATCTTGCCCAAACTTTTTCCACGGTGTTA
Source organism: Pleurodeles waltl (assembly GCF_031143425.1). Lineage (NCBI taxonomy): Eukaryota > Metazoa > Chordata > Amphibia > Caudata > Salamandridae > Pleurodeles > Pleurodeles waltl. The sequence goes on from NC_090442.1 coordinate 652,118,349, forward strand.
GTGTAGCAGTCTCACGTTTTGAAGCATTGTTCGTCACTTTCTTTTCTATCCATGGCATTCCCACAATCACACCTATAATTATTATTGCACACACAATACCTAGAATAACACTCAACCAACCACACATTCTACCCTTTTTACTCTTACTCTTAGTGTAACTCATGATCTGTAAAGAATCAGATAGCAGAATAATATAAGGCAAACAATCAACTTGAGGACGATATAAAAGCTCTTTTTTTTTGTCTTGTGCAAAGTCTCTCTCTCTCTCTCTGCGAATATTTATAGCGTTTCACTCACTCCAGGACCCTTTGTCAAATCAGGTTTAGCAGTTTGTCATAATCGGTTTTTAAAGTCAATTCAGGTATCAGTGTCACATCCGGTAATTTATCAGTCTCTTTTTTCAGCTTCTCAGCTTTCAATTTTAATTTCGATTATTTTAACACAGTCTCTTTCTAAAGCTGAATTCAGGTGCCGTAGTATTGACCTGGTACCTCACGATCAAAACAGAATGCCAAGAATTCCTGTTGCCATTCAGCTGTTGTTGCGTATGCCCATTCAGGACCTGCGTACCTCCTGTTTGCGACTCTTTTTCTTTTCAGTCTGCGTTCACTTTGTAACTCTCCTTCACTGAGATCCTCTTTTCTGGTTGTGTCAACTTCTTCCTCTATTGTGTCTCCTGGGATCACTTTCTCTATTGCAGCTTGTTGTTTCGGCCAGTTATCTCCTTTATGCGTTTTCTTCTTGCTTGACTTTTCAGAACGTTGAACAGCGCCCTCCTCTTGTGCTATGGTTTTTTCTCTTGATGGACCTGCAACCGGCTCAGGAGGAGTCAGTTCACTTTGACCTCCCTCTGCTTCTTCCCCCTCGCCTTCAGGGTCTGTTACGGGCTCAACTTCAAACCCAAATCCGTCTGCTTCTGGGAGAACCTCTCTTTGCGTCGGTTCCCCTGTTACCTCAGCTGAGATAGGCTCATTGTCATCCCTCTGGAACTCACTTTGAGTGACCGAGCCGTCCTCAGTGGGCTCTCCTTCAGTCTCAGTTCCCCTTTGAATACTCTCCGGCCCTGAGACTTCCTTTTCTGCAACTGTTGTCTTGGATACTTCAAGTTCCTCATCAGTTGGACACGTCACCCTCTTTGTGTGACTGGCATGTATCCAATTCGGAACACCTGCACATTTCACAGCAGTAGTGGTAGTCAGTATTACTTGATATGGCCCCTTCCAACGCGGCTCCAAACACGACTTCCTCACGTGTTTCTTGACAACAACCCAGTCACTGGCTTTCAAGGTGTGAGCTGGATCACTGATCGTGGCAATGTGTTAGACTCCACCTGGTGAGAAAAAGAGCGGACCACATCAGCCAGACCCTTGCAGCAGTCCAACACCCTATCATCCGTGATATTTACAAGAGCATTTGCAGGTACTGCGGGCAATCTCATCACTCTGCCCATCAGTATCTCATGAGGAGATAGTCCTGTTTTCTTGTCAGGTGTATTTCTCATTGACATCAGCACTAAGGGCAATGCATCTGGCCATTTCAAATTGGTAGCTGCGCACATTTTTGCCATTTGTGACTTCAAGGTACCATTCATCTGTTCCACTAGTCCTGATGCTTCAGGGCGATAGCTACAATGCAGCTTCTGCTTAATGTTCAGTGCAGCACACAAGAGCTTTATCACCTCATTTTCGAAGTGTCTGCCCCTATCGGATTCTAAAGAGATCGGGAATCCAAAACGTGGTATTAACTCTCTAAGCAACAGCTTTGCTACTGTGAGACTGTCATTCCTAGGTGTGGGGTAAGCTTCAATCCAATGACTGAACACACACACAATCACCAACACATATCTCAGTCCTCCACACACAGGCATCTCAATGAAGTCCATCTGCATCCTGCTAAATGGACCGCCAGCTCTCCCAACGTGGCTCATATTCACCACCGTCCCTTTTCCTGCATTGATCTGTTGACAGATGATGCACCTGTGACAGATAACTTCTGCAGCTTGTCTGAATTTTGGATTGAACCAATCAATTTTGAACAATCTGATCATTGCATCTCTCCCTATATGGGCTTGGCCATTATAGAACCTTGCAAACTGTGATAGGAGACTGTTTGGCAAAACCATTTTCCCCTCATCTGAGACCCATATATCATCAGCTCTTTGTACACAGTGCATTCTCTGCCAGGAACGTTTCTCTTCTTTGCCAGCACGTCCCTGCAGTAATTTTAGCTCGTCTAATGTGTCAACCACCGTCAATGCGAAATTCACACATGTTTCATTTTCAGTTTCAGGTAACAATTCCCACTGATCTTGGAACGATATACAGTTCAATGCGCAAAACCTTGCGACTTGATCTGCATAGCCGTTTCCCATTGACGCAAAGTCCTGTGACTTAACATGAGCATTGCATTTCATCACGGCAATTTCAAGAGGTAACTGAATCGCATGCAACAAATCCTTAATCTTTTCACCATTTTTCACTGGTGAACCAGAAGAGGTCATGAAACCCCTCTGTGACCATAGTTGGCCAAGATCATGTACAATGCCGAATCCGTATCTGCTGTCAGTATAGATAGTGACTTTCAGGTTTTCAGCTGCGTGGCATGCCTTAGTAAGGGCAATTAATTCAGCCACTTGTGCAGAGTACACTCTTTCGAGCCAGGAAGCTTCTAGAATACTGGTGATTGTACACACGGCATACCCAGCTCTCAGTACTCCCACTGAGTCTCTCAAGCATGAACCATCAACAAATAGAATGTAATCATTTTCTTCCGAGTGTCTTTGATGTCAGGTATTGGTTTGGTGCATAGTTCTGTTACCTCAAGACAATCATGTTCACTTCCTCAGCATCATTAATGTCTGCATTTTCAATAGGAAGTAAAGTTGCCGGGTTCAATACAGTACATCTCTTGAGGGAAACATTCTGAGACCCCAGTAGAACGGTCTTGTATCTAGTCAGCCTAGCATTTGTCATATGCTGTGTTTTGGTTCGGGTTAGCAAAATTTCAACTGAATGAGGAACCATTACAGTTAAGGGATGTCCAATCACTATGCCTTCACACTGTGTGAGGCTTTGACCAACTGCTGCAACTGCACGCAAACAACCCGGTAAGGCTGCTGCGACTGGGTCCAAAGTAGCTGAAGAATATGCTACTGGACGGTTTGCACCTCCATGGACCTGTGTTAAAACAGACAAAACATGCATCACGTTCATGACAAAACAGTAGAAAAGGCTTTGTGTAATCAGGCATACCTAAAGCTGGTGCCCTGCACATACATTCCCTCAACTCCATGAATGCTTTCATTTCTTTTTTGGACAAGATTATGTTACCCGGGTCATCCTGATCTTCCCTGCCTGTCAGTTTTATCAGTGGGTTGGAGATAATCGAGAAGTTGGGAATCCACTGACGACAGTAGCCCACCATTCCCAGAAACATTCTGACATCTCTCTTGGTTGTCGGGGGATTCATCTGCAGTATGGCTGTCACTCTTTCTTTGGATATTTTTCTCGACCCTTTCTCAATTAGGTGACCTAAGTACTTCACCTCTCTCTGGCAGTATAGCAGGTTTTTTTGGAGACACTTTGTCTGTTCTTTCCCAAATGGTTCAGTAGGGCAATTGTGTCATACCTGCAGTCGTCTTTTGTTTTGGACGCAATTAACAAATCATCAATGTACTGTACTCGAGTCAAACTGAAAGGCAGTTCTAAGGACTCCAAGTCCTTCTTCAATATCTGATTGAAGATGGAAGGTGACTCAGAAAACCCTTGAGGAATTCTGCACCAACTGTACACTTTATCCAGGCATTTGAAACTGAAGAGAAATTGGCTGTCCTCATGAAGAGGCAGCGAAAAGAATGCTTGAGACAGGTCCACAACCGTGAACCACTCTGCATCACACGGAACCTGAAACATGATCACAGTTGTGTTTGGCACTATGAGGCAGCATTTTACCACAATCTTGTTTATTTTCCTCATGTCCTGCACAATTCAAACCTTCCCACAAGGCTTTTTCAAACCCATTATTGGTGAATTACACGGGCTGCTCATCACTTCTTTCAGACCTTGCTTCACAAAGTCTGCAATTATCTGCGCTACCTGAATGAGGACATCTTGTGTCATGTGGTACTACGGCACCTGCGGAAACACTGCATTTGGCTTAACCCGTACTTTGACCGGTTCTACTCCTTTTATCAATCCCACTTCTTTTCCTGTCAGGTCCCAGACTTTCTCTGTTACTGTTCCTTGCAACTCTGGTGGCAAGTCAAGTACTGTAAGCATCGGGAATAAGGTTTTCAGAGGGTAATCTTCATTTGTAGTCTCTGTCTCTGAAAACTGCCCATCGTCCGCTTCATCATCACTGTTTGTCTGGACTTCAATTCCTTCATTGGAACAGGTAATGGAACACCTAGTTTTGCACAGCAAGTCTCCTCCCAGTAGGGATACTGGACTAGAATCACAAACTACAAATTTGTGCAGTCCCTGGAAGTTGCCAATCTCAACTTGGACCGGGTCTGCAATTGGATTTGTCAGGAACAGATTTGCTACTCCTACTACCCTTATGGTACGCCCCGAAAGTGGTAATTTCGGAACCTCTGCACTTCTGACTGTAGAGCGTGTAGCTCCTGTATTGACTAGGAATGAAACCTTATGACCCATCACCTTCCCCTCTACATAGGGACCCCTCTGATCTATCTCTAGGGATGCTGCAAGCCTGCACTCCTCAATGTCTAAACAATCATCCAACCATTCATCGTTTATTCCATCCTCACCACGCAATGGGAACTGTTGTACTGTATTATTTTGACTCATCATTTGGCCTGTGACCTGTTGAGGAAGCATCACCTGTTGCTGTCCCATTGGAGCTAATGGTAATTGCATTTGCTGTCTAGGTACCATGGGAACCTGCTGTTGTACCTGCTGCATTTGTGCTGGTTGAACACGCGACATTTGCATTTGCTGCATGGGCTGTAACCCCTGCATCTGTACCATGTTATTCTGGAAGTTCTGATTTTGACCCCTCAGTTTTGGACCCCTCACATTTTGAAAGGTAACGACATCATTGCTTTGTTGAACAACACCATCCTGCACCATCATTGGGCATTCCCGCTTCCAATGCCCCACGCCCCCGCACGCGTGACATGGTGACACCTTTTTCATCCCTTGCACATCGTTTTGAACCACAACAGTATTCAGGTCTGGACCACAGTTCACAAAACCCCAACCTCGACCTCTCGGTTGTGCCTGAAACATGCCATTCCCTTGCGGTTGCTGCTGTATCACCTGCTGTACTCCATTTCCCTACATCCCTGCTTGCGCTGCCTTAATCTGCATCACCATCACCTTCCCTTTCAACTTTCTCTGCTTCAGCTCAATCTCGTCACTACAGTATTTTGCATACTGCAATACCTCATCAATCGGCTTTGCTTGCCAACAGATCAAATGATTCTTAATCATCTGGCTAATCTCTGGTCTCAGCCCTTCAACAAATCTGAACACAAGAGGGTTCATGACTTTCGGCTCAATAGTCTCAGTGTCACTGTAGTGTTTGAATGCTTTCAACAATCTCTCATAGTAGGCATGAATTGACTCTTTGGCCTCCTGTGAGGTTCGATCGATTTTCTGCCGATCAGTCACTTTTGGCGACACTTTCTGCTTCAAAAACTCAATCACTTTATGATAATACTTCATCACCTCCTCAGATGGTGCTCCAGTAACCTTATCCCTTGCCGGTTCCTGTGTCGGCCAATCCACACCTCTCTTACACTCAAGCCATAAGTCAGGTGGAACTATAATCTCAAACAGGGTATTCAAATCCTCCCAGAGACATTTCGCCAGCTTCACAAATCTGTCTGTTTGCTGGTACCTTTCTATCGGCTTCTCCCTCAACCTGGGATAATCATTTGTGAATGACAGGATGTCTCCCCTAGACCACGGTACATGGACTAGCACCCCTCCGGCTGTTTCTCTCATTGGTAACATTTTTATTGTTCCCGTGTCCGGTGCGGCTTTAGCCTGCTTTGGTTCCGGATCATCCCCTTTCTCTTTATCTCTTTTCTTTGTCCATCTGCCTTCCCATTTCTCTAAGGCACCCCAAATTTGCGCACTTTGCAGTATTTCTTTAAGATGCGCTTTCATTCCGATAGACCTTGTGTGATAAAAATCTTTAGAACCAAAGTCTAATCTGTAGCTTCTTTTCAAATGTGTAGTATTCTCAATATCAATGTTGTATTTATCCGCCAGGTTTGCCAACCTTGGTGCACCTTACTCACTTATTTTGGAATTTTGGGGCACAGGTACCTCAATTCTGCTTCTGTGTATGTCTCTAATCTATTCACCCCAATTGATCCTTCCACCAGTTCTGCAGCTTCTACACCCAGTCTCACAAAATCCAGGTACTCATCCCTTTCTGACCTCTCTGCGGTCACTGTAGTAGTTTGTGAAGCGTTGATCTTTTCTAACTACTCATTCAACTGTTGCACGGAAAAGCCTTGCAACAAAATGTTTCCTGACTGCCTCAATGGTGACTGTGACGTATTTGTACTCAGTGTCTGCGGGGCTAGCACACTTAGCCCTGCTTGTCTCATTGCCTCTAAAGGAGCCCCAATCGGACTGAGGTCTAGCAAAGATCTGAGTCCTTCTGCTGCTTGTTCCCTTGGTGTCATTAGCTGGGGAGTTCCTGTGAACCCTCCTCTTATTACCTCTTGGGTCCTCACTCCCTGATCACACACACCAGGCTTACCCTGCGCATACAACAGTACTGGTGGGCCAACAGTAATTGGTAATGATATGGCAGCTGGTGTCTGACCAGGTCCCAAACCCCGTGGAGCAGTAACTCCCAAAGCTTGACTCACCGTGGCTGGTGCATGTACTGACTGAGGTCCTGCCACTGGATTATAACTCGGAATCAGCTGTTGCTGAGGCAGCAATTGCGGAGTTGGCTCAATCTGCACTAGCTTTGATCTCGTATAAATCGGATCAGGCGGCACCATCAGACTAGTATTTGTCTCTAGTACTGGGACATCTGGATAAATCCTCTGTATCTGTGGCGGAGGTTGCAACTGTGTCTGCATATCTGGTGCAGTGGGTACACTGTCACCATTCCGTATCAAAACTGTATCGCTTGTCTGCACTGTACTTGTAATTCTCTTACTCTGTGTCGAATCCTCAGGACCTGCACTAGTGCTCGGAGCAGTGTCATTTATAGCATATAGTGGTGGGCGATCATGTAACAACTGATTAAGAAACTCTTCATCATCTGAATCATCTTCATCTACCCAAGACCTCTGAGTCTCTTTTGTCTTGCTAGAGCCCTTGTCTGTTTTACAGGTGGCTTTCTTTCCCTGTGCCTCATCTTGTGTTCTTGCCAGAAGCAATTTAAGTCCGTCAACTATTCCCCTTCTCCACATCCTGCTCTTGTTGTCCCATCTAGCCTCAGCTAAAGTTTTCTCTGCCCTTTTTATTCTCCTTTCAAGTTTTTGCTGTCTTTGTCGTATGGCCATTAAATCCCAGACTGCTAATCCCTCATACTGAGGTGGTCTCGGAGGAGGTTTCTGTACACTTAACATCCACCTCAAGTTCTCTTGTATTAAATGTTACATGCTCCGGAAATGCTAAACATCCCTCCTTCTCTGTTAATTTACGCCACTGCTTCATCCAAAGACATGGCGCGACTCCCTTTTCCTCCATTACAATATAAGCTGGAGTACCCTCAGGCGGTGTAGGCTCCCCTTCACTCGGCCTAATATATGTATCTCCCTTCCAGGCACTCTTTAAAGCCTTGAAAAACTTCATTTTTGCGTCTTTTATTTTGTTTTGAATCTACTCAGAAAGTGACTTTAATTCCCAGAACACTCTTCACCCACCTATCTCGACCTATTGCCTCTCATGGACGGCTGCCAATCCGTGCGTGATCCCTCTCGGCAACTAACCTATCCCAGCGCGGCACCACTGACGTCACACACACTGCAGCTGAGAAAGTCTTGCGGCTTGTCCTCTTCACACACAAACTAATGCAATATATTGCAAGCACCTTTTAACAACAACACCCAAATTTGCCGGTTTACTATGGGAAGAACTTTACAGAGATTTCACTTGAAGCCTCAGCCGCTACTCTCTCCTTCTCAGCTCCTGCACTTGCAAGCAGAATTCGACCCACAAATCCTACTCTCGACTTGTCAATGGTTTGCTCTAGTGCACTTTAGAACGTGCCAAATCTCCATCGAAGGTTTCACTCACACAATTGACTCAAACTCGACTTGTCAACCATGCCCAATTGACCTATTAAACCGCACAAATTACAACATAAACCCAAGTGTCTCCTACACTTATCAATATACTCCGGAGTCTTAGACCAAGACGGGTCCGTACATCACCAACAACAACCATGTGGATAATTTTTTAGCACAAAGCGCCACACTCACATGTAGTTCGCCAACTTCCCTACTCTCATACTGCGGAGTACACCCACTCCTAGTAAAACAACATTACCTGACCTAAATCCACACAAACTTCACAAAACACCTGCAATATGCATAAGCTGAGCAAGCGCAAATTCTATACCACACATGCTAAAACTCTGAGAACATACCCAACTCACTTAGGCAGGCTCCGAGATTCCGGGAAAGTCATGGGGAATTTAGAAACACATCATACCTCTAATTTGCGTTATCTCGAAAAAATAATTTAAACAATAGTCCTCCGTCCTAGGGCCCCAAAAGGCCTAAACCGTCGCTCTGCTACCAGAAATGCTAACGCCACCCTTTATGATTAATTTACTCACTTTGGGACTTGTTTTAGGCCAATGAATCTTTTGACCCTGATTGAAGACACCTTAGGACGAGATAGCTAATCAGCATGTCAATCAATATGTCAATAACGTCATCAATATTTAATATAACAATACAATTCACCTTAGTCAATGACATTTAATGAAACTCAGAAACACCATGACCTTTCAGTCATGAATAACCACACCAGAATAATATGAATTTTGTGATATTTATTCTCTATTGATTACAATTCTACTAGTAAGTTTATTAGTCTCAAAACCAAGAAATACATTAGCATAGTCACAATATGGCAACTCTGATAAGATTTCATCAAAGCAAGAATCACGACCATTAGAATATAACAAGGCGTCAGCATAGGTTATCCTCAGCAGAATATCATTATCACGTTATTCAACAAAGCATAGATTCAGTCATTTGTCTATTTGCGTCAGTTTAGTGAACCCCTCTCGACTAACCTCTAATTAGCATTGGCATGTTGGGCTTCATGCAAAACAATTTAGTAACATCAATTTGGAAAAACATCTAACTATGGTCTCTGTCAAAAGAAGCAGTTGGTACCTAGAAAGGAAAAGCAAACAGACAATCACAATTTCATTGTCATATAGTTACCCTCCGTTTGGGGTCAGCACTCAGGTTCGGTCTTCGTCCTCAGGACATCAGTTGATTTGCCATCAGGAATTCAGCAATCAGGTAAAAGGGGGCACTTCCCTCATAAGGGGGTAAAGTGTATACGGGCAATCTAAGGGCAAGGATGGTTCTAAGTAAAATTAGCAAGTCACTAAGCAAAGTGACAAAGTGTCTGGATCATAGCAAATCGCATCAGCATCTACCCCTCTCCTAGTCTCCTACTCCCTATTTCTAATTTACTTCCTGGTGTCAAGGGTTTTTATCCCCTTTTCGTTGTACATTCCCCTAAAATCTGGTTGGACAAGGGGTTGCACCCCACCATCTTTAACCAATTAACTTCACATAAGCTCATCGAATTTGTCACCCCATAACAGTTCTCACGTATTTTATTGGTCCTTATGATTGACGTCTTTAGCGGGTGGAATGTCCGGTATGATTTCATAGTCTTGTGGTCCTTTGCACATCTTCGGTCAGTGGCTCCATTGTCTGTCTGTACCGGTTCAGGTGACCTTGTACCTACGACTGGTCTACAGTGTTGCATTCAGCTAAAATGTTTCTATAAGCAAGGCGAATTTCATTAGAAAGGATCTACTACAGTTACATTCAGCTTCTAGTCTAGAGAAAAAAAACAAGAGTTCATGTCCTTCAGCAAGTCAGCACACTGCACGTTAGAAAAACACAATTTAATATGAGATTCAGGCAGCTAGACCTTGACTCATGCTAACTAAGGCCTAATGATTTATTAGCAAAACTCTTACATATGTCTATTATTATTAGTGTAAAATCATATAATTTCAACATTATTAGTCAGTTTCATTAGTCTCCATATAAATTTGAGGCCACCCCCGTGGGCACATTTCAAGCGCACGTTATAGCAAAATATATTAATACAGTTTCTATGCGTCATTATTATACATTAGTTCATAAACATTTAATGTTAATATAGATTATATAAGCTATGCTCTCTCACACTCATCTGTCCTGGGAGGCTACACTTGTCAAAGACGTGGGCTGCTCCTACCCTCCTACTTTGACCACCCCAGGGCAGCACATGAACACAAGGGCCTTCCCCTTTAGTCAGACCATGCTGCAACAACACATTTTTCTGGACACATGGACTTAAGACTGCTCCGTCAAATTAAACTTATGCCTACAACCAGATGGAGACATAGTTAAATTTAAATTATGTGGGTCAACCAAATGGTCAACTGGTTAGACAGAGATCTGAAGTGCTGAACCAACACCTCTGGAGTAATCACATTGTCTGGCTCAGAGCAAGGTGTTGCTTTGCACCACCCTCTACTCACTAAATACCAGAATTTAGTATGGTCAGCCAATTCACATGCAACTTTAAGATCCTGCCATCTATTTTCCTCCTAGACTTTCGTGGCATGCACCTGGGCCACCTTATAAGATGCCCTAAGCCTGGAAACACTATTCCCTTCCTTTGAATCTCATGGCCTTAATCAAATCTGCCCTAGCTAGTCTACAACGTTTATCATCCCAACTTGCATGATTGCATGTTTGAGATTTTCTTTTCTTAGATACCTCTTGGGCTGTGAAATATAGTCTAATACCATCAGAGGGCTGCATGGATGTTAGCCGAATCAGCCCAGCTCCCCTCTCCTGATGGCGTCACATTCAACACACACAGCCTGGAATTAACTTGAGTAGAAATCTCTCGGAGTACTTAAGTTTTTAGGGCAACTTTCTGCTACTTAAGGCGGAGTCGATCATTAGTGAGGTAAGGCTCTTGGGTACAACTAAAAAGGCGTACATCACGTATGCAAAGCCCCAATATTGGTTTCATTAAGAGGCACAGAGGACAATGATCACTCTCAACAATTTCTCTTATTGCTATATAAATAACAAAGGCCCTCGATCTAAGGTCCAGCAACGTATAATCTATTCTGCTAGAGCACTTATGACCACAGAAGGTACGCAACCCAGCCTGGTCACTCGTGGTTCTATCATTCAAGGCTCTTAGCCCGAATTCAAGAGTAATGGCCTTCAACTGTATTGCCACCCTAGTCAAATTTTTTTATAGGTGCTAAGCTGAGACCATTGTTTATCTTTCTCTGCCGTAAGGTTTACATCATCGCTGTCTAAGGGTTTGAACGTGGTGTTGAAGTCGCCACCAATAATTAAAGAATGCCAGGGCAGCATCTAATCTAAACTAGCCTCTAACCACTGCAATGTGTCAGACTGGAAGCCACCTCTCACGCCCCTCACATTGATTATAGATGTCTAACCCATTATTTGACCCTTTTTTTTTTTTTTTTTTTTTTTTTTTTTACCCGAATGGCCAAAATATCTTGGTGAGCCACCAAAAGCAATTGAAAAGTACACTTCAATTCAATTTTGGCCGAAAGCAATAGCCCACCAGGAGGCCTGCCTTATGGGCCAGAAATGGCAGGACAGGAAAAAGTCAAACAGCCTTGTCGGTTCAGTACGCCAAGTCTCCCGGAGCAAACATGCAGTGCTTATTGGACCTGTATGGCATTTCTGTTTGGGCTTAACAAGGGCATTTGGCAGGAGGACAGGCAACTCTCATTTTGTTTGATGCCATTCGTCATGGTATGTGGGCGTCGTGCCCTCTTCTTGTTATTTGGCCCTCCCTTAGTGCAAGAACCAAGTACACGTCTCTTCCACTGCGCCAGGTTCAGGCCATCTCTCTTATCCGTGGTTCTGCTTTTCTCTTTAACCCCTCTGCCCCCGTCTGTTCCTCCTCTACCCTCCCTCCGCTTTTCACCACCCGTGTAGAACACACCTGTATACATGTGGACACACAGCCCATGAGTGTAAACTATACATATGTGTACACATACTTAAATGCATGCTCGTGTACATAAATGAATGCATTTCTGACAAAGTGGTTAAATCAAGAAACACTACTTGCTGGCCAAAATGACAAGGCAAGCTAAGTTTTACATAGAACACATAGGTACCGTAATATAGATGTTTTACTGTTCTCATTTTACGTGTGGGGTTGATAGCACCCACTTACAAAGTTTGGCTCAATGATAAAACATTCAAAAACTCCTCCAACACTTCAGCATATGCTCAGAGCAGGTTTCCAAGGCAACGGCGTGCCCAGGTTGCATTATGTAAATTTGTTTTTTTAATTTGTCCTGACATGTGCATGCTCCTCTCACTGTTTTCAGTGATGTGCGGGTATATTTGCCTCGTTTCATGTATTATTTGTTTTATCACGGTGTAAGATTACAGCGGATTATTAGCAGTTTTTTGCTGTAAACAACTTTCCTGTCGCACTCATTGTCTAAGAGCTGCTATAGCAGCTCTCCACGAGCCGCAACCTTTTCAGAGATACAAAGAAGTCTGTAGCCCTGGGCTGCGCACTCAAGGCAGAGCTGCAAGCAGCCTGGGAGCTGCAGTCGCAACTGAAATACCAGTTTGGCTGTCTCCCTTATCCGTGTGGCTGCTTTTCTCTTTAACCCCTCTAATCTGTCTGTTTCTGCTCTTCCCTCCCTCTCGCACCCCTGCCCTTGATTGAGTTCGACTTTTCTCCACCCATTTCCCTGCCTTTCATTACAGTTATCGGTGTGTGAAGCACTTGTCCGCTATTTGGTCAGTCAAACCCAGTTTACAACGAGCGTCAGTTATAATCCGGCCATATATGTACCTGGCGGAGTCAGCTGTAAAGGCATGTTCCATACGTGTAGTTAAAAAACATTAACATTCACACCACTAATAGGCCTTGGATTGTCAAGACCTATTGGCCTTGGCAATGCTTGTTTTAGGGTAGTGATGCCTTTGTCACTTTTTTGAACCAAGAAGCCACATGACCATTTGCATAGGTTTTTGGAATCCAGACTGGGGCAAATCCGGGCTAGATGGAGGTGTCTAAAACCTGAACATCACAGGAATTCTGAGCACTGAGAAAAAAGCCCATGTATCACTTGTAGTTGAGGTCCAGTGATGGTGCTGGAGAGAAAGCCTTCCTGGGACAGAGAAGACCTCCAGCAGTGCTGCTGAGGAAGGTTAGGAATCCCTGGGATAGTCAAGGGCAAGTCTTGGCTTCTTCCAAGGCAAGATGTTAGTCATGTCCTTCTATCAGAAGCTGCCCTCTTGGACAGCTGAGTGAAGCCTAAGGAAGAGCGACATTCGCCAGATGCTTGGAGACTACTGGGCTCCAAACACAGTTTTTGACGTTGATTGCCAGTGGCGTCGGTCCTTCTATGGCTCTGTAAACTTAGCCAAGTCCAACACTGTCTACAGTGGACTCTAAGCATAACGCAGAAGAGCAGTCACTAGCTTCTCAGGGAGCTAGCATCGGTGGCACGAGCTTACGAACAATCAACCAATCAATCAATCAATCAATCAACCAACCAACCAGCAGACACAATAACTTGCGATCCAGCCCAGTGCTTGTGTTTTTGACAAAGTACTGTTAATCATTCAACAACCCACCGCAGGCTGAGAGGAAATTTCTGGAGCAGTCTGCATGACGTTTTTCTTTATGCTCTGAGTGCAGGAAGGAATCTGATTTAGGGAATGAGGACTGCACAAGGCAATGCATGCATTTGGATCCAGTTGGAGCTGGCAGCCACCTACTCTTGATTCTTTGGATTAATTAGTTCTAACAGTTACATCTTGAAAGTAGGTATTGGTTATTTTTATTAAATCAGTAGAATTCCCCTTGGTTGTCTGCAACAAGTACAGTCCACAGTCCAAAACAAATATTCTGCAGATGGACCCGTAAATAATATTTGTATTCAATATGTTCAATACGGTGACCAAATATGCTTGAAATACATTATTATAGAAACATATAGGGTCAGTATGGGGAATTGGAGATGAGGATAGTGCCAGTAACAACCATGCAGCGCTTATTGGGCGTGCAAACTAGTTCTGTTTAGGCTTAACAAGAACGTTTAGCAGGACGACAGGTAAATGCTTTTAAAATCCTTTCCTTTTTGAAATCTTCCATCTTGTGTCATGTAAGAATTAGCACTATAAACTTATGAAGTATTTTTTGTGGCTAAATTCCTGATTGAAAATGGTGAATGTTGGATTGAATGTTTTAGAGCAGTAGTTCCTAACCTGTGGTCCAGAAACCCCTTGGGGTCCGCAAGGCCTCTTCAAGGGGTTTGCAACTGTTTTACAAAATTAAATAATACTAAAATTAATAAAGTGTATATACATTTTAAAACTTTTCCAAATGTGATTCTGAATTAAACTAAATATTCCAATATTTGAACATTTGTTTGGTGTATAGTATTTTTGTATTTGTGTATATAGTTTTATGGTTCAAATGATAGAAATTGCTTAGCTTGGGGATCCCCGGCTTCCAATAATGACTCGGTGAGGGGGGAATCCCTAGATTCCAGGAATGATTCAGTGGGGGGCCCAGCAGTCTAAATGTTAAGAATTGCAGCTCTGAAGTATGCAGAACAAAAGGTGACTCTGTGTGTGCCAGACAAAAGCTAACCTTATGCATTTTCTTTCAGGGTCAATGATCTGAAGACTGGGCCACTGGTTGGAGTTGACAAGTATGGAAACAAATACTTTGAAGACCAGAGATATTTTTTTGGTAAGTGTCCTACAATTGTCGCAGAATTATTAGCGATTTGTTTTTCTTCATTTAAAGAGGTATGATTTATCAACAGGTTAAATACACAGATCTAACAAAATCGAAACCGTATAGTGTTTAGGTTGGCTATGTTCTTCTTAAATACATGCACACAAGTTTATCTCTTTGTGATCCAGTGCCTTTTATGCAGTAAATTGGAGTCAAAGAGATTAAATGTCAGTACTATGCACAATATAAAAAGTGGCTCAGATGCAGCAAAGACAATGTTATTCTTATTGTACAACTTTTCTGACTACTTCTCCGGTGATCCATCATATTTCTACTACATGGTTCATGGACATTTTGTTTGCTCTTTTTTTAAAAACAGAGCTCTACCTAGAGGGAAATCTTTAGTTTGAAAATTTTTCACGTTGTGGCTGCCAGCATAGAAGGCTTTCTAACAGGCCGTGTGATATCTGAAATAATCTGCAGCCGACTTTTTCATTATGATTTTGATCTAGCGACCTTTTATGTTGTGTTGATTTGTGTAGCGCACTAATTACCCGAGATGGTATCCAGGCGCTTGGGCAGGGTGTGTAGGTGTGTGGTCTCAAGGTGCTTATATGAAGAGCCTGGTTTTCAGCTTCTTGCGGGACTCCAGTAGTGGGGAGGAGGCTTTGATGTGTTAAGGGAGGTCATTCTATGTCATGGGTGCAATGTAGGAGGATGAGCGTTCTCCAGTTTTGCTTTTGCGGATGCAGGGAATGAGTGAGATTGAGGCAGAGCACTGCTGTCTGGTCGGTTGGTAAAAGTGTATGCAGCTGTTCAGGTATTCTGGTCCTGTGATGTCAGATTTGTGAAAGCAATATACTGTTACGTCTGCTGGACTCTTCTGGTTGCGGGAATATATAGGGCTTGTAGGTTTGTCAAGAACCCTAGGTCCCAGAGCCAATAAATGAGCTGCATCTTGCAATGGGTTTTCATTTTATACCGGGTATACAAAAATTCATTTGGTGAAATATAAAGAGTGAAAAATAGGTATCAAGAAAACCTTTGTGTTTCCAAAATGAGAACAAGATAAGGTGTTGAGAAGCAGTGGTTATTTGCACATCTTTGAATTCTGGGGTTCCCATACTAGCATGTGGATTACAGGGTATTTCTCAAATAGATGTCTTTTTTTACACACTGTCTTACATTTGGAAGGAAAAAATGTAGAGGAAGACAAGGGGCATTTTTGGTCCTGGGCTCAGCAGCCATACAGGGAAACCTAACAAACACAGACATTTCTGAAAACTAGACACAGAGGGAGTCCAGGAAGGTGTGACTTGCGTGGATCCCCTAGTGTTTTCTTACCCAGAATCCTCAGCAAACCTCACATTTTTCCCACATTTCTGTGTGGGATCACCGCACCAGGACAAATTTCCTACCACCCAATGTTCCCCTCAGTCTCCCAGTAAAAATGATACCTCACTTATGTAGGTGAACCAAGTGCCTGTGACAAGGAAGAGCCAAAAACATATCAAAATTGAGGGGGAACCAAAGCAAGTCCAAAAGAGCAGTTTGGAAAAAAACATTTTTAGGCTGACGAGTGGGGTAGAATTTTTATCGGTATAGATGAGACAATGCTGGGTGGTAGGAATTTTGTGGATCCCTGTGAAGCGTAAATGGATTCGGCTGGACCACTAGACACGAAACATGTTGACCTTTTGATTAGAGGTTCTATGATAGTTTTGGGCCTCTACGTTTTTTTCCGAAAGTACATGAGCATCACCACTCAACCTTTACTTTCAATTTGTTTTTAATCTTGGCCTATATCTCATTCTAGCTGATTAAACCTGTGATGTTTTTTTGAGATTTAGAGCCAATTTTAGCTTTTCTCTCCTGATTTTCTAAGTGCCTGTAGAAATGTGTTGGCCTCTATATAGTCAATCACGCCAGTCACTATAAGAGAACTTTGGCAATGAGCCCCCCCCCCTCTGGGGAGCCCGTCAGACATTGCAGTGATGAAGCTAGACATCCATTGTGATGCGTAAGGGCTCTTTCTCCTGAAGAGTCAGGTTTCCCTGTTTTTCTATTCTGGAACAGTGTCCTCTTTTGGTTTTTGTGATTAATTACTTTGGGAGACTGTACACTGGACCACTAACCTCCCTGTCCCTCCTTTGGTGTTTGATTTAGTATCGATTGTAGCCTTCTGTAACTGCCAGGGAATACAGTAGTATGTAATATTTTATTATAATGTAGTATATAGAGTCTTTTAAATTATTGCTGTCTACTAGCGGATATATGACATCTTTTAGTGTGTGTCGTGCGGGCAGTTCTCCGGCCTTTGCACTTGTTTTCTTGTCCGAAAAAACACAGTTTTAATTATTCTATTTCCCCATCCTTGGAGAACTATCCAGGACGACAACTCACGGATGTTTGCGTCTGGTTTGGTTTCTTAATAATAAAAGCAAATTCTTGTTTCAGTAACTTTATCTTAAATCTTTACCTGCAGTGTAAGTATGCGCCTTTCTGTTTCATCAAATGTCTGTTTGTTTGATGTTCCAGGTCGCCATCGATGGGTAGAATACACTAAGGAGATGAATGGAAAAAACACTTTCTGGGAGGTGGATGGAAGCATGGTTCCCCCTGAATGGTAAATAAGTTCACTCATGGTAAAATGTAGAAGTGTGACTGCCCTCATCTTTGTAGAAACATGGTTTGCTTCGTGCAACATCAGCATTTACCACATCGCTTACATTCTGGGATTTTACATCTGCATTCAAAGGTATGTTCACACGTTAAGAACATCTGTTCGTGTCTGATACTTCTATTAATTCATCTGTCACTTCTTTCAGTTTTAAGAAGACCACTGCTGTCTTAGCCCGGCATCCTCTGTAGTTTAGTTTAGTTAAGTTTAGTTCAGGTTTTTCAATGCGGCTAATACATGACTTGGGTCTGTCTGGGGACACCAAGCTAAATACCAAATCAAGGTCTACTTAACATATAAGAATCTGTAGCCATAACATGAATCGCTGGGTTTTCACTTCCAAAATCTTTTGCTTTCACCTGTACTAACATGTTACATATTTTTAGACCCAGGTTCCTGCAACTCTTGCACTCATTATGCTTTTCTGAAAATGTTAAGTAGTCGTTTTTCCTGTAGATAATGATCTTAGGATTCTGCCTGGGACGTGAAAAGGAGAGAGGTATTTTATAGACAACTGAGAAATAGAATTCCAAATCCTTTATCACACTATGAATATGTTTGCTCTATTAAGATGTTACACAAATGAAACCTAGGGTGAATATAAACATCCCTTTAATCCTAAATGAAGTGTAACAGCTTGATATGCTATTCAGATTCTTCGTACGCCCGATCAACATTGGCTCAGTTTTAAGCCATGTAAGATTGATCTGTAATTTTGAATCCTTGTTTTTATTGCAAGGCATGGAATGTTTGCTCCCTAGCATCCTTACCATAGTGTTCTGAAATTGTAAAGAGTAATAACATATCATCTCAGCTGTTAAAATCGGTTATCAAAGGCCATTATGTTTATCTTGGAGAGCAATGAGGAAACTGGCGGCCCTTGTGACACTTTGCCCGGACTCCATTCTTTATTGTCTGCTTTACCATTTTCTACTTGCCACCCATCTGGAGTCTCCAGGCAGCTGTTATTGGGGGTGTATTTATTTTGGATGTGCTTTACTTTAAATGATTGAGTCAAAGAATGAGAGGCGAGGAATTAGTTTGGCAACAGCTTATTGTTTTACGAGGTATTCCCTGGCACTCTTCTGTTTTTTGTGTAGCAGTTTTTCTCTGGCACCTGTGCACTGTATGCCCACTCAGATTCCTCTTCCTCAGGTTCTCTTGCATGGTAGAAGACTGACTCACCTGCTTCTGAAAGCTATGAAACATACAGCTATCTGGCACAGTGACAGATGCATTGGCTAGGTTCGCCATTCACTGATCTAACTGGCCAAAGTGAACTACTGTATTAGTCAGTTTCAAGCCATCTTGGTCTATGGCTCTTTCTGAAGGCTATTTGGCTAAGTCTCACCATTTTCTGAGATGTGACTTACTGCTTGGAATATGTAGTTCCCTTCCACGTGGGCCGACCAAACAAGCTGGATCTCTAATACCTGCTCTGTTACTCAACAGTTCTCATTTCTGTGCCTCTCACCCCGATCTCTGCTGCTCACACATATCCCAGCACACCTTATGCATTATACCAGTTATAAGCATTTCCCTGTTCTGGACTGAGGGGAGCAGAGTTTTATGGCATTGTATTGGAAGGACTCGTGCATGCAGCAGGTCTTCACCTGAGGCACTCTAGTCATGCCTCTCTATGAAATGGAAGTGATTTCACCAAATTTATTTTTAAGTTGAATTTGTGTAGTCAGATCTTGAAAGATTTTAAAGGATGTCTAGGACCTTGTCCACTAAGCAGGCAACTTGGTTCATGCCTCTCTGGAGGTCCATGAATTCTTTAATCCAACACACCAAACTGGTGTAAGTGTGTCACTTATGGACAAACTAAAGGTATGGTGGATGCCAGACAAATCCTGCCACATTTTTGGTTGCCTTCATCTGACTTATCTATAAAATGGGCCAGCTTTATTAGTGGCTTATCCGCCACAGAGCAGCTGGCTTGTTAGCATAGGAAGGCCTCTTTTTTGTGTGCTGAGTTTTCCGTCCCGGAAACAGCCGTGAAAGGTGACTGTCCTTAGCAGAAAAAAAATTAAAATGTCTCCGAAGTGCATGAAGAAAACTTCTACCATTGTTGGGGCATTTTTTTCTTTAATTTTCGGAAACACATCCTCCCTTTGTTGTCAGACTCCACATTTGAAAAGAATGGATGAAAAGCACTATTATTTTAACATTGGTAGGCCTTGGCATGGTTTTGAAAGATTCTACAAAGTTGTGATCTGAACCCACAAATACCGTTAAAGCGGATGCAAAGCATAATGTTACCCTTGTTGCCTGATTTTGCAAGCATGTACAACACCCTGATGCTTTAACTGACCTGATCGCTCTATCACAACAATACATATGAAGTAAGGTTGGTAAGAAGAAAGTCTCATCACCTGTAAATGGAGTGTTTTGCTGACATTATGTTGGTTCATTAAGAACCAACTATATGAATCCACTTCCAGTTGACATTGTTAATCTTGTTATTTGGAAAGTTCACTCTTCACCCCAATATATCATGTCTTCTTTCAAACAGACATGAGGGAAAGCTATGAAAATTCCACTCATGCATCAGCATCTGCATTGTTAGACCAGCAATTCTATGGTATAATTATGCCATAAACATTGTAAACTGCTTCTATTCTGGTGTGTCCCCCCTATATATTTCGAGGGAAAAGTAAAACCTGCAAAGACGGAAAGGGACAAGGGTGGTTAAATTCTTCAGCTAGGACACTGGGATTCACTGGTGCCTATGTCCACGCTATCTTCCACTATTTTTGAACCTCCTCCTCCTCTGACATATGTAGACCACAAATATAGGGTTACTCTGACCCTGCCTTGTCCTTCTCATCTCACTTTCGAGCTCGCTTTCTGTACCTAAGTACCACCTGTATAAGATCCAAAGGATTTCTCACTGGGTAGCCTCTCCTCGAAATAAGGTACCGGGTAGCTGTATGAAAGATGGCTGTGATGGGCATGCCACTGGGCACATTGTATGAAAGAATCCAAACAAAGTGCCATGTGACATATGGGGATACTATTCTGGCTGTGTAGTAGGGTGTTGTATGGGACAAGTTGTGCATGCTGGGCTCAGAACTTGTAACAATGTAGGTAGTACCTTGTAACAGAGTAAGACTGGCCTTGGTATTGTGTGTTTATGCTTCATGTATAGGCAGATAATGAAATAGGGAAAGTGAGTTGGTTGGTAGTTACTGAGAAGCAGCAGAGCTTATAGAAGCTGCATTCAATATTGCTCTTGAGCCCTGTCAGTGTTTGGAGGGCCCCAAGGGCTATCACTATTTTTTAGATGTTCTGGGTCCTCTCCTTAAAAAAAAGTTGAATTCCGCGTACCTTGACCCTGGAGCAGACGATGGGGAGTAGCTGCTGATTTAATTGGTTTCAGGCAAATTACACAATTTCAGTCTTATGCTCCATTGAGTACAAAGCTTGGGGAGGGAAGACAGTGATGGACGCTGACGAGTGAATATGAGGGAATATTTCATATACCAACTTCACAGTTGCCCAGGGGGGTGTGAATGTAGTGGGAAGGTAAATTCAGTATATGCAGCTGTGGTTTCATTAGGTGTGTTGGTCAGATACTTCTCTTGAATGGGATGGTGGGCAGACCAGTAAACTTGTTTTTGTATTACAGAGCAGACTCCAGAACAGAAATGTTTTCATTGCTTTGAAAGACTGGTTTCTTAATGTTGAATTTGCATTTGGTGTGGTAGCGAGGATGAAGTTGAAGACACTTTGGCCCTCATTCTGACCCTGGCGGTCGGCGGAGAGACGGCGGTCGGACCGCGAACAGACCGGCGGTATTAAAAATGGCATTCTGACCGCGGCGGTCCCCGCCGCGACCGACCGCTACTTCTCCACTCTGACCGCCACGGCGGTCATGACCGCGGGGCTGGAGTTAGCGCACTCCGGCCCGGCGGTCGTCCCAAGACCGCCAAGGGTATTATGACCCTGCCTACCGCCGCGGTTTCTTGCGGGCGGGAACCGCCGTGCGAACCATGGCGGTAAGCACTATCGGGGCCAGGGAATTCCTTCCCTGGCACTGATAGGGGTCTCCCCCACCCCCCACTACCCACCCGAGTCCTCCCCCCACACCCTCAACCCCCCTGCCACCCCCCAGAGGTGGTACGAACCCCCTCCCCACCCCCACCCCGACATGCACATACATGTACCCCGACATGCACACACCCCCAACATGCACATATACACACCCCCTACACACACATACACAACGGGGACACATACCCGCACACATACATGCCGACATGCGCACCTGCCGAACAGCACACATTACCCATAGACACAGCAGCACCCCCCGCCCGCATACACGCACTCACACACCCCCTCTACACACTCACACGCACACCCCCATGCACGCACACATCACACAACACCCCCCCACCCCCTCCCCTCACGGACGATCAACTTACCTTGTGCGTTGGTCCTCCGGGAGGCGACGGGAGCCATAGGGACGTGACCGCCAACAGAAGACCGCCAACAGAAGACCGCCACACAGAAATGTGGGTCGTAATTCTGTGGGCGGTGTTCTGCTGGCGTGGCGGTGGAGGTTGACCAGTCTCCACTTTCCCGCCGACCGCCAGTGTGGCTGCTGGCGGTTTTCCGGCGGAACGCTCCCAGCGGTCAGAATGCGCACAGCGGCACACCGCCGCGGTCGGCGGTCTTCACCGCGGCGGTAACTCAGCGGTCTTGCGAAAAGACCGCCAAGTTCAGAATGAGGGCCTTTATATGCTGGTGTAAACTGGAGGAAACAGCCGTTTCTCCAGCTGTACCAAGAAGAGGGGCAAACTATCAACTTGCTGGAGGAAGGATGCACCTTGTGCAAAAGCGTTAGAGCTGCCAAATTACTCCAATAAATGAAGGAAGTAATTGTACTCAAGCCACGAAGGCGCTCGTTATGAGTCCATTAATTCCCGCTGGGGTGGATAACACTGGTTCCGGCCCAATTAGGAATTATGAGCCCTTTGAAAAGACTGTAAAGCTCTTGTGTTTCTCCTGGAGATTTTGAATTTCAGGGGAAACTGCAGTTGAAAATGAGAAATTATCTGGGGAATGGATCTGGAGTTACCGAGTTTAATGGTAATTCCTCATTTTTTTGGGGGGGGGATTCTCAACGTTCAATCAGGAATCCTTGCTACTTCTGTGTTCCTGGAGTTAGCAGGTCCCTTGGTTTTGTTGTTTTCCGGCATGCAGAATTAACATGTCTTGATCCCGGGAACTTGCAAGGAATCCATAAACGTGATAGAACCTAAACACGAAAGCCACATATTAAACTCAATGGACAGTGCAACTGCGTCCTGTAGTGTCCGGCTGGACACATTCTAGTGTTTACACCAGCCACTCAGCTGAGGGCTGGTCTTACATACTTACCCCACACCCACCCAACACAGGCGTCACCGGTCAGGTGACCCTGCCAATAAAAGAGGCCGGTCGCACGTGCCTGGGGCCAGTTTGCAGAACCCTACCTCTAGGTCATATCTTTTAGTAGCATGAGGGCCTAGGGCCCCAACACTACATCAGACCTGAGAGTGGGCGCTACAGCCCCACTTGGCTGCCGACAAGAACTTTGCCGTTGGGTGTTGGGGGGAGGGGGGGAATGCGTCTGCATAAGGCGCCCCCATGTATCCTGCCGGCACAACACCGACCGGCGCAGGAAGAACAGTAGAAGGGAGAAGAAGGCCATTGCAGCCCCAGCCCCGCAGGTACATGGGGAAGTGGTAGGTGCCTGGTGACCCACCATAGAGCGGCCCGCAGAATTCTGGATATGGCGGAGGTTTCTGCAAAGAAGAAAGCGCTACTACGGCCACGAAAGCAGAAGCACTATGGTGCAGACACGCACCACAAGGAACGGTGAGAAAGATACCGTCCCGCAGCACTGCCAGTACGTCTGCGGTCGCCGTAAATGAGGCACGAGGAGCCCTCCCCTCCCGTGTCAGCTGAAGCACAGCCCTCAGCGTGTGAAGGCTGCTGGGGCCGTGCATAAGGTGGGCAAATGGTGCTGTCGGGAAACTTGATTAATTAATGGCCGAGGCCGGCCGCCCCCATCTCCACCCCAAGAAGGCAGCACGGCCCGTAGCGTCAGCTATACTGCTACGGCCGCGCAACAAAAATGGTGCTGTTGCGCACTGTAGATTATCAGAAAAACAAAACAAAGGGAACCTCAAACTATGGCCAGGGCCCGCCGCCCCCGCCACCAACCCCGAGAAGGTAACGTGGCCCACAGTGGGAGAAATGCCCCTGCCGCCGCGTAACAAAAAAAAAGTACTGCTGTGTGGTGAGGTGCTGCCAGGCACCACAAGAAGAAAAGAAAAGTGCCTAGGACAGTCCCCCCCCCCCCCCCCTTCCAAATGCAAAGCCAAAGAGAAATGCCCAGGGCCGCCCCCTCTGCACAAGTGACCCGATCGAGCGGTGCTGCCATGCACCGGCAGAGGAAAACAAAAGTACATTCAAAGTGAACAGCTGCCTGCCTCTTCATCATGAGGCAGTGTGTGAAGAAAAAAATTTAAGAAAAAAGAGAGAGAAAAGTGAAAATAAATAAAAATGCAACTTACCTGCAGCTCCTGCAGCCCCCTACAGCCTGGTGAACTCCTCCTGGCAGCATGGCTCCTCTCCGGTGTCTGCAGGCAACAAATGAGGCATGGTGGGAGGAAAGACTGTCTTCCAGCTGGAAAGAAGTGCAGTAGTGGCACCTAGTGGCCAAAGTAGGTACTGCACCCTTGTTTCTGCTTTTCCAGGGAAACAAGCTGGGTTGTAAGACAAGTTCACAGCAACACCCCAGAGAGTGACTGTGCCAGACCAACAGCGCACCCGCAGACGGAAACAGTGCAGAAGACGGAAACAGCGCAGAAGATGGAAACGACATGTACGACGCTGCACAGCGAAGGAGAAGACTTCAGCTGTCCCAGCCAAGCTGCAATGGTGAGAAAAGGATGCAAGTGCCACGTGAGGCACAAGGAGAGTGTGCATGGACTGTGCAACCCCTGGCGGGCGTCCGCTGCCACTGCCAAAAGAACGCCACATGCCCCAGGAGTGATGGACATCATCGCTAGATAAGAGAGGGACATGCCAGGCATCAACAAAAGCCGCCCAGAAGGAAAAGGGACAAGGTCAGAGGTACACAGAGAGCTGCGCCATCAAAGCTGACAACACGGGCAGGAGCCCGAGAAGATGGACAGAGACCCGAGAGCGTGACATAATGCACAGGAAATGAGGCTGTGCCAGCCGGCCTTACTACGGTACAAGATGGCCACCGTTGGCCCATCACACAGCAGGTCGAGAGAAGCGACCAGCCCTGAAAAGTAGCCCAGGTTCAAGCAGGACCTAGCGCTGCGACGGTGCTGCCTTGAGGCGCATGCACTGTGCCCTCAAGTGAAGAGGAGGCGGGAAAGGGACGTGACCCGCCGTCACTACCCTGTAATGGGCCCGAGACTAATCAAGGAGTGTCCTCCCCCACACTGCCTCAAGACGGACTTGGCAGCAACTCGCAAGAGGAGAGTCACACACCCTGAGTGGCATGATGCCACCACTGCAACTCGGGGAAGACCCCCTATTCCTTGGACAGGACAGGACCTTCAAAAGGTCCGCACAAAAGGAAGAGAGGTGGCCAGATGCCACAACAAAGGAGAAGAAAGGGATGCGCAACACCACGCTGTAAAGAAGGAAGAAAGGAAATTGTGTGAGAACACCTGTCACACTGCAACACCTAACGACCACAGGAGAACAAGAGCGTAAGATCACAGGGTGGAGAGATGGAGGACTCATGCCACGAAGGAAGAGTACACCCACAGACAAGACAGCCACCAGGGTGCAGCGATGTCACTGGAGACAGCTCAGCAGGAGTACCAAATTTAAGATGCCATGCATGAACCGCATACTTGCCCCACGCTTCACAGTGTGACTGTCCAAGCCACCTGTCACCGGCTGCTTGAAGCAGATGGCTCCACTGCTAACATGTGTACATGAGGAAAAAAAAAAAACTACAGTCCCTCCAGTCAACCTCACCCCAGCAACTTCCCTCATCGTCCAGGTCTCCGAATGGCAAGCACCATCATTGCCATGTGCATCACAGTATCCATCCTTGGGCCAGTTTGCAGAATCCTACCACTGTGTCTGTGTCATATCTTTTAGTAGCATGAGGGCCTAGGGCCTCAACACTACATGCTCAACACCGTATACTTATTGGAGGCTAGAAGTGTAACCTTATGCTCGTGATGCAATATGGTAAAATGTAATATCAAATTATGTGGAGTGCTAGAATATTATGGAAAAAATATTTGCTGCAAAATTATGAAAAAAACTAAATATTAAGGTAAATATATTATGTGGGTTATCTACATTAACCACCACATATACCTTGATATATAAATCTTTGAGGTAGCTGTTGAGTTAAGAATAGTAAACCTGTATTTACTTTAGTATACGTATCTTGACGATATTTAGGCTGCAACATTTTTGTAGCACAATATTTATGGCCACGATACTCTGGCATATAAATGTCCCAGTCCTTATGACAGATGGCTATAAAGTATACCACCCATGTGTGAAGTTAATAATTCTTTTATTGGTTGATAAACATTCAATATTTGGCTCTTTTACTCAGAGAATTCACTGACGCGGCATAGCTTCAGGCCGGTTCCCTGTGGCGATGACCTGTTGAGCTGTAAGTTCTGGCTTCTCACTTTAGCATTCGGTGAGACGGGTCTCGGCGCAGCCCGGCTGGGTCCCACTTAGGGTAGAACAGGGTATACCGTACTGAAAAATAGAAAAGAAACCAGTATAGGGTTTGAAATAATAAACTTGCGTGCTGAATTCATGTAGTTACTTTGGCTCCTTCACCGAATCATCTGCCGCAGTGAATCCACTTTCATAGTTTCTCCATTCTGTACCTGATTTGAAGTTAAACATGAGAACATTTCTATTTACTTAAATTTCCTCCAGTTATTCTTCTCTTCGTTTTCTTTTCGTATCGTTGTTGGCCAAGTTCTGCATTGCCAAGACACGTGTGGTACACTCGTTGCACTCTCGGAAAACTGCCATCAATCAGTATAATCGAAACAGAATTGTCAGTGAGTCAAAGCTACTCAGAAAAGAAATGGCGGCACTGAAACCGCTTTACTCCATCCAGCTTATTGGTACCTCTCACTGCATGGTGTCACAGAGTAAAGAGCTCGAGCCTCCTATGCCTAGCCGTGTGTCAGAGGATGAGGAGATAATTCCTTAGTAACAGGAGCGAAAGACACTCGCCTTACTCAGGCCTTACTCAGGTCCAAGATGGACTATTGTTCCTCTCTTCACCTTGGCGAACCCACTTATTCTTTTTACACCGTTTCAGCTCATTTCTAACTCCCTTCCTTTGTTCGAACTTTCATGTTCACATTTTTTTTAATTTTGCCTCCTCACTACAGTATTCAAGTGAGCTAATAGCCTTGCACAGTATCTGTCTGCCTTGATTTCTGTTACCAGTCACGACACTCACCCAACAGGTTTCACTGAGTTCTCATTCTCCCTGTGTTTAATCATACAATGCTGTCTGAAGGTGTTTAAAATGGGATTATGTACCCATTTCATTTATTTCCACACCCATTCTATGTTTTAGTTATGCCTTAAAATATACTCTGTACATGTACCCTTTCCGTATAGTTTATTGTGTAATCTCTCATGTTATGCAGATGTGTACGTGTCTCTCATCTGGGGCAATATCCTGGTGCCTTAAAATAGGGGAAACTGCTCTGACCAGGGCCCAGGGGAAAAAAACGTTTTTCAGTTTTTGCAAAATTGTGTATTTACCATGGAGCCTATGGTTAGCAGGGGCGCTTTTTTAAAAACATTATCATTTTCAGCAAGCCACAAGAACATACAAGAAACCACCCACAGCGTGGATAACATTGCATAATGATTGTAGGGCTCTCATAAATTCAGAAGGGCCAGTAAAAGTAGTAAGCATACCACAACAACCTAAATGTGTTCGGGGTAAGGGAAGGGAGATGGGGGTGATGGTAGGCTTAGCACATTAGAGAACGATTACAACAATACGTAGGTGAATATGACCAGTTCAGTTAGTGATATTCAGAGGTCTGTCATCAAGCCATCTCTGTAATCTGCTTACAGTGCCCTTTCATTCACAATCCTTTTCCTTTCCATTCATGTCCTGGAAAAGGTCGAGGAGCTGCCAGAGCTGTTCCTTTTCATTCAGCACAGTCGGTTTCCTAGCAACTGTCTTCTCATTATTATCGAAATGTCCCAGTTCATCAGTAGTTATCATTTTCTGTAATTTTGTCTGGTTCGCAAATGAAAATGCCTCTAAGGTCTGTCTGTAGCAGTGAGAGAGCTTGCAGCCGATCAGTAGACCCACTGTACTGTATCTGTTTACAAATCCACTAATGACTTGAACACATCACACCCAGCAGCAAGGTGAGAGGCTAATTCTAAAAAGTATTGTTGGCGTGTACATAAACCTGCTTTCTAGTTCATTGAAAAGATAATTTATACACAAGCACCAGTCCTGAGTTGTCCATGGTTTATCGTGTTGTTGTTAAATATTAGCTCTTCCTTTTGTAGCCAGGTGTCCTCCTTCCTGATCAACTTGGGTGATTTCTGTAGTAGATCCCATACCTTTTGCTTAAATGCCTCTCATGGTTCTGTTGGAAGAGCTGAAAAAAAAAAATTGTCATTACGTAAACAACATTAAATGACAAATTTGTCTTTACTGCCATTGACTAGGCCATCTTGATTGACAGTGTGGCACAGACCTTGTGTACTGGAGAACTGCCCTTTCCTTTGTCACCTTTTTTCAAACTGAACCCTTTTTACTCCATCTCTGCTATCATCATTTGAGATGCTCTTTTAGGAATCTGCTCTTGCTGATTGTTTTTAATTGATCAAGACGCTACTTGCTTATCTGACTGAAACCTACGTCAGTTATCACTGTATATGAACACGGTCAACTCCATCCTAACCTAAATTAGGCTTACCAAGTATTAAAACCAGTTCACAGTCTGCCTGCAGCACATACATCGTTCAATGCATCAAAGCAGATTTCTCCTATGTAATGCTCCTGCTCCGGGGCTCAGTTGATTTAGTGTTTCTCCTATTACACTACCAAGATCAGCTCGGTCTGCCATCTATACCAGCACAGGGTTGCCATTTGGGAGTTCAGTTTGAGTGCACTCACCCCTCTGTACCTCAAAATGAACATAATCCTCAAAACCCATCCACCATCCATGGCTGCTATGTGAGCTCCTCTAGGGCCAGATGTAGCAAAGGGTTTTTCCCGTTCTGTGTCAATGGGAAAATGTGTTCGTACATATGGCCCCTAATTTCTTCAGCTACAGCAGACAATTGCATTGATCTCTGAAGTGGTAATTCCCCACCCCTTTGGACTCCTATACTGACTTAAACCCACATAGACATTCGGTTGATCACATAACCATTTCACCCAGATCATATTGGATCTCCGATGTTTAATCATATCGCATACAAATTGAAGACGCTCTGTTGGCTGCCCAGCAAAGAATGGCCACAATTCAAGGCTATTTGTTTAATAGAAAAATCACTAAACAGTCAAACCTCTGTAGCTTTATAAGAATACTGAAGCCTGTGGCCTGCTTCCTTAACCTCTACGCATACACCACCACCAGTAAGACATTTGGCGGTAGATCTATGCATGTGATGTTCACAGCCTTCTCCACCACCCTAGCAAAGCATCTAAGACATAAAGATGGCATCTTGAGATTCCACAGGGATTTGAAGACCGACTTTTTTGGGGTACCTCCTGGAGAAGAGCATACAACAGAAAGAGACCACCTAAAGGCATTGAAGAGACAACAATCAATTCTGTGATGGCTAGGGATAGAAGAAGCTGTGCAGTGAAACGTTTTCTGGTAAAATACGTCCTTGTAATGGAGTAGTGGTGTTCTGATGGGTTTGAAGCCACTGCCCCATTACCCAGATCAATCATCTCTCTTCATCTAGAGATGGTGAAATAGGCAATTAGAGGGATGCTGTGTCAGTTCATCTGAAGGGTAAGAGGTGGGCATAAGTGGTCTTACTATGGCCATGCAAGACATTGTCAAAACAGAACTGTTTACGTAGTTCCTCCTCTATCTAGTTACTGAAATGTAAAGGAGTGGAAAGTGCAGAATAAAGGACCGACTAAAGAGTACTGCATTCTAATGAGAAATTGGATGTAATGCACATGGGCCTATGGAATAGTGCAGTTCGATAGTGTGAAGGATTTTAACTAGTACTGGGTCTGTCACGGTGAGGTGAGGTCTACCACTATTTATCTAAGCAGGAGAGGCTTATTTTCTGCCCTTAGCTGACTACAATATTAACTCTATTCCCACCAGTTTCCCCACTGCCATCACAGAGCCGTTCTGATGATTTTGAATTGTGTTTTGCAAAATGAGAGGGATATCTATCCCTGAATTTGTATGTAAATTAAGACTGCCATCCCCAGTTTACATCCCTTTTCTGGAACAAATACTTTCACATTGAGTCTATTCACAATACTGGGAAAGCCTCCCCTAAGCAATTCCCCACAAGTGACCTTTGTTGTTAAATTGTTAGGCCATGTGTCGATTTCAATTGCACAAGCTTTGGTTTCTAACCAACTTCCTGCTTTAGATTACTGTAGCATAGATGAAAGTTGTGTTCCTCTTGCATGCCTTTTTTGCACTTCTTGTATGGCAAGAATGTTGTTCTTTATTGACATACATCAACAAGCAAGTGGTGCATGACAGCTTTATTATCTGTGGAACTGAGCTCTTTCCCTGTGCATGTATGTGGACGTTGAGAATCTATTTAGCAAGGTCTTAAGGGCCTGATTTAGATGTCGGCAGAGGGGAATGCTCTATCTCAAAAGTGATGGATATCCTGCATGCTGTATTACCATCCCGCTATATCCTATGGGGATTGTAATTGGGCGGACGGGATGTTCGTCATTTTTGTGATGGAGTATTCTATCCACCAACATCTAAATCAGGTCCACAGTCTGTTTAGACTTGTGCACCTCAAAATTAGTGGGATCGCCCCAACTCGATAGTATTCTTCTTCTGTCACTGTGGATTTATCTACATTCACCAGCCTCTAGAGGCAAGATTCTTCTGTCCTGAACTTCTGGTACCTTTTATGAAATCTCCATTTAAGAGAATTTGGGTGACATCGTTCTCGACAAATTACTTGTCAGCATTGAACCGGATTCATCTGATGTTGGTGGGTTTGATTCTCTTTCTAGGTGCAACTTGCCTCTTGCAGGATTTTTTTTCCTCACAAAGGTAATTGAAAGCTATGTAGCTTCATCACTAAAAACAAAACAACTGACAATGAACTTGAAGCCGAATTTTTATCAGTTTTTAGATCGGGTTGTATCAACGTCATGACTTTATTTATTTATATATTTATGCACAGACTGCCACCCAATGGGATCATGTTGCTAGGCCAGAAAATGAAGCAGATGAAAAAGAAACAGCAAAAAAGTGAAACGAGCAGTGGGAAACTGGGATCAACAGAAAAGTCAAGTTTTCAGCTTTTACAGAAAGTCATAAATTGAAAGGTCTGTTACAGTTCCAGTGGCAGGCTGTTTCAAAGTTCGGAGTCTTAGACCCAGAAAGCTCTACCTCTAGCATGTGTCTTTCTGTAGCACAGGTTATTCAGTGCAAAATAAATGTAATGTAAAGGTCTGGAAGGAGCATGTATTGCCAGCATCTGTAAAAGATTTTTGGTTCTTTCTGGTAGATGGTCCAATGACTTGGCAAAGGGCCCTAAATTGAATCCGCTGCTTGACTGGGGAGCAGTGTAGATTATGGTGAGCAATTCTAAATGTCAGATTTGTACAGGCCAGTGACTAGCAGAATTCCCATAGTCTGAATCTTCTGTAATTATTTTTATCTGAGCCTCTGGGAGTCCAATGTAGACGATTGTCATAATATAAGTGAGGGAGAATTAGCCACCTATCAGAGCACAAGGCATTTATGGGAGGAAGTGAGTGTGTTTCTCAAGGCCCAGAGGACCTGGAAACAGAAAGTCTGGAATTCGTGGATTTGGAAGTAAAAAAAAAAAAAAAGATAGTTATTGAACCAAGCATCTAGGTTTTTGACCCTTTGTGCGGGAATAGGTAAACTACCTGATGAAGGCTGACGAGAAGTCACCAGGCAGTAGAATCATCCCTGCTGGTAAAGATTTTAGTCTGCTTACCATTGAGCCTTACCAAGGGGGGAGCCATCTGTCCCTTAACTCCAAGAAGACAGTCCTTAAGTGTTTGGACCTCAGTGTCCAGTGGACAAGCCAGTTTAAGGGGCAGGCAGGTGCCATCTGCATAGGATGGAGAACACCCAAACTTACTATTTCCCCAGTGGTTGGACATGCACATTTAAAAGAATAGGGGATAGTATGGAATCCTGGTGGAACCCATTGCAGACAATGATGTCCTTGGAATGGAATTGAGATAGTGTAACCAGATGGGTCTGGCGTTTAAGAAAGGAAAAACACAACAGGGAGTATGGGGTTCATTTATTACAACGAGGGATGGATCAATGGTGCATCAATTGTGCCACCAGATCCCTCGTGATCCTCTAATCTATCTATCTAGATGAAGGTCACCCTGTGAGTCCTTGTTCTCACAGAGGTGTCCCAATCTTCATTTTTAACCACACCAAACAGAACCTTTTATTAAATACTTACACAGGTATCTGTTTAGGCGTTTTTATTCCTTAGATTAGCTGGATCCCTCTATTTCCAGAACCAGAATTAATTTACGCACTCCCTCCTGTTCCTTTAACAGTGCGGTTGAGTCCGCCCAGGTGGCACTGTCCTACCTGGGTGGGGCTAGGTGGTCATATGATGAAGCATGACACTATATAGTGTGTGAGACCACCTAGTCCGTAAAGGAAATTCCTCCCCCCCTGTTCTCCAGACCCTCTGCAGTACCACGGCTTACTGACACCCCGCCTCCATTAGAGGATCATGAGGGATCTGGTGGCACAATTGATGCACCATTGATCCATCCCTCGTTGTAATAAATGAACCCCGTACTCCCTGTTGTGTTTTTGTAGCTATTTTGGGAGCAGCGTACGGTTGTGGTCTCCTTTTCTCCCCCCCTCTCTCCCTCCCCCCCCTCTCTCCCACTTACTCTCTCGTTGTGTATTGATGGCCTTTAAGAAAGGAACAAAAATACTTCAGAGCCAGTCAAACATAGATTCCCCAGCCATGTAATAACTCCAGAAGTCAGAGAGACCACTTACTAGAAAAATTGGCATCTGCTGTATGGTGAGAGAGTTCTGGTGCCAGTGATTTTAAGATAGATTATGGACCCCTCTCTCCCTGAGCGATTAATAGCACTGGGGACTCCACCACCCCCGAGCCAGCTCAGTAACTATGTCTCGGGGAGCCCACCCCAGGGACATAGCGGTTTTCCAGCCTGCACTTTCGTGGTTAAGGAAACCTTTGCCAAAACAAACTCCAGGTGTGCTCCCGGGGGCGGGAGCTTTAAAAATGATCCTGCCTGTTGGGTGTGGATTTTTGATCGGTTTCCCTGTAGCACTGATGCAGACATGGAAACAGATCAAAATATTTCTCCAGTCTGGAGGAAGCAGCATTAGTAGTAGCTCACTGCTTGGGGTGGGGGAGGCAATGCCGTCTCCCGCTGCATGCGGGGAGCCGGCTGGGGATGTGGGGGCCTTTGGGCTCTCACTGTGGCCCCAGAAAATGTATGGCCTAATGAGACTTGGGCAAGAGCGCCACACAACCCCCACCCTATAAAATATATATGGCTCTGGGGGATGTAGTTCCATAATTGGGGATGGGGGCGAACGCACCCCACCCTCTTTATAAAAAATAAAAAAAAGCCATGGGGGATAAACTCCCTAGGGCCAGGCCCTATGGGGCCAACCTCCGCGCCGTGCATTGCCAAAGGTCCTGCACATGATGTTGGATACATGTCTGGCGGGGGAGGGGGTTGTGTTTACATATGGTAATTAAATATTACTTTAAAAACCCTAGAAATTCACTGTAAAAAAACTAAGGTTAAACTAACGTTAAAGTTAGGTGTGATTAAAAAGATCTGTTTTTGTCTAGGAGAAAAAAAACTTAAAAATTCACAGAAAGAAACTAAGGTTAAAGTAATGTCGGGGACAACATTAACATTTGAACTTAAAAAACAAACCGCATACTTTCACCAGTTAGTTAACAGAGCTAACTATATCTTGTGCTTCGGCCATGCACTGCTTATGACCTCACATATTACTTCACTCATGACTTGTTTTATGACATCACTGATGAACTCTCAAATGACATCACTGATGACATCATCCACGTTTCTTTTGTACACATTGCTCTATAAACAGTTACAGCATTAGAGCTCTGAAAGTAGGTACAAAATAGCTCAGAAGAATAGGAGGGATCATTAATGCCATCATAGAAACAACTCCCTTCAGTGTGGAAAGCATGGGTTATGTTCTACATTGACCATATACCATACACTTCACAGGGAGCGTAGTTTACATAAACAACCACAGATATATGGAAAACCTTAATGCATACAGTGTTCAGTCTGTATACAACTGTTCGGAGGAATCCAAGTTCTTATAAATACTGACCGTCTGTTCCAAAACAAATTTCCTACTGTGGACAGATTTTATCTGCATCAAACCCCTGACTGTCACCAAACCTACAGTGAGAAATAAAGTTGATATGAGTAGAGAAGTGGGTACTGTAAACCGTGTTTATTCTTTTGAGAGACATTACCTTGTACCACACCCTTTGCAGACAGCTAAACTCTCATGAGAAATTCACTACAGAGCTGCAGATACACATGCTATGCATATCCATTCCGACATCTAGTGTTGGGCTTGGAATGTTACAAGTTGTTTTTCTTCGAAGAAGTCTTTTCGGAGTCACTGGATCGAGTGACTCCTCCACTCAGTTCCATTGCGCATGGGCATCGACTCCAATGTTAGATTGTTTTCTTTTCGCCGTTGGGTTTGGACGTGTTCCTCTCGCTCAGAGATTTCGATTTGGAAAACTTTAGAAAACCTTCCCTTTTTGTTGGTATTGTCTCGATTGCGTTCTCCATCTAGCATCGAACCGGTAGTACCGTCGGAAAATCACTTTGTTCGCCCTTCGGGGCACTCGCGCCCAACTCTGGTCTATTTGGGCCGACCGTGTGGAGAGCCTGATGGATCGGACTCCATTCCGATTCTGCCCTCGGTGCCACACCAAGTACCCATATACAGACCAACATTTGGTTTGCAACTTATGCCTTTCTCCAGACCATCGGAAGGAAAACTGTGAGGCCTGTCGATCGTTTCCATCAAAAAAGACTGTTAGAGATCGAAGAGCACGAAGGCTTGAAATGGCGTCGAAAAGCAGTGAACATCTCAACGCCACCGAAGAAGAGCAGGCGCAGACAGCAGTCCCTGTCTGAGACACAGACTCCGAACAGGAATCCGAAGACGACAGACCTATCGCAGCTGGCCAGCATGTGAGTACATCTGCCCCTGCACCCCCACACAAGAAACATCCTAAGGCTTTGGGTACAACACTGCCGGAAGGCCATGGTTTAGCCCGAAAAAAAGACTGTCGGCGACAGACCTCTGGGTTCGGCACCGAAAACGGCACCTCGTCCGACTACTTCGGAGTTGAGTAAATCTATAAAGAGCTCCATTTTGGACTCCAGCAGGAAACACCAAGTTTCTGAGTCGAAAATTAGAAAGGCAGCTTCGGAGCCAAGGCCTTCCACAACATTTTCGAAACTGAAAAAACAACAGACTTCGGAACCGAAAAAGACATCTTACAGAGGAGCAAGGACTTTCCAAAAAATTACGAGAAAGCCATAAAACCTCTGAGGAAGAGTCTGACATTGAGCCCATTCTACACATTATGGATGAGAGACAATCTAGAATACACATCCATAAAGAGACAGGGAGAATTATTACAGCACCTCCTCTAAAAACAAAGAGAAAGCTGGCATTCCAAGATGAACTGGACACTGCACATCCACCAGCTAAAGTGCAAAAGCAAAAAGAAAAGCCAGTACCTCCTCAATCTTCTCCTCCTCATTCTCCACAGCTATCTGTCTCTCCTCACACCAGCCCTCCACCAATGCCTTCTCCAACACACTATTTTTATTAGCATGAAGACATAGTAGATCCGTGGGACCTTTATGATCCTGATCCCATCCCAGATAACGACCCAGATATCTACCCATCCAAACCTTCTCCACCTGAAGATACCACAGTATACAATCAGGTCATAGCCAGGGCTGCAGCTTATCATGGGGTAACAATGCACACTGAACCATTGGAGGAAGATTGTTTTGTTTAATACATTATCTTCAACACATTTTAGGTACCAATGCCTCCCAATGTTAACAGGCATGGTAAAACACGCAGGCCAAATTTTTAATGAGCCATGAAATCCAGAATAATCACACCTAGAATAGAAAAGAAATATAAGCCTGCACCCTCTGACCGAGATTATATTACTCATCAGGTGCCTTCTGATTCAGTGGTAGTTAGTGCAGCACGAAAGAGGGCAAATAGCCAGTCTTCAGGAGATGCACCCCCTCCTGATACAGAGAGCAGGAAATTTGATGCTGCGGGGAAAAGAGTTGCATCTCAAGTGGCAAATCAATGGAGAATAGCTGATGAGATGCAGGATATCATACAGCATCTCGCTAAAGAACACCAAAAGCGGGCACAACAAGTAGTAGAGGAAGGGCAAGCCACCAGTAACAATCAAATAATGTTTGCCCTTGATGCTGCTGATACAGCTGCAAGGAGCGTTAACACAGCCATTACCATCAGAAGATATGCATGGCTGCGATCCCCTGGTTTTAAACCAGAAATCCAACAGGCTGTGTTAAACATGCCTTTTGATAAAAAGCTCCTCTTTGGGCCAGAAGTGGACACTACAATAGAGAAATTACTAAAAGACTGATACAGCAAAGGCAGTGGGTGCTCTGTATAGTACACCATATAGGGGGTCATTTCATAAGCCTTAGCAGCTACCTGGTCAAACCCTTATACATTTACTAAACACTACTGTGTTGATGTTTTCTCACAACAACAAGCCACTGTAGGACAAGCTGTCCTAAGAACATTATTTCAAACAACTTCAACTCGTACAGGCTAGCCACTGTTTTTTCGGAGGGCTAACTGCTTTGTAGTCTATGCATAGCATGTGTGTTGGAAATGGCCCTTTTTGCAGGGTCATCCCCAGTCTTTTTGCCTCCTTCCTCTTATTTTTTCTGACCTGTTTTTGTTGGCTTTAGGACTCCGGGCACTTTACCACTGCTAACCAGTGCTAAAGTGCATATGCTCTCTGTTTAAAGTGTACTGTTGATTGGGTTATCCATAAGTGGCATATTTGATATACCTGTAAGTCCCTAGTAAAGTGCACTAAAAGCGCCCAGGGCCTGTAAATCAAATGCTACTACTTAGCCTGCAGCACTGGTTGTGCCACCCACGTTAGTAGCCCTGAAAACATGACTCAGACCTGCCACTGAAGTGTCTGTGTGTGCAGTTTTAAACTGCCAATTCGACTTGGCAAGTGTACCCACTTGCCAGTCCTCAACCTTCCCTTTTACTATATGTAAGGCACCCATAGGTTGGGCCCTAGGTTGCCCCATGGGCAGGGTACAGTGTATGTTTAAGATAGGACATATACTAGTGTGTTTTATATGTCCTAACAGTGAAATACTGCCAAATTCGGTTTTCACTGTGCAAGGCCTATCTCTCTCATAGGTTAACATGGGGGCTGCCTTTAAATATTATTAAAGCGCAGTTTCTCTTTGAGAGCAGATAAAAGTCTGGAGTTTAGGGTCTCTAAGCTCACAATTTAAAAATACATCTTTTAGTGAAGTTGGTTTTTAGATTGTTAGTTTGAAAATGCCACTTTTAGAAAGTAGCCATTTTCTTGTTTAATCCATTCTGTGACTCTGCCTGTTTGTGGATTCCCCGTCTAGGTCAGTTTGACAGTGGGGCTGTTCACACCTCTCCTGTAGACAGTGACACAAAGGGGGCTGGGGTGTAGCCTGCATATCTTGATTAGTCATCTGTGCTGGAGGGGAGGGGTGGGAAGGGGAGGAGTGGCCACTCACACCTGAAAGGACTGTGCCTGGCCTCACACAATGCCGTCTCCGACCCTCTGGTGAGTGTCTGGGGCCTAGCCTGGACAAGGAAGGATCTTGCAAACACTTGAGACTTTGCTTTGAAATTTGCCAACTTCAAAGGCAGAACTGGGTATAAGAAGAAGACCCAAGACCCCAGACTTTTAAAATCTTTCTGGAATCAAGAGGAACCTCTGCCCAGGAGAAGAGCTGAAGAGCTGAAGGAGGAGCACTGTCCCTTTGCTGTGTTGCTTTGCTGGACTGGCCTGCAGTTGCTGCTTCTGCCTGAAAAGAGTGCAAATGGTGAACTTTGCTGTGTGTCCTGCTTGAGAAAGTTCTCCAAGGGCTTGGAGTAGAGCTTGCCTCCTGTTGGAAGTCTCAGGGACACCAAAGACTTCCGTTTCCTCGACCTGCAGCACTGGGAACTGTGTGTTTTGTGTTGTTCAAGAGGAGAAACTACTGTGCCGCCTCCAAGGACACTGCTGGCCTGCAGTGTGACCTGCCGAAGCCACACAGAGTCGCATTTCCCCTTCTTCACACCGCAACCCTGGTCTCCCCGACGCCGTCATTGTACGACTTCACCGAGCCGCTGCTCGCACCGCGACCTATGGGCCCCGCACTCCGGCATCGCCTGCTCACACTGCAGCCTGGGCGTCCCCGGCGCCGCCTCTCCTGCTGACACCGGCGCTGCTGTCTGCACCATGGCCTGCGGACACCGCTCGTGAGGTACACAAAGCACCGTCCCATCCCGCACTGCAGCCCCGGTCCACCGACGCCAGCACCATCGACTCCTGTGTCATCACCAGGCATCCTGTCTGCACCGTGGCCTGTGGACACTGCTCGTAAGGGTCACAAAGCACTGTCCCTTCCCTTCCCGCTGGCTTGGGCTTACCGACAACAGTGCTTCAGCAATGACTATGCCGCTGCCTGCACTGTGACATGTGGATACAGCACGTCGCACTGCCCTGCTTCACACCGCAGCCCTGGTCTCACCAACGCCGCTGGACGCCCTCACCGAGCTGCTGCCTGCACCGTGACCTGTGGGCACCGCACGTCGCATCGTTCCACTGCCCTGCACCGCAGCCCCGATGCCATCCACGCCGGCGCACCTGACTTCATCAGCCTGAAGTTCGACCTGCAACGCGTGTGACCTCAAGGGCCCGATGACTCCTGCACTGACTCAGGAACCGACACCGCAATGTCAGTGATGCCGCTCTCCGGATCTCACCGCGAGGATCATGACGCCCTGCAAATCCAAGGTACTGTTTGCGGGTCTTCCCGACACCATAGATGGCCCGCAACGCCGCGGCCGGCCTGAACTGTTGGTTTTGTTGATCACAACGCCATGATAGCCCCAGGTGGAGCTATCGACTTCAAGGAACTGTATTTTTAGTAAATCTTGCAGAATTCATATTTTTCTTACTGTATGTTGGATTTTCATCATATTTGGTCTCGTTTTATATAGATAAATATTGGCTATTTTTTCTAAAACTGGTGTGGTGTCCTTTTGTAGTGTTTTCCCTTATTACTGTGTGTTATTTGCAAATGCTTTACACATTGCTTCTGAGATAAGCCTGACTGCTTGTGCCAAGCTACCAAGGGGGTGAGCAGGGGTTATCTGAGCGGGTATCTCCCTTATCCTAACTAGGGTGAGGGTCCCTACTTGGACAGGGTGCAAACTGACTGCCAACTAGGGACCCCATTTCTAACAATGTGTATCTGCAGCTACACATGCCATCGAAAGGAGGAAAATGTGACTTACCCAATGTACATCTGTTCGTGGCATGTTGTACTGCAGATTCACAAGCACCCTCCCTCCTCCCCGGAAGCCTGTAGTCGTTTAAGTTAATAACATTTGTACATAGGTATAAACATTTACATTTGCATGGACATCTTTTTTAGGATCGAGGCTGCGTTGCATGCGTATCGCAGCGAGACGCTTTAGGTATTAGAAAAGGGCTCGGAGCCCTTTCGATGTCAGGTCAGTGCTTTTCATTGGTTCGTGGGCTTGCCTATTAAAATCTGCTTGCTTTCATTAGTCGAAGGAATGCATACGTCATGCCTTTTCCGGTGGCTAGCCCTCCTCAAGCGCATCAACCAAGTACAGAAAACATGCGAGGCTCGCTGTTTTCTGTCCGGCTCGTGGACTACTTTTTTTCTCTATTTTACTAGCACGATTTCGCTTGGCAGAAATCGAGCGCTTTACACAGTTAATTGTACTTTTTCGGGCTCCGTACATAAATGCACTTTTGCCGATAGGTGAAAAGTCGGGTTAGGAGTTTACAACGCTATCAGCTCTAACATGAGCAAACACGAGACCCGTTGCATTGCAAATGCTTGTTCTCTTATATACTCTATCACTCCTTTCTTCACCCACTGCGGGAAAACAATCTAACAATGGAGTCGATGCCCATGCGCAATGGAAACGAGAGGAGGAGTCACTCAATCCCGTGACTCTGAAAAGACTTCTTCGAAGAAAAACAACTTGGAACACTCCGAGCCCAACACTAGATTTTGGAATGGATATGCTTAGCATGTGAATCTGCAGCACAACATGCCACGAACAGATGTACACTGGGTAAGTAACATTTTCCATATATTTACCAAATGCCACAAACATGATGCCGAACTATTAATGAATGGGTGCTCTTTTTGTGGCTGTGGCTACCACACGGTTAAATGTCCAACAATGCTCCTCATGGAGTTTAAAGAGCACTCAACGGGTTTTTCTCATACAGCTTTAATAACCCCAAACACGTTTCGGCTTCTCGCTTTTTTCAGTGCCAGTTAAGACCAACTGATGTCACATTTCAGGTTTAAATGCACCAAAAGTTATTCTCATTGGATGGCAATTCATGGTAATCAATGACAGACCAATGTCTCTGCATTCCTTAACCAGCCGCCGCCATCATTACATGTGGAATAGTTTACTTTAATATACATGCATACGGGTTATTTTTCCTTAAGTAGATGTATTTTCCTTTTTGTAAATACAAGCCCAGTTTGTGTCTTTAAAATATGCGTGCTGGGTATTTTTATAACATTCACTGCCATTCAGTCAATCTTCAAGCAAAGGTGCTTATTCCTGTGAAGTTCAGGTTTGTACCCTCATTCAGCCGCTCAGTGGCAACTTCCATTTGCCACATACCTTCAAGCGCTTTTCATCGTGATTCACGCCTGGTCATTTAGTAATGACCTGATATTGCATCAGCTGGTGTGCCAACTTGCTCCTGGCTTTGCGACAGTTCTGGCATTGCTTCACCAATAATGTTTACCAAATGTCGAACTCCTTTTAATGAACGGGTTCTCTTTTTGTGGCTGTGGCTGTGGCTGTCACACGGTTAAATGTTGAACAGTGCGCCTCATGGGGTTTATAGAGCACTCAACAGGGTTTTCTCAAATAGCTTTAATAACCACAGACGCCTGATATATATACCCATCTTACTAGTAGGTAGTTAGACTTAGGACCTAATTTCAATAGGAAAAGCGTTTTTTTGACTTGCCTATAACTTTGGCAACGTTTGATGAATCTTCACAAAATGTTCCCCCAAAAGTTTACTACTATGTCTTATTGTGCATGGTACGTTTTGGGGTGATTAATTGAGTGGGGGCTGAGAAAAAGGGGGGAGGTCAAAAAAGGTGCATTTCCCATCTTATTTCCCATAGGGATTTTGAACACGATTACAGCGGAATTAATCCAAATTTGGCAGAAAGCTAGCTCTTGGTCCAGAAAGCGTGCTTTTAGTGATTTGGTGAAAATTTGCTCAGTAGTTTTTGAAATATTAAAGGAAAAAGAAATGATGTCTGGGTGGAGCCTAAACAGATCTCATTGTGAGATCTGATTGTCTGTCAGCACTTCAACAAGAAATTGCTGGCAGCCATCTTGGGATCAATATACATGATAGCACCCATTGAAATGCATTGTAGTGAATGGCAGGTTTTAGAGTCCCAAAAAGGAGAATGTATTATGGGTGATAGAAGATTTTAATTGCAATATAAATCATTTGTTGCTAAGGTGATTTTACCCTGTGGAAAAGCCTTCTGCTGGGATTCCATGAATCACGGTTGAACGAAAACAGTTTTCTCATGATTTTCCCGTAGAGGTTATGGAAGGCGCTCTAGCAGCAAAAATGAGAGCATATTTTATGTAAAGTCACACTATCGTTTTCAGCCATATGAGAGTAAGGTCTGACATTCTCAGTAAAGCGTGTACTTACAACAGGAGCAGCCTGTCATTTGATTCCCTTGTGTTCTACTGCAGGCTTTGTGTTTTCTAAATAACAACTAGAGGGCTAACAGTCTTTCCTAAGACAATTGTGGCACACCTGAAACCATCTTCATTGAATCAAACTGATACAACTTAAAACATTTAATTTAGAAAGGAAGAAAATGAGGGGTTTCATTTTGTCATAGAAATTATGGTTAGTGCTGTACAAAGAAAAATGAGGACATGTTTTGAGTGAGTTGTCAAATTATCTTCCTTGTCTATTTCATTAAAACATTCTGACGTGTAGACCGACACATGGACTTTTAACACCAGCAGCAGACTACCATTTAACTTCCTGATGATAAGTAGCTTTACTACAGTGTTGTAATGAGCAACTAGAGTGCTAACATTCTGAATTTATGTCAAAGGTGTGGCACATCTAACCGCCATCTTGATGGAATTTAACTAGAAAACTGAAAGCACATTCTACTGAGGATACTGCAATAAATGAGAAGATTAGGGAGCTTCATAACAAATAAGTCTCCCAGAGAAAAAAGAACCCAAATGTAGCCCAAGTATAGCCCATTGACAGAAGTGTACAAAACACTTTTTTTGTTTCTTTATTTGCAGTTTTACTTAGTGCAGACTTGACCCGAAGTCATTGGAGTGCTTTACATAAACATCAGTTACATTACACAAGGGCACATTCCTTTTGGGTTTTTAGGCATGGGGAGGTTAAGTGATTTTCCCAGAATCACAGGATGTCAAGCTGACGCCGAAACGCAAACCTGGTTCCCCAGTTGCAAAGTATGCAGCTCTGGCCATAACGCCACATTCTCTCCCCTAAGAGTAACATATAATCAGGTGATCAACTGTTTAAAAAACATCAAGATAACAAATACAGGAAGCTCAACACACCATGGAGGCTAATAGTGAGGCTATAATTGCATACACACAGACAATGGAAGAAAGGTGGGAGGTGGTCAGGGACAACAAGCTGACCACACAGTGCAGTTCAGAGGGGCTTTGTCAGCACAGAAGGCCATGCATGGCAAGCGGGAGGGTTAGTGGCATCACAACAGCCATGGTGGATAAGAGGGAGGGGTCAGAGGCATGCATAACAGGGATTGGTTCGGGACAGTACACAGATGAGAGGGCAGAGGAAGGGGCTTCACAACAAACCACGCAGGGTGGGCAGGAGGAGAAGTTGCAGCACAACAGAGCATGGAGTGCAGATGCAAGTGGCAGCAAAAAGGACCATGGAGGACAGGAGGGAAGAAATAGGGGTATGGAACTCAGAGGCAGGTGGAGATGTCGGGGATAAGCAGCCAGTCATCTGCCCATGCTAGGCAGGTGAAAGGGGCAGTGTGCAGCTCAACAAAAAACACTCAGAGTATACGGCAGGAGCATTGGTAGGTCCATAGAACGTGGTGGGCAAAAAGGAGGGAGCAGGGGCAAGCACACAGACATCAGAGGGCATGGGGAAGGAGGGAACGGGCAGGAAGCTAAGCACAGAGGCCAAGCAGGAGGGCAATAATGGGACATAGAGTTGGGCAATGGAGAGCAGGAGGAGCAGGAGGAGCAGGCAGAGACATCAAGCTAAATGGAGGGCAGTGGCAGCACATCAGACTATGCAGGGTGGGGGTTGGGGTGAGGTGGGAGTTGATAGATGGACTCGGACAACAGAGGGTAGGGAGGAGGTGAATGGGGCAGCAAGCTAACTGTTCAGGGCAGGCAGGTGGGAAGGGCAGAACAACAGCCACACAATGATGTAATGAGGGAGCAGGGGCATCGACTTGGACAATAGATAGTAAGGAGGAGGGGCGGTCACCCATTGTGCATTGCCATGACGTTATGTTCAATATTTTAAAAAATAAATTCACTGAAAAAAACATAGGTTACAGGGACATTATATTTAGGAAATAGAAATTAAAAAAACAAAACACTTAGAAATTCACTGACGATGACACGAGTAATAGTTACCTTAGGGCACAAGTTAGTTACTTGAAATAACTCTGACTCTAGCAGCTGAATTTCTATGGTTTTGTGCTGTTCTGTTAAAATCTGAATCTAACTATAACACCCCTGTAACCATTGTGTTTTTGTGTGTGTGTGTGTGTGTATGTGTATATATATATGTCAGCTCTTGCCATGGTTTCCCCTGTCTTTTTTGGCTTCTGGCCTCCTGTTTTTGATCTGTGCTAAATTTATTTTAAATAATTTTTGCCGGCATTAGGGCACTCCACCACTGCTGACCAGTGCTAAAGTATTGTATTGTATTGTAAGGTATTTGTAAAGCGCATTCCGGCCACAGCATCGAAGCGCTGAGGAGAAACCGGTGAGTCACAAGGATCGAAAACAGAAAGGAAACCGTCGCCACGACCGTTCCATAGTCACCGCCTCCCTAATGGGAGAACAGCCAAGTTTTCAATTGCTTTCTGAAACGGAAATATGACTCTACCTGCCTGATGGCTGGAGGGAGGGCGTTCCAGAGATTTGCTGTCCCCCCCCCCCCACCCCCATCTCGCCCTATGGCAGCGAGGCACAGAGATGAGCTGCAGAGAAGATCTAAGCAACCGGACAGGCTGATAAGGCTGCAA
The DNA here is from genome assembly GCF_031143425.1 of Pleurodeles waltl. Lineage (NCBI taxonomy): Eukaryota > Metazoa > Chordata > Amphibia > Caudata > Salamandridae > Pleurodeles > Pleurodeles waltl. Next base: position 652,162,915 of record NC_090442.1, read on the forward strand.
AGCCGAACTAAGATAATCACAGCCATCTTGATGGTGGGCCTTAGAAGTTAAGCAGAGTGTCTTAAACTTAATCTGTTGTTCACTGGAAGTCAGTGGAGTTGTCTAAGACTCCTGCTGGCTGATGCGGAGCGTGGTAAATCTAGGACCAAATGGGCCGCTGCATTCTGAATAAGCTGTGGCCTATGGAGTGCGGACTTGCTAATATTTAACATTAAGGCATTGCAGTAATCCAGTTTAGACATCACAAGCGCCAGGACCACCACAACTTTCAGGTCTCCCTGAATAAAGGGAAAAATATTCTTAAGCATTCTCAATGCCCACTAACAGCATTTAACCACCTGGTTAACTTGTTCCTCAAATGAATCTGTCAGAAAGTGCAAGTGCTTTCTGTCTAAGTGGTATTGGCAATTGGTTTATCCATGACTGGCATATTTGATTTGCTAGAAAGTCCTTAGTACAGTGCACAGAGTGTTCCCCTGTAAATCAAATGCTACTACTGGGCCTGCATTACTGATTGTGCCACCCACATGAATAGCCCGGTAAACATATCTCAGACCTGCCACTGCATTGTCTGTGTGTGCAGTTTTAAAACTGCCATGTTGACCCTGCAAGTGCACCCACTTGTCAGGCCCATACCTTCCCTTTTACTACATGTAAGTCATCCCTAGCGTAGGCCCTAGGCAGCCCGCAGGGTATTTAGTTAGGTAGGACATGTGCTGATGTGTTTTATATGTCCTGATAGTGAAAGTGGTTTTCAGTATTGCAAGGCCTATATCTCCCATGGGTTAACATGGGGATTGCCTTGAAATATCTTTCAAGTGTATTTCCCATTGGGAGGAGATAGAGATTTGGAGTTTGGGGTCTCTGAACTCACAATTTAAAAATACATATTTTGGCGAAGTTGGTTTTTAAATTGTAAGTTTGAAAATGCTACTTTTAGAAAGGGTGACGTTTTCTTGCTTAACCATTCTGTGCCTCTGCCTGGCTGTGGAATACACATTTGTGTCAAGATGACAGTTGAGCTGTTTGTGTATTCACTCTAGACAGTCACACAAAGGGGGCTGAGGTGTGCCCTGCATATCCTGATGGGTCTCCCTGGGCTAGTGTGTTGGGAGGAGCCGACACTTGAACAGGGCTGTGCCGGTCCTTACACAAAGCAATTGCTACCCCCCTGGAGTATGTCTGGAGCCAGGGCAAGAAAGAGAGGATCCTGTGCACTACATAGATGTTCCTTTGAAGTTTAGCTTCTTCAAAGGCAGAACTGAGTATAAGTACTGGACCTCTGAGACCACAACTTTAGAATTCTTCCGGACTGAGGACATTCTGCCAGGAAGAAGAGCTAGATTCTGTAGGAGGGACTGTCACTCTGCCTGCTACTTTGCTGTGCCGGCCTGCTGCTTCTGCCTTGGGAGTGAAAGGACTGGACTTTGCTTTCTACATCCTGCTTCCAAAAGTTCTCCAAGGGCTTGGACCGAGCGTGCCTTCTGTTAGAAGTCTCAGGGACATCAAAGACTTCCATCGGTCAGTACCTGGTATTCCTTGCGGAGAGTTCTGACTTGCCAAGTGGCACCATATCCATTCCTTGGGAGCAAGTCCTGGTGTAAACAACAAGAAATCAAGTACATCTACTCCAGAGCGACTTAGAAACCAGTGCTGTTGTCTGACTCCACAGTGCTGCCTGCACCGGAGCAGTGGTCCCTGCTGAGTGCAGCAACTGTGACCATTGCCGCAGGCCCGTTGCCACAGCGCCTCTGAAGTCCTGCCAGGGCATGAGTCCAAAACGCCATGGCACTGATGTCTGGGACACATGACTCCACTGCAGCACCTGTGGCCCCGCAGTGTGGTTATGACACTGTGAATTTGACGCCTTGCATCTTGATCTGCTGGATTCATCGACACCCCCCCCCCTTGGGATAGTAAGGAACAGACGCCTCGCCACCAATGGTGCATCACCTCCACTGCAGCTGTAAGCCTTACCTCCCCTGCCTAGCAATAAGGAACCAACGCCTTACCTCCACTGGATCCAGCGACCCCTCGCCTCCCCGAATCTAGACAACATCTTTGTTTCCTCGTTTTCCAAAGGTATTGTACTTGGGGTCTGTGCGACTCCGTGACCTGCCTGCACTCCCTTATAAGTAACATCGGACTGTTGGGAATGACTCAGTCAAGATGTTGTGCTAGCCCTGGTTGGAGCTATTGTGTATCTAAGCTCTTTGCTGAAATGTAATCTTTAAAAATGAATACCTTTGCTTGTGTGTGTTGGATTTTTTATGTTTATGGTGTTGTTTTGCTTAGATAAATATTGTCTGTTTGTCTAAACTGGTGTGGAATACTTATGTGGTGTTTTCACTGTTACTGTGTGTCTATACCAATACTTTACACATTGCCTCTGAGAAAAGCCTAACTGCTCGTGCTAAGCTACCATGAGGTTGAACAGGGGTTATCTTAGCTGTGTGGCTCCCTTACTTTGACTAGAGTGAGGGTCCCTGCTTGGACAGGGTGCAAACCACTGCCAACTAGAGACCTCATTTCTAACATATATATATATATATATATATATAATTCTCTCTTGTCGCATAAAAAGCAGGTCTCCAGGTCCTTCATTTCTGGTTGGGTTGTTTCTTGCAACCACACTACAACAAGGTTGTTGGTCTCCCTCAGAAATACATTGATGCACATTTGGTCAGGTCCAAACCTCTATTGTGCACCTTCCAACTTCAGTAAGTCATCTACAAGACAGTAATGTAGAAACTCACTTGTGAATTCATTAAACTCTTTAGCAATTGATTTTCTGTGCAGTCAGGCTATTTACTTGAAAACAGCTGTTGCTGTTAAAGTTGTCTACCCCATTAAATTGTTATGCTTTCCAGCATTCCTCTGAGTTTGAAGCAGCTGAGTCTTGATATACCAGTAAGTTACATGCCATGTGACTGTTGCAGTGCAGTCCTCTGGCCACCTTCATACTTATGAATCTGCCACCTATTCCCTCAGCGTCTGTACTCGTGAGTATGGAAGGATAGAAAATCTAGGTATGAGGGCTGGCAGAAGTGCATGTAAGCTAAAGAGTCTGTGGAGCTCATACCATTATCTGCCAAAAATGGCACAGCGGACCCATCTGGAGGAAGCGCTTCCGATGTAGGAGCCTTTAGAAATACCAGTATATGAGGAAAATGATTTCAAAACTTGAACCTTAACCCTTATTCTGGTTTCAGTAAAAGTTTTAAACATATTTATAATTTATGGTTGTGGAGAATAGGGGCAGAGCAAGGCTTTAGTCTGCCAAGAGGCACACTTATTTAATGAGATTTTATGTTCTCATCGGATGTGAGAACTCATCTTCAGGGATGAGAAGATAATCTAAAGCAACGGCATGACAACTTCTTAGTTAATAAGCAAATTGTTGTTAGTAATCTGTCTTCTTCAGAAAGAAAATTAGTGTGTCTTTGTACAAGAGAGCACACACTGAACAGAGCTGTCCTCCACTCACCTCTCACTCAAAATCTTGCCACCTGGCACCTTCCATACACCACATCTCTCCTCCCACCAACTGATGTGTAACAGTTCCCTCTGCTGAAGTGATACATTCATGAATCCTAGTTGTTTGTGATGCATTTCATTAATCAATTTTGTTGTGTTGAATTGAAATTGGATGTTGGGACGGAAAAGTCCCTTGCACGGTGATGGATGTGTACCCTTGCTGCAAAGAGATCTGGATCCCTGGTGCTGATTTTTGCTATAGTTGAACACCAATCATACGTGTCTGCCATGACATACGCCTGTCTCACGGACTGCGGTCTCTTTGGACAGGGAAAGGTACCCACAGCACTAGCCTCATGATGGTGAAAGTGTACTGTCTTTATCGTGAGTTAAGTACCACTAGCTCAGTAGTGACAGCATAACGTGTAGAGGTCAGTAGAAGTGAACAGACCTTCTACCTATGTCATTAGAATGAGACCTACAGGCCCACTCAGTAAAGTTATGCTGCTGTATGCTTAACTCGCCAGTGGCCTACTTCAAGTTAGCATGTAGTGCTGTGCAGCATGTGTTGGTTGAATGCATGTGCTGTGTGCTTGTGAGTGGTATAATACATGGAAGACTCTGGGTTCCATTTTGAGAGGCCCAGAGCTGACTGAAGAAGCATCAGGAGGTAAAGGTTTGCCAACCTCCCAAACAGATGTGTGGATTGTTCCATTCCCGATAGCTGGGTGGGACACACACTAGAACCAAGTTCTTCAGTACACTTCAAAGGCTGCTCCATGATTCAGAGAAAAGTAACTGGGAAGGGGCCTGATCACATGTTAGAGAAGATGGAGCTGATAAGAGAAACATAAAGAGTAGAGTATGGGCCCTTGGATATCCTTTTGATGCACATCACTGTGGAAGACATTCTTGTCACTCTGTGGTGTGTGTTGTGGGTCTGTCACATTTGGAGTCACTCTTCTTGTGATGGACTGATTTTGGAGGAAAGGAAGAGCAGAGGAGTGGGCACTTCAAAAGGAAACAGACCCTAAGCACAAACTTCAAAGACTCAGACCCTAAATCTCTTCTGTTGTCTTGAAATGGACTTTAAGAAGGGAAGCTTGTGGCCCTCAAAATTGTCAACTGCCAAGCAGATAGTTGGGCTGTATATTGAGGAGAAGCTCTGCAAGACTACCTGTGACCAGGGCTGGGGGCTAAAGTCTGTCAGTTTCCTAGCTGGGAAGGGGGAATATCACCCAGGGATATCCAAGACCACCTGCCCTGAACCACCTGCCTGCTTGCCAAGACCATAGTGCCCAATGAAGAAGAGAGCCCTTGGATAGCGCAAGCTCCAGTGGGGGTTATTGGTGAGCAGATAACCATCGCCCGGTTTGAGGAAGCGACTGCTGCATCCATCGGACCATTGCCCGTGTGCAGAGAAAAGCCATTGACCCTGTATGGCAGAGGGGGCTGCCTTGAAGCTAGACATCGCTTCCCTGGTCTGGCCGTTGACTGTGCGCAGAGGAAAGTCAGTGACCTTGTATGCCAGAGGGGGCCAGTGAAGCTAGCCATTGGTGCCCTGATCGGGCTGTCACCTGTGTGCAGAGGAAAGTCAGCAACGCAGCCTTGAAGACTGCATTACTGCCATGCCTGTTGGGCCTTCGTCTTTGTGTGGGTAAAGTTGACGACCTCCTATACGGAGGGGGACACCATGAAGATTGCATTACTGCCGTACCGATCGTGCCATCACCCTTGTATGGAGTAAAGTCTGCGACCCTGTATGTCAGAGGCGACCATGGTGAAGAGCAAGGATTGTTGCCTGGTTTCACCACCGTCCAGACTAGAGGACCCTGTGGTATCCTGTGCATACCTGAGCCCCAACTGAAGTATAGGAACCCGGGCGATAGCCCCTTACCTGTGAGACGGATCAGAGTAACTTACCGTTTCACTGGAGGAAATGCCATGTACAACCAGACACTTCTCCTGTCGAGCTGAGAGTACTGCTCAACATCAGCAGCTGCTGCAGAACTCTGCAATGTCTTGCAAGAGCTGGGAAGACTGAGCAAAGAGCCCTAACCAGTGACTTGCAGAATGTGTTCTTTTTAGAGCAGTGCACTTTAAAGAAGCAAAGCCCTCTAACATCTACTTCCCTCCAGTGTTTCTTTTCAAACTGATACTTAATATTCCCTCCTGAACTCACGGTGACTAGTTCTAGGTACTATCTGGAGTGTAGCTGGAAAAACCCCTGATGACGTTTATTTCGATGAAGCATGAAAATCGAAAGGCAGAGCCGTCCCGCTGTTTGTTGAACAGATTTCTTCAGTGTGCATGCAACGCATAGAGCAGTCTTGCCACCATACAGCTACAAAATGTTCTCTGCGGTGTTCTTAGAGTAGAACAATATCATCCCACCCACTTGCCTGCTGTCTGAATCTCCCTTTCCAGTGCCTGCTTGCCACAGAGTAATGTTTGTCTTCTTATAGTTATCTTTAGCTAAGATGTAACCTTGAGCCCAGAGCCTAATGCAGTGTTGGTACACCTCATTAGCGAGAGGTTCCCTCATTCAGCAAACATTTGTCAAAATTGACTACACTTTCGCCCCTTGCGGCCCTCGCGCCTTAGTGCCACCTACCCTGGTGACGCACTAAATCATTTCCATTTATCATATCATTTTTAGGTCGAGGGTAGGCAGCACGCAGCTCTGCATTCTCGACATTTTGTATTGAGTTTGTGTACTTTGATAGGCACAGCGCTTTCCATTGGTTGTTTCGAATGCCTTTCTAAATCTCTTTGTCTTCAGTGGTTAATCGTGGCCATTTGTTCCTGCGGCGTTCCCTCCCATGGAACTGGCCTTGTTACATTTGTGAACTTCATGTCATTTAAGTTAGTTACCGTGCACTTTTTTTCCTTTTCATTGTCTGCTTGTGTGATTGGAAAGTGTTTGCTGGATTTCCGAAGCAGAGCCCTCCCATGACCCATTGCTGCCGCAGGTCACTTTTTTCACTTTCAGAAAAATGCCATGTGCGCGCCAATATGAGGCTCTCAATGAAAGATTGTTATTCCACTAGTTTTGCCGAGGGCCGTACTATTTTACACAAAGTGCGTGGATAAGGGCTCTGAAACTAGGCTATACTCCTAATAACAGTGCTTTGCGTGTGGCTGACCTTGTGAAACATATGCCCGCAGCCGTCAGGTTTGGACTCCTGTTTCTTTTTGGCACCTTTTCCTCTTGCTTTTCCCCACAATGCCTTATGCCAATTCAGTGACATCAGCACTTCATACACAGGGACTGGCTGCCAGTTGAATTACACCACGGGCCACGGCTGAAAGGCGGTGGAGGTGTGTGCGTCCATGGTAGGCACACCTCTCAGCAGCATGCCCAAGACACTTTGCTTATGTACGTGCGGCATGGCTGACTGGGCTGTGAAGAGCACGCTGCCTGTAACATTGATTGATTTGCACAAAGTTCGCTTCCCGGTGCAACAGCGTTACCAGACATCCAACACAAAGCGGAGCAAGGCGCTAGGAGACTAACTGGTTTAATAGCACGTTGTGTTCCATTTCCCCCAAGTCTGTTTTAGCATTTCTTTTTAGGGCCCAATCCAGTCAGCCTTGGGATAGCATCTTGACAGCGCCGCACACTTCACATGTAATTCATTCCTACACAATTGGTTTCGGTCAGAAATTACACAGTTAGCAAATGTTGGCACACACCGTTGGCCAAGTTATGTTAAACAGTCCCACCTCATTAGAAGCCCAGAGTGTGAGTCAGGACTTTTGAGGCTCCTCGCAATTGAAGTGAAGGTGAAAATACAACTTGCAATACTTATCCTATGCATTTAATTTGTGTGAGGGAAGGTTACATTGCTGAAGCCACTGATGTGAATCCACTGTATGTGAGGAAATCGGCATCGCTGCGGATGCCCAAGATGCAGGAGAAGATGCGGCTGTACAGTTGTCATGCGTGCCTTGGAGTGTTTGTGCTGCCACTGCATGCTTGGTTGATCTAAAGTAGGCCCTTTTCTAACTCTTTATGCCTCAGGTGCTGAACCGTCGTTAATCCCGTTAGTGTCAACGAGTGATAGCGTTTAAAGAGGTGTTACAATAAGGTGGCAGAAGTTATGAAAAGAGAATTAACAGTAGATGCAGAACCGAGTTCTCTAACCCAGGGTTTGTAGGAAGGGTGGTCTCCTCCTGTCAACTGGCCCGATCCCGGGGGCAGCATGCACGTTTACTCTGGTTCAGTGATGTGACCGCACATTGAGGTATTATGAGCATCCACCTCCTGCTTCCTGAATTTTTGGGGCCTTTGTATAAGGGCTGCATGCCAGAGGAATGTTCCCTCTCTTTTTCCCCCAAATGGTATTTCATACAGAAGGTTTTGCCCTATACAAAGTAGTAGGGAATGGTGTCTTAGCATGGGTTGGAAAAGATGTTCTGGGTCTGCCCTGTTTGCTGGCTTGCTTCACATTTTACCTTGCTGCACTAAAAAAAACTGTCTCTGGAGGTGCTCCATGATCTTTTGTGGCACATGACACTAAAGCATATGCTGTACACATCAGGAGGTGATCCTAAAGTGTAGCACACCCCTTCGCTGCTCCCTGCTGCCTCTTCATGCTACGCCATGTGTGACTGTTTCAAGCTTTCTTATTTGCACTTCTGATGATAATGCGGTCATCTCTGTGTACGTTCCAACTCGTTATTTATAATTGGTGTCCTTGTCTTCCAAAGAGTGGGCGTGATGTGTTATATGTGATCTGCTTGCTTTTTAAATATATGCGAAACCAGGAGACCATGTCCAGGGCACGCATAACACTGAGGGCCAGATGTAGGAAACACTTTGCGAGTCGCAAACGGCAAAATCTGCCGTTTGCGACTCGCAAATGCGTGTTTCCTATGCAGAAATGCATTTTGCGAGTCGTTACCGACTCGCAAAATGCATTTCCGAATCGCAAATAGGAAGGGGTGTTCCCTTCCTATTTGCGAGTCGCAGTGGTATGCAACTCCATTTGCGACCGCGTACGCGGTCGCAAATGGAGTCGCAGTTACCATCCACTTCAAGTGGATGGTAACCCACTCGCAAATTGGAAGGGGTCACCATGGGACCCCTTCCAGTTTGAGACTGGACCCCAAAACATTTTTTCAGGGCAGGGAGTGGTCCAAGGGACCACTCCCTGCCCTGAAAAAAACGAAACAAAAGGTTTCGGATTTTTTTTAAATGCAGCTCGTTTTCCCTTAGGGAAAACGGGTTACATTTCAAAAAAAAAAAAACTGCTTTATTTAAAAGCAGGTCGCTAACATGGAGGTCTGCTGACGTCAGCAGGCCTCCATGTTAGCGAGTGCCTATACTCGCAATGGGGCCGCAATTTGCGACCCACCTCATGAATATTCATGAGGTGGGTCATTGGGACCCCATTGCGAGTTGCAGTCGGTGTCTGAGACACCGTACTGCATAGCAATTTGCGACTTGCAAATTGCGAGTCGCAGGGACTCGCAGTTTGCAAGTCGCAAATTGCTTTTTTGCTACATCTGGCCCTATATGCGGTTGGCAATGAATGGTAGTTCTGCGGAGGTGACATGTTGCATAGTTTATTTTAATATAAATACTGTCATTAGTGTCACATGGACTCAAAGGTACGGTAGCCCTGTACCATAAAGCACAACAGAAAGGGAAAAAAAAACTATTGGTAAGTACTAATAACGCATAAAAACAACACAATACAACATTTAAGAAAAACAACTCGCCAAGAAAAGTAATCATAGGAAACCAGTAAATGCTGCGTTTAGAACTTTTTATGAACGATCAGAGAAAATTCCAATCTCGGAGACGCTGGCAGAGAATTCCACACTACTGTGGCCATATCCATAAACAAGTGTTTCATAAATCTTGAAATCTCAAGCCTTAAAATTAGTTTTTTTTTTACTTTACATTTTGGGTCAAGGAAAGTGGTATTGTATTCTAATTAGCATAGCAGATTTAAATTAGGATGCTAAATGGCAATATTTGCATTTTTGCTCCAGATAGAGGAACAAGGTAAATCGAAGTGCTTTAATTATGTGCAGGGCCACTGGAATTATGTGGCAGGGAAGATGAAATTATGCTTCAGAGTTGACCAACGTATGTGGCAAGAAAAGTCAAGTTGTGAAATTACAACGCCAATAGCTCTAACTCTCGCAGATGGACCATGCTCTCCTCTCCACCATGACCCAATTTTCTCTCTGTCAAGCCCCACCTACACAGTGCTGTTTAAGGGATTTGACGCCCCTCCCTGAACACCCCACTGTGGCAGCAGTTCACATCTTGCCAAATCTCTTTTAGGATAAGCCCACATCACCCTCATGATTACGTTTAAGGGAGGACCTAACACTTTGACCAAAAGTGTTTCCCTTATCACATTCTGCAGTATCTTTGATTTAGTAGTTTTGGGTAACACTTCATAAATTCTAGTATCGTGGAGGATTTGAGCGACATTAATGCAACACTTTTCCAGCGCTTGTTTATTTATGATTTGTTTTTAATTACAGAAAGGCTGGCGAGACTGCAGTCCTAACAGCACACCCTACAAGGGATAAAATATATTTTTGATGGCAAACCTTTAATGGGGTAAAAATTCCTCAAATTCTTTATGATCTATCAAAGTGGTAAAATTATGTCCTCCTTGTAGTTTGAATGAAGATATTTTTAACATTAATAACCAGAAGCATGTCAGTGACGTGGAATTAGTTGCTAAAGTACAGGCTTGGAACGGGAAATTTGAAAGTCGGTACTTTTTCTTGTGTAGCGCATAGAGGTAGTCCTCAGATAATGGGGGAAGCTATTAACACTCAGGAAACGATTGGTCAATATAAGGCCAGGCTGAGTGGTTCTAAAAAGGTATTTTGTGAATCCCAGAGCCAGACAGTGGCAATTGTATGACACAAAGTGTATACCTATAACTCAGATGTACAGGAGAAGGATTTAAGAATAGCAAGAGTAAATAACTCCTGGCAGGGATTAAAGACTCCAGCAATTTGAAAATGAATATTAAAAGTTTTAGTCTGCATCCAGAACATTTTACAGTGTGTTACGCTCTGAGATCAACCAAAAACGTATTGTGGCATTAAAAGCAATGGCACTAATTCACATCAGTCCTGTGGAGAAAACGTATTCTTTATAGGGGAACCACGATAATTATTTACGTCCATTGATTTTAAAGTACCGTGTCACCGTTCGTAAAGTTTCTGGTATACATTAAAGCCAACAGTCCTTGCTTTGTTTTGCTTTTGCTTTGAGCAAATATTTTTATAACGTAGAGAAATATTTTATTGTGTAAATAATTTTATTTTTTCAGATTCCCCTTGTAATATCTTGTGCGTTTCGGAGCCAACAACCAAACGAAAATGTATAATTAAAACTAGCAGTAGCCCAAAGTTCCGACGTTCCCCTACTTTCCTTCTACATTGTAACTATCGATTAGAAATCTTGGTGAAGAGATCTTGTACCACTTCAGTCTCGCAAAGCAAAAGACCACTTCAGAGACAAAAACCTATTGAGGGTGACGTATCTGCGACAACGAACACTTGCTTGACCACAGGGGCAAATTAATTTGGAAGGCATACTATGGAGATGTAACAGATGCTGCATGAGTTTTTGAATCAAAAGGCCAGGGAATGCTTAACTTGGTGCTCAATCTGGCTCGCAATCATTAAAATGTGTTTCATGCTATTACCTCAGAATATAGTTTTTCACTTGATGACGGAAGACAAGAAGTGGGAACATGGGCTCGGAAAGGGATCAGTTTCGGTTCTGGAATCACAGTTGTGAAACTCAATCCAAGCAAAATAAAAGTTCTTAATGACGGAGTCTTAATACGAGCTGTAAAATCCCAGTATTATCACTCTTTGCTGCAGTTGTTATGTTGTTGGGTAGAAGGTTGCTCAGTGGGTCCCTATGGTGGCACGGGTCGCTCCAAAGGAGAAAAAAACACCATAATTTGGCATAAGGCAGAATTATTTAATTCTTTGACTAGGCTGAAGCCATTTGTGCAAACCAGGAGGTAAAAAGGCGCTTCGGCGCCTTTACCTGTGCTGTAGGATAATGATTACAAAGGCTCTGTCCCACAGGATTCCTCATAGCCTTGCTAAGGATATGATCCGAGGGGGGACCATACTTGCCAGATCATGGGCTGGAGCCCGGATTAATTGAATTTGTTGGCAAAACTCCATCCTTCACTTCCTCCTCGTTCCTACAGTCTCTGTCCACTGGGTACCTTCGCACGCTCACCTCTATGCAGCTGAGATTGAATTGTAACCTGTGGTAAACTGGTCTAAATCCCAGAAAGTCTGACACAGACTCTAATCCTTCCTAGATCAATAAAATTAGAATCACGCAGGTTCTTCTTATTAACAGCTGTTCCTTAGAGTCACAAAAGTGAAACACTTTGGTAGTCAGAGTTGTGTGAAAACAATCTTGAAGCAGTATATTAGTCATGAAAGAGAACGCACTTCTCTGGAGGGCATCACGGGACAGCCCCCTGATATTTCCTTCACACCCCCATAGTACCTAATCTCTCAGGTATCTCAGTGAGTTAATCTCTCGCAGCTGTAGTCATCTGAACGTAACCCACAGGTCACCGGCTTGAAGATCAGCCACCCTGACTCATTCATCAGTGGTCAGAAAAATGGGTTATGGTAGGATCTATTATTTGCAGCATCACAAAAGTGCAGCAAAATAAAGAATAACCTGTGATTTTTATGAAGTTTGGCCATGTGTAAAGGCACTCTAAATCTGATGCAGTCACTTGTAGTTCAGTATAAAAGGGACAGAGGACCTTTCTTTTTTTTTTTTTAACCCCCTAAATTCGAGGGTCCTTGCGCCCAGAACACTTTTGCTGTGGTTATGCTTTTAAAAAGCTCCCGAAGTAACACAAACATGGGGACCACCATGAGGTATCCAATACTTTACCGTACCAAATCTACAACTACAATGCTGCTAAGTATTCCTTGGAATACTGTCTTCTGCTGAACATCGTATTCCGTTTTACATAGTTTGTTCTTTTGTCCATTAGGTGGCGCTGTTTGCATATGTTCGTGAAGGTTTGTGGTTTGGACGGTACTGCAACGGGAAGATGGTGTGCGTTACGGTGTGCTGGTTTTTATGCATAAAAAGACCCAGAGCTTGACAGGCGGCCAGAGAGACTGGGCACGTACAGTTACAGTGGGTGATGAATAGAGAGACGCATAAGCGAAGATCACTTGTTTCGTGAGCGGGAGAATAAAGCAACAGACGATGAGGGTTTAGTTGGAGGATAGCGCCTTGGCCGGGTGTAGCACATGGGCTGCTGTGTGGAATGTTTCAAGTGGACAATGCAGATTTTCCTTGACAGTTGTGAAGAAAAGTCTACATTTTATTAACGACACAGAGGCGAGTATTATGCTTATTTATCCTGCTTTACCTCAATAGCAGGAAAAACAACAAAACTACGTTTCCTATCAGGATGAGGAAAAAAATAGCCAAGTGGAAACAGAAACTGCCAATTAGCATGTAGAGTTGGGTATAATTATCCTGTCTGTAGGCAACAAGTCGTCTTTTCTTGCGTGAGGAGCTTTTTAAGGACAAGCAACGAGAAGAAAAAGAATCATCGCAATAACAAATAGTATAGCAAGTATCCTGAAAACGTAAATCAGAACATTAGAGACAGGGCTGATGAAGGTTAGGACCGAGTCACATTATCTGAGAACTTGAGAACCATATTTTCTCCGTTGTGAAATGGGGTAATTTCAGCACCCGAATCCAACTCCCAAACTATCCCAGTTGACCTTGGAGGAGGTGCTGAAACAGTAAAGGGGGTGGAATTACACTACTGGGGCGGGGTGATACTCTACCTGTGTCTTTAGTAAAATGTAGACTTTCCTTCACAGTTGGCTACGAAATTCTGCATTTTATGGCAAAACTGAAGGATCAACTTATGTTTGTTTAAATCATATCAACAACACTAGAAATGACGTTAAAATTGGCTTACAGTAAAAGGTACGAAACGCCGATACATTAGCTCATCAGCTGATTTAAGAATCTCCTCCCAACATGGTGCCAGATAAAAAGGATTTAGATGCCCCGGCTCCCCTAGTAGAATGTACTCCGAATATAGAGATTACACCAGCCAGAGACATGACCCACTTAACGCAGCCTGCTAAAGGCGGAGATGATTGTGTGCTTTTTTCAAGAAATAAGTAACTGATCGGAGGAGGGTTATTACTGAGGCTAGTCTCTGTTCCTAACATTTCAAACAAGGACCTATGGATAACTTCGGTTGATTTGGGAAATTAAGGTAAAACATGGAATTTAAATTAGTTTTAGTTCTTATTGAAACTGTGAATTAGACTCCAGAAGGAGTGTACGGTCTGCTAGGAATATCAAGAGCCCGAACAGCGGAAAGCTTTTTAATCGGCACAACCCAACAGCATTGCAAGTTTTGCAGATAACGTTTTTATAGACCACTTATCAGTAGTTTACTCAAGAACAAAGTAATCATTGTATTTACATCCCATGGAGATACATATTTAACAGCTGGAGGATTTGAAAACCTTACTCCATTTAATATGTGGCAGATGAGTGAACGTTTCACTGCTGGTTTTCCTTCTGATCTGACATGATCAGCCACATTTGCTGACCTATCTATAAGTGTTGACACTTCTGCAGGACTTACCTGCCTTGCTACTGATGCTAGAAATGTAACAACCATTGCTATATATGTTGAAATGGAATTTGTATTCTGTTTCACTCACCAGCTAACCCAGTTTGACCATGCAGATTGATAAGCTTCTGAAGCGCCCGGTGCCCATGATATTTTTGAAGAATTGTGTAGCTTCTGGTGAAATGCTTGGGGTTCTCCATGTCACCCCGAAATGTTCCAAGCTATCAGGGTGGGAGAATGATTAAGGAGTAGAGTTGTGAACCAAACTCGAGAACACAACATGGGGTAATAAACACTAGAGCAGACTGTTGACGTCCTGTCTGAGCTAGTATATTGGTGATCTTTATGAAAGGAGGTACTGCATAATTGAGACCATGGAATCAATCCTGGAGAAAGACATCCATTATGGTAGCCAGAGTACCTGGTCTCCAGCTGTAAAATGAGGGAAGCTGGATATTTAATTGAGCACAAAAAGGTCTACGGAGAAGGGACCTGAACGTTAAGAAGTCTTTTTGAATATTGACGAAGCAACATCAGTATCTGGTGTATAGGATATGTTTGGAATACGAGTCTTCCACCATGTTGAGTTTTCCTGGTACATATTCTCCGTAAATGGAAATTTTGCTTTGTATGCAAAATTCCACACATTCGTTTGCTAATTCTGCTTGAGGTTTAGAATTTGTGCTCTCTAGATTTATATATCTGACAGCTGTCAGACTTTCCATTCTTAACAAGACTGCTTACACTACTTTGTCTATGGCAGCTGTTTTGATCGCAAACGATCCTACAAATATCGCTAAACAATTGGTGTGCAGATCTGACTCCTGAACTGACCATGTGCCACCAGTCAGTATTACACTGTATCTTGCACATTCTGTCAGGCTTGCATCTGAAGGTAATACAAGATCTGGGCGGAAGCAAAAATAGCTCACCCATTCCAGGCTTCCAAATGCTGTAGCTACTAGTGGTGTACTAAGGCGGAATCCTGATCTAAAATGTTTGTGTATGACAGGCCTTTACATAGGTGTTGAATTATGAGATTTTTTAAGCCCTGGTAGTGAAGGGGACAGGGAAGATTGCTTGTATTGCAGATGCCAGAAAGCCCACTTTCCTGGCTAGGACTTTGAATGAGATTGTAGACCTTATTTAAAAAAAAGGATAAATATCCATCTGAACAGTGTTTTCTTTTGTTTGATGCAATTGTAAGATTGTTCTCTCTTAGGCTTCCAACGATTCCAAGAATTTTGCTATCAAGCATGGGACTGACAAAGCCTTCTCTCATTTAATTATGAAACCTAGAGATTGTAGTAGGGGATTAACAACATATGATTCTGAGCTGTTGATACACTTTGAACTGATTAACATTTTGACTAAGTAAATGTTAATCTGATACCATAGACTCTTATAGAAGCGACCAAGTCCAAAAGGAAAACAAATGAATTGGAAGGTTTGGTCCTCCTACGGTAACTGAGGATACTTCCTATAATTCCTGTGAGTGGGAATTGTCAGATATTTGTTCTGTAAGTCCACGCTTACCATCCAGTCTCCTTGAAGAAGTATACCTCTCAAATGCAGGATTGTTTTCGTTCTGAAGTAACGGTAAATCACCAGTTGATTGAACTGTTAGAAAGTTATTACAAGATGCATCTTTTTGTTTCTTCTCTACACTAAAATAAATTGCTTAAAAACCTGAAGGACTTTAAAAAGTTGGTTTTATTGCCTCTTTGATTAGTAAAGTTTGAAGCTCCTGAGCCACTAAGAATCTTAGCTCCTGAGAAAAATGAAGTGGCTGCAGAGGGAAGGGCTGAAATTGTAGAGCATAGAACTCTTGAACAGTTGATAGGACCCAGGGATAGGACCCAGCATAATCCTAAACAGTTGATAGGACCCAGGAATCCTTTGTTATGGATCTCTAAGCATTTGTAAACTTTGATAGATGCCACCTGGTTGAAGATGGCCAGAATGTGCACCTACCGGTAATGGCAGCTGCCCTTTGTTCTTTTGATCCTCTGAACCTCAATCATGTGTGTCTATGTGGGTAGAACTGAGGGCAGTGTTCTTGAATAGTATTGAAAGAACCTCTGAAGGAAGTAAATCTAGAGTTGAAACTGCTAGGAGAATGGATCCGGCCCTGGCAAGAGCACATTGTCTGAACAGCATCCTTAAAGAAGATTGAGGTTTTTCTAACAATGCAAAAGAGGTGACATATTTACTTTGTTTCTTGATGGAAAAAGTGTCCAAACAATAGTCTTTAGCTTGAGAGCCACCGTCTGAACTAGCTATGGCTCCTAGTTTGTGATCAAATTTTAATAGGAGCCCTGTGCACCTCTAATGACAAATTGCAATTGACATTTCCCAACAGCCATATTTCCCTTTGTGTCTGATTTGATAGCACTTCTGGGTCCACTGGTTTATTCTGACCAAGCTCTAGCTATCCCTTTTCTGGGGTCTTTGCCAACTTTACTAAAATATCTGCATATTTAAATCAATGGATGGTGTTTCAGTAGCATTAGTAGAGCGAGTGGGCGGGGACATTCACAACGCAGTCTTGATTGAGTTTGCTTGTGTAACAGTTTCTTACTTTGGACGAAACATATGTGTTCTACGGGAAATCATTTGGTAGAATTGGGTTGAAACATGGATATGGGATCAAACATGGGTGGGAGATCCTTAGCATCCAAGTTTATTATTTTATTACTGCCAACTTGATCTACATCCACCTCAATTTTAGACTACTTATGAAGGGGAGGAATAATCGGAGTCTTTTTTATCATCGTCTGTATCATGCCAACAAACGTCATCATCAGTGTCACATGATTGGTCAACAGCAATCTTGATATGGGCTTTTTAAGTCGTTTGAGTAATTTCACCTCTGAGATGTCAAAAAGAAGAAGACATTTCTTCATTAGTCAACATCTCAGAATTCTGAGCACCTCCATGTAAGAAATTAAGATCCTTTTGAGGCAATCTGCTAAAATTAGCATTTTTGACATATTCACCATAACATCAGAAGAAATTGTGGGCAGATTCTTTGAAGAAGATAGCATAGTGGATCTGACAAGTGTAGTAACTGTGCAGACTATTTGCGAATCATAGAGCTTAAAGCACTACGATTCAATATATTTTTTAAAAATGTCATTCATAACAGAAGTTATGTCTTGCGTGACAGATGACATAATAAAATAATTTGTCTTTCCTGAATTACTCTATTTTCCATCATCAGTATAAAATACGAACATTTGTTCTGATGTGATATTTAACAATATATGTATATCAAAACACAGATAAATATATATTTGAAAAGGTAAAAGTACCAGATAGTTAACATACTCCTTTTGAAATGGTCTTTTGACATATATATTAGGGAAATTGCTGAAAGGCCTTGAATAGGAAGTAAACCAAAAGGATTAGAAAGGGGAATTTCCCTAAGACATGGAAATTCATGTTCAGCCCACCTTTAAGGCAAAATACTCAATAAAATGATCAATGGGCAGGTCGATTAAGATAAACTTGCCCCCCACTGAAAGTACAGAGCACGTCTTTGTAAGTCCTGAGGAGAATGGGGGGTGCAGCCTTGAGGAGAGTGACCCCACCAGAGAAAAAAAGCAGAGAAAAGCCTTTGGGAAGACATCTGTCCTTGTGTGAAGATCATTAGCAAGGTCTGGGGCTTCAAGAGCTTTGAAGGCTTGTGAAGGGAGGCCATACAGGCAACTTCACATTGAAGAGGCCGGATAAGGTTTAAAAGATTGTTGTGTAGCTATTTTAGCCATGTTCTGAGCACGTTATTTTAGCTAACTAGGCCTGCAGGTGTGCACTTTCACCCGTCTACATTTTATTCAGCATTGCTTTGTTTTTTCTAGCAATAGCTTCATTTGCGGTGCTGTTCTACTTCTCTCTATCTTATTGTTCTTTCGCCTAGGAAAGCATTGCGTTCTTAGTTGGACATATAGTTCGCCTTGTGCTTTCTCCAAGGCTACAGTCACATAGGGTTGCCGACAGACTTGGTATGCTGTGTCTCCAACATTCACAGAAAACACATACTCATATGTGGAGACCATTTCTTTGAATGTCAGCTGTTTTATTATAAAGCGCCCCTTAGTCCCAAACACCTTAGAGGGAGATTCCAGCCAGATGACCATGACTGTATGCTGATTGCTGCAAGCTTCACTACAGCTACCTGCTTAGATGACCAAGCCCTCATCCAGATGGGGACTGTGTCTTTTTAAACTTCAGGCCTCTTCTTCAGTTATGAGGGATGATGTTCTCCCAGGGAGAAACATGAAGGGCAGATTAGGTTTAGGATGCTGTGCTCATACTTAGCTTAGCGTTGGTGAGGGGTTATAGATCCACTCCCCTGTTTAGACAACATGGTAGGACTGTTCTTGTGTTTTACATTTTAAGTCAAATGCCTGCTCATATTGTCTCATTATCCTTGTTATTACTATGCACTTGCTTTTATCTAAGGTGCAGATACTTTAAAAAATGCTTATTTAAATATATTCTGCCTCTATTGTCTTTGCCTGAGTGAGATCTGAGTAACTGAGAGAACAGGATGCGCTCTGATGTATCAGAATTCCCTGGGGAGCGTATCTTATCATGAGCTCCTTTGCCACAATCATCTCGGTCAGAGATGGGGCGCCGCTAGCTAGCCAGAAAACCCCAAATTAGGCCGACAGGTGTCACCGGGTGTGGAACTGTACTCAATAGGCACAACCTAGGCGATCCTACCGCCCAAATCCAGTAGCCTCATTATCCTAGTGAGAACCTACGTGACAAGGTAAACAACCCTTGCACATGCTCACTGTTGGTACAGTAACATTAGGCTGCTGAGCATGTGGTAAAAGCTAGGAGCACAAGATGATTAACCCAAAAAGGGGAAAAAAAGATAATGAATAAAAAACCTTCAAATACAATAAATGTTAATCACAAGCTATAATAATATAAGTTAAGAATGTACCTACCTTGACTGTGAGTAGCAAGAAGAGAGGACTTGTTACTTGCAGATAAGACAAATATACTTAATACTACATACTGATTGGTTCATAGTTTCTTTGTTTCCCATTGGCTATTTTTCTCTTACGCCTGATGGGAAATGTAGTTTATGTTGGCTGCTATTGAATTAACGTAGGAAAAGTAAGCATAATATGAGCATCCGGTCTTGCCATAAAATCGGACCTAAATGTATAAAATATGATGGGTATAGTCTATGGTGCAGATACCTTGGATTTGGTTTACAGATAAATACAGATGTCATATGTTTAGTGTCAATTTTTCTAGTGCAGTTGTTGTATACTCCATTATATCTCCCTGCTGGATTTGTGAACTAGTGAGTGTTGGATTGATTTTGGTAATTTTGGATTGCGACATCAGAGGAATGATTTCTCTCGGTGAGGCCTGTACTGTAGGCATGCAAATGAATTACATGAATTGTGCTCCGTGTGATCATGGGTCTGTAATATGGTGCAGGGTCATGCACACCCAAAACTGTGCTCCTGTCCTGATTAGGAATGGTTTTACAAAAGCGTAGAATGACTGTCAGCAGCCAGCTCCAGCCTTGAAGTCAACAGAGTGAAGGGGGATTGGTTTTTACTTTTGTGATTTTTCTTGAACGCTATTTTTTCCTTAGTGGTATGTTCACATTGGGGTTTTATTCAGTTGTAGGGTCCCTCACTTCAATGAAAGGTCACAATTGCAAAAGAAGTACAGTATTGTCCCTTTCTCTTTTTCCTAATTCCATCAATTACGGGGTCTATTGTTGATGCCTTTTCTATTGCACTGCTGGTGATTAAATCCTAGCAATAGAAAAGACCAGTCATGATTGGCACCAGATTTTAATCCTGGACTCTTTGCTGTCAGTGTTTGACTTGTCACACTCATTAAGCTTTGCACTCAAAAAATCCTGATGGGATTGGAGCATCTAAAAAGCTAAGAGGCAATCTTCTTCCTGGGTTTTCTGTGCATTTTGATAAAGGTCACTGTGCAGTATCTCCGGCACATAAAAACATTGTCTTCAGCCTCTGCAGATCCCATGATATGTAACAGCCCCCACCTCTAAGTTCCAATTCCCATACCCATTTCGGCCAAAGTGCACTGCATTTTGGCTGTGGCTTGAGTACCAATGGTCATGCCACCATGCTTAGTTGTAGGAGAGAAGGGGACTGTCTGTCTGGAATTTACTACTATAGTTGTAGAATAAATCTTGGTGTTGAATCTGAGCACGTGATGAAGCTTAACACATCTGACGCGCAAACATTCTATACAATTAGGACATTCCTCAATTGAAATTGCCAAAATTCTCCCTACTAGATAAGCTTTATTTATTGTCCTTCATCTTCTGTGTCCAAACAAATCTGCATCATATTTGAACTCGAGTTTAGCCACGCATGTGACCTCAACAATTTAACTGCATTGTTGACTAACTATGAATTCGTGGGTCCGTCCTACCTTATATTTGTTTTAGTAATTTATTTTATAAGGGGACACGTAAGGGTAACCAACCATCTACCCTCATGAGTTTGAATGAACCTTTGGACTCAGATAGGTGTGAGTGTTTGGCTTTGAACAAAGTGAAGTCAACATTAAACAAAACCAAACAATTCCATATTTAATCAACATTAGAGTCAGTAATTTAAACACACCATGACCTATTTGGGCATGAATCACCACACCAGTTTAGTAAAGTTCAAACATTTATTGCCCTTTAGATTAACAATGCTAAGATCACATAAACCAAGCTCAAAACCAAATTATAAAGATACATGAATAACACAGGTTGACCAAACATTCTAAAGAATCTCAACTTTGACTAAATATGAATCATTAGGCACTCAAGAATCACCATAAAGAATGACAGCAATATCAGATGCACAGTTGAGATTGAATCCATTGAGTTAACACAGATGTATTATTCACAATCGGTTATTTTGCGCAGCCAGATTCAGAATGTGACATTCTAACTATTATCCTAATTAGAATAAGCATGTTGGACTTCTTGTAAAAAGAAAAAGAAGATAAAAACTAATTTGGAAAACATCTATCTATAGCGCTAGCAAAAATAGCGTTTGGGTTTCTAGAAGAGAAAACATGAAAATCTGCAAGAAAGACAAATGCACAATTTGTGTTACACCTCTCCTTAATAAGTTCGGCAGGCAGCAAATTCTTCTTCAGTGAAGCATCTTCTGGTCTGCTTCATTGGACAGTGGCATATAGGGAAACCGTTCAGTAATGTTTGTCCTTAATGCATCTAAACTGTCAGTGACACATAGCACATTATTTCACAAGCAGAAATAAAAGCACATCTGAACACAGCCAGGAACAAGGAAGAACTGTACTCTAATCAACAAGGAAGAGTTCTGCATAAGACTGATCACAGCAAAGGACAAAGTAAAAATCTCCCCCAAGTCTGAGCTTACATCACAATATTAAAGTCCCAAAAGTAACTAGATACTCTACCATTGATTAGACTATAGCGTAGTTATGGACAGAACCAATTAAAACTAAAGCATGTTTCTTCATGTTGCACTTCTTGTGTTCTTTTCTCCCTTTTCCCCCTCATTGGTTCAGTTGCCTTCGCTGCCGTTACCAGTTATCGCAGAAATAAAATGTTTTAAACTACTTTTCTGTGGAACACTATCTGGCAGGAACTAAACAAATGTTTCAAAATACAGCACAAGAACATTTCTCTCGGACCATCACACAGTATGCTTCAGAAAGAACAGAAAACTTCCTAAGCATCATATTTATTTCATTCTGAATTAGCTTAACATAGGCCTGCTTAAAAACGCAGTAAAATGTGCAGTGTACAATATTTCCTAAAACTCAAACTATTTATTTTCAGAACATGTAATTATTATTTTTTTATTACTCTGTTAGTAAAACATAAAATACATTTAATTAGGTAGTGATTTAGTTTCATTTTCAAAATATCTGTGTCAATAATCAGTGTAGGCCTCATTTTTATTTCAGCCTTGCACTTTTAAACGCACGTTTTTCTTTCAGTTAATCATGCAATTTTATTAATACTTTTCACACTCTAACAAATTCTTCTCATTTTTTGGTAATTCTCTGGCGGTTTCCTTTCTGAAACTACATCAAAGCGTTGGGATTCCGAGCTGATGCAACCCGTTTTTATGGGAATGCTCATGACCAAAATGAAATACTTTCTTTACTTTGTCTCCTGCCTTAAGTAGCAAAGAGAGAGATTGAGGGATATCTCTTAAACACACCTGTGTACCGTTTATCCCCAAAGTATTATGATACTGTTAACAGATCTAAGGGGAGATGCAGGGAAGAAGACTTTTGAGTTGGACAACAGCATTGGGGACCAAGAAAGAGAAAAAATTAATAGCGAGAAGGCAGTGAATGTCTCCAGAGTAAATTGAGCAAGTGGAACTGGAAAGTGGGCTGCTAGAGAATGGAAAAGGAGAAAGTGCACAATGAAAGGATTATTATTGAGGCACAGTTGAGAGATAATGGCGAGGGCTAAAATGGGAGAAGGTAGATGCAACCAAGCTGAGAGATCATATAATGGAGCTTGCAGGAAACTTTCTTGGTAATGATGACATAATAGGATGAAAGTACACAATTTTCCTTTCCACAAATTCAATTGAGAGTATGACCTAAGCAGGCCACGAAAAATCATAAAAATGTTACTAGACCTGCAGGTCGAGTAGCTTGAATAATCTGCTTGACCTAACTGTAATGTACTTGAACTGGAAATGTGTCTCAGATTGTGTGATCATAGGCAAGTATTGTATTTTACAGTAGCCTTTTTCTTCATTCTCGCAAGTGCACCTTCGAATATGTGAGTTCGGCATTTTTTTGCTATAAAAAATATATCCTCTTTTGTTTGATTAAATACACTAAACGTTTGCTCAATGTATAATTAATTTAGCCCACATATAGGATACACATGATCCATGAATGACTTATCTCTTAGTTTACTAATAGATTTGCCATCAGGGCAGGAGTGTGTCTCAGTTTAAATAAATATATTACTAAACCATGATGTGGTAGGGCACTGCCATTTACAGATAGTATATTTCCAAGAAATGTCAAACCTTCCGACTAACTTGCAGCTTTACTGATAAAATTATATAGTCTATTAACAGTAATCTGAAAATTGGGTTTCAGAACACATCATTTGCACATCACCAAGTAAAGTGTTCTGACTTTTTTTTTTTCATCCTATTAAAATATTTTTTTCATCACACACAAGTTGAAAAAATGGTCTTTCACAGCTACTGAAATATATTTTGAAATGTTTCTTAAGTTGACTTAGTTATATAAATGTTGTGTGCTAGGAAAAACCTGATACCAAAAGCCTTTCATTTCACATAGGTTAGACAGTTCACCTTACAAAATCCCGGAACTCTGCAGTCACAAGGAAAAGTATTTGCATTGCAAGAAGACAAACTGACTTTTGACTTCTGTCTCTGAACACAGTGCAGATGTGACCAGAATAAGATTTAAAGGCATCTTAATTGCTAATTCAGTTTCTGACTGAACAGAACACCTTATCTTTGTCCACAGCCAGAAGGGTCTGGAATCTAAAAACAGCTCCACTTCATAAAATAACTCACCATAGCAAGTGGAGTAGATTGAGTGGAGTAGATTTTTCTATCCCTCATAAGTGAGTATGGCACATGGTTGAGTTATTCTCCCATTTTGTGCTGCAGGTGATATACTGTCAGCACTTCATCGTGGCCAATCATACATAATGATTATTTTGTTCTTGATTTCCCCACTTCCTTGTATGATGCAGTTATTTTTGTGTTTTCTGAAGTTAAGCTGTTCTGTTATTGGACTATAGTGTAACAAGTGATGCTCACCTACCTATATTGTGTGGTAGAGTAAGCTCAATAAGTTATCATCACCCTGCTGTTGTGCTCTTGTTATTCTAACCCTCTTTAGTTTAGTGCTTGGGGCATTTGCGGTTTGCTATTGATATGTACAGTTGTATTTTTAAGGGTGTAAAATTCCTATATTCCGATGGCCAGGACATATTGTTTGGGGTCAAGGACAAAAGTTTTCATGTTTATTTTGTTCTTGAGACAAGTAGACCCAACCCCTTGCAGCACAAGCCCTTTGGCTGACAGTTTACAGTGCCACATTTTAGAGCAGGGAAGGGATTTCTCAGGAGTCGAGGTAATTTTTGTTTCCATTTCCTAGAGGCAATATTTGTGTCCATATCTTAATGCTGTTTGAGCTTGTATTTACAGTTTAATAATGTAATGCCTTTATTATTAGGGTGAGCGCTCTAAATACATGTTGGAAGCTCGGAGTGGACTACTGACAGTGGTTTCAGTAAAAAAAAAAAATGTGTGTACACGTTTAAAAAAATTAACAATGAGGTGACTTAATGTTCTCAGAATGCTCTCTGATTTAGATGCAAATATTTACAGAAGCTTGAAAGCACCTTTGCTTTCAAAATAAAATGTTCACAAAAAATGCAACTAAGAAAAAGAACGTTTTTCTAAATTACTCTGAAATTTTAGGGACTATTTCTTTGAAGCATCATTCAGTGAAATGTTTTGATGCATGCTGTTATTTCCAAAAAATATTCATAATGGAAAACCGGTTTCAACAAGATTATTTGAAACATGAAATTAAACAAGCACTGGCAAGGCCAATACATCTTGTGTTGGTGGTCAGAGTTTTGGTTTTGTCAATGCGTGTCTTTTTTTTTACTTGACTTTTGTAAAACTTTAGTGTTGTGGGAGCTGCTGGGCCTTTACCATAATAACAAACATTGGCAAAAAGCAAAAATATGTTTTGGTCTCAAAAAGCACATGTTGCTTCTGTAGTTTCTAACACTGAACAAAACTACTTTTTTTGCCCATATGCTCCTTGTGAAAGAGCAGATTGCTATAACTCAAAGTGAAGCCAGCCGATGGATAGAGAGAAAGATAGAATTGTATTCAAAGCAAATGGTCATGGTTAACACCAGAACTAATTATGGGCTCAATTGTTAGTCACAAAAGTGCACCTGTACTATATTAGTGAAGATTTATATATTTCATGAATTCATGTGAATTTACAGAAGTAGACCATGAAATCGTACTCTTGGAGAATATTTGTGAACTGCATTTTAGCACTAGCAAATGTGCATGTGTAGATATGCTCATGCGAAAATATGTTGTGTGTTTACAAATTCATCTTCCCTTTAACCACTTTTTTTCCTAACCCTGGAAGAAGTTCTACTTCTGCCTTTGTCAGGAGTACATTTCCAACCTTTCCCAGTATGGAAAAAGATTAGGGAAGAGCTTGTGAAAACCCATAAAACATGAAGGTTGGTAGGTTTGCAGAGGCTCAAAAGGGCATTCCAACCCTAGAATTTATGCTTACCACTGCCTCCAGCCCCAGCATATAGATCTGCAGAAAGGTGGCAAAATAAGGAAACTACTTGTATTCAAGCTGTACTATAGTATTGGCCCTGGCATATTCAGAGAGGCTATTATCAGAGCTCTTATATAATGAGATTGCTGCCATAACGTGTCGCCGCTCTACATAGCACAAAAGGAACAAGTATATTTTTATTTTTACAGGACAAGTAGATTTATGAAGGAACATGTCCTATGGACAAGTACACATTTTACTAAATTCCACAACCCTGATTTTTCATCTTAATTTTAAAAGCACAAAAATGTGTGGTTGATGCAGTGACCAGTTTTCTGCATTCCCTTTAATTTTGTACTTGTTTAAGTGCCTGTCAGAGCCCCTTTCAGAGGGCCATAGGGCATGTAGATGGTACTGGGACCAACCGCGGTGTGTAGGCCTTTTACTTCAGATTTCCCTGTGCCCAACCTACTATGGATCCTGAGCAGTTGGACCAAGTCCCCCTTCTGCACTTAATTTTCGGGGTTAGCATGGTCCGAGCAGTCCAAGGCTCCCTGGTGGGAGGTGGATACAGGATAGTGAAAACAGGGTCGGAAATCAAAATGTGCGCAACATCAGCAATAAATCATTGTCCAGCTAAAAACTCACTTTTATGAAAAGAGTAAAGTATTTTATTTTCTAATGCAATCAACACAAAAGTAAAATATGACATCCAGAAACAATTAAACAGTCCTCTCATGAGGTCGGGTGTCCCACTCACTCCACGCCTTAGCTTTCATGGTTATTTCCCACTCACTATTGGTAACATCCAGGGTATGCCCCAGTAGTAGCCCAAGTCTCAAGAGTCCACTATGAATCTAACTTAAAGTCAATAGTGTTCCAGCGCCACTGCGCACATTTTAGTAGCAATTTTCCCCAGGGCTTACATGCCCGAAACCAGTCTTACTCCCACCAGCAAGTGTAAAGCGTTTGAAGTTCTTGAGAGCGCCTTTCTGTGGTGCTTGCAAGACTGCAGCTGACTTCAGGTGAGTGGGCTGTATGTGGGCCCGGCTGCAGCACTCTAAGGGTGCAGAGTCTTTTACTCGTGCTCCTGAAGCGACAGGAGACTCTCTGCAGTTCCTCCTTCTGGGTAAGTGTTTGCTTGGTCTCCTGATGGGGGTATCTATGACAATCCGATCTGAGATGGTCCCTAATCTGGGCAATGGTCTGCAGGTGCTCCCATGGTGCTCTCACTTCTCCAGCAGGGGCAAAACAAGTCACAGTCCTTGGTGCTCCTGGTTACCCCCACTGACATATAGGGTCACTGCAACTTACAGTTGTTCTACTTAGCTTCAAACTAAGAGGGAAAGAAGCCAAAGAATTGTCAAGACGGGCCACTCACCTGAAAAGCAGGATGTCTGCAGGGGCGATGGTATGCCCCCCAACCTCCTGGAACACCTCTCTGCACTTCCTGGTGGACACAGAAACCCTGGCAGGTGTCCAAAAAGGAAAGGGGGAGTGGAAGAGAAAGAGACAAAACACTGCCACGTCTAGCCGGTCCAGCCAGGCACCCTGTATCTTCGGGGCAGGTCGTTGTTGACAGAGTGATAGTAGAGTTAGTGCACTCAACTTCCTTGAAACTGAATCTCTCTTTCTGATATGGGCGCGGTAGAAGAACACCGGGATGCTCCAGCACTTTTCTTGGATAATAATAACTGTTGGCACAATTACTAACACTGCATTACCAAAAACCCAAACTCAGTACCATAACAATAAGTACTGCAACACTAGGGCTGGCTTAACAGAGATTCACTGTTGCACACTACAATTGGAACTCTGGTTGCACTTATAATGCACAAGAAAGACAAACAAGAGCATTAATTATATCACATATAACTTTCCTGCATGCATAGGGTTGAACTAAAAGGAACAAAAACAATCCAAGAAATACAAATGTCCACCTTGGGTTTAAACAGTTAGGGTGGCACAGTTTGGTTTGGTTTCACTGTATGTGTGAAAAACCCTTCAAAAGCAAATTCCTCAAACCTGAAACATAGGCATGAATGACACAATTTAAATCCAAGAGTTATGCTATTAGAGAAAGAAAAGTCACGTAAATGCTCTTTTAAAATTGCACTGTCACTTTTTGTAGCACTTGAGCTCAAGCAGATTTCCTGAAGCACATTTAGGCAAGTAACTACAATAGTAATGTAGAATGTTCAAAAATGCATTTGTCTCTTCAAGATAAGCACTCTGCCAAAATACGAGGTCTGAAATACACCAGCTGTTCTAGGAAAGCGTGGCGCTCAAAGAACAAACTCCCTGGAGAATACTAGTCACCTAGCTGCAGTCTTTTCCGAGTGCTGGAGTAATGCCCGGAGTCAGCTGGTACAGGAACGAAAAAAAGAATTGCCTCAAAAATCCTGAATACGAGGATGACAGCAGGGGCTGGACTTCTAGATCAGATGCTGAGATCAGGAAGCAAAACAAAGCCAAGCAGGGAGGCATGCTTCATTCTGCTATTTATAGCCAATCAGGAAAGCAGTTGAGTTTCCACATGTGGATGAGTCACTACACCCAATTAGAAGCACGTGTCTACACCTCACCCAATTAGAAGCACATGTCTACACCTGCTCACATGAGCAAGCAAGCATTGGTAAAACAAGCATTGATAAAACCAATTGTGTAACACAGCACATTATGTTTACTTAGAAACATGAAGGTTTAACCAAGAACAGAGATATGATTTAACCCTAATTCCTGGGGATGCTGACAGATAACGCAGGAGGCACCTTGGGGATTCCTGACAAGAATGGAGCACTCTTAGTCTGAGTAATTAACTTTTTAAGGCACTTCCCAGATCTCAAACGAAAGCACACAAAAATATAAAAAAGAGTATTTAACTTGAATACAGGGAGTGCAGAATTATTAGGCAAGTTGTATTTTTGAGGATTAATTTTATTATTGAACAACAACCATGTTCTCAATGAACCCAAAAAACTCATTAATATCAAAGCTGAATATTTTTGGAAGTAGTTTTTAGTTTGTTTTTAGTTTTAGCTATGTTAGGGGGATATCTGTGTGTGCAGGTGACTATTACTGTGCATAATTATTAGGCAACTTAACAAAAAAAATATATATACCCATTTCAATTATTTATTACCAGTGAAACCAATATAACATCTCAACATTCACAAATATACATTTCTCACATTCAAAAACAAAAAAAAAACAAATCGGTGACCAATATAGCCACCTTTCTTTGCAAGGACACTCAAAAGCCTGCCATCCATGGATTCTGTCAGTGTTTTGATCTGTTCACCATCAACATTGCGTGCAGCAGCAACCACAGCCTCCCAGACACTGTTCAGAGAGGTGTACTGTTTTCCCTCCTTGTAAATCTCACATTTGATGATGGACCACAGGTTCTCAATGGGGTTCAGATCAGGTGAACAAGGAGGCCATGTCATTAGATTTCCTTCTTTTATACCCTTTCTTGCCAGCCACGCTGTGGAGTACTTGGACGCGTGTGATGGAGCATTGTCCTGCATGAAAATCATGTTTTTCTTGAAGGATGCAGACTTCTTCCTGTACCACTGCTTGAAGAAGGTGTCTTCCAGGAACTGGCAGTAGGACTGGGAGTTGAGCTTGACTCCATCCTCAACCCGAAAAGGCCCCACAAGCTCATCTTTGATGATACCAGCCCAAACCAGTACTCCACCTCCACCTTGCTGGCGTCTGAGTCGGACTGGAGCTCTCTGCCCTTTACCAATCCAGCCACGGGCCTATCCATCTGGCCCATCAAGACTCACTCTCATTTCATCAGTCCATAAAACCTTAGAAAAATCAGTCTTGAGATATTTATTGGCCCACTCTGCAGGGCTCCCCACTGAACCTCGCTCCCTCCAACGCTTTCCTCTTCCTAACAGAGCACAGTGGTCTTGACAAGTAGGCAGTTGCTGGCATTCCCAGCTCCAAGCCTAGTGGTCTTAGATTCCCTGGGTGTGACCTCTCACCCAGCAGGGACACTAGCAGGCCTTGGCCCCCAGTCCTAGTCTCAAGCAGAATTATTGCATCCTGTCTGGCTGCTTGTCTACTCCTCTGCTCCCTCTTGAAAAGCAGTCTGTCAAAGGAGGAATGTCTCAAAAGCTGTCCCACAACACAGGCCACAGGAGTGACTTGAGTTTGCACCTGGATGTCAGCCACAGTGATATGTGCCACGAAATGTTAGCCAAGGCCCCCTGCCCTACTTTTTATGATTCTCTTATAAGTCTCATCTCAATCCTGAGATGTAACCAGGCACTTTCCTTCCGACCTTTCACTGAATCAAAGAGCACCCTTTGAAGTGTACAGGGATGCCTCACTCTCCCCTCCCCAGTGTGGCCTCCACCCAGCTTACCGAAATGCAGCAGTACACAAATCCGTCTCAGGAGGTGAGGAAAAATCTCTCTACCGCCTCACTGTTTCACCATGCATGTGTAGGTCTCTCAGGAACTCAGGACCTCCATGTTTTGTACTATCCAGGGGCACACAAACAACCAGTTCATGTACACAGCATACATGCACCTCATAGTACTGTATCCTCTATGTTCTGTACCACTCACAGGCGCACATACATTGAGCCTATGCATTTAACACGAGCACACTGTATCCTTGGTACACGTATACTCAGCACATGCATGTGTCCTGCACGCACTGCACAACACTACAGCCTTCAGGGACTGTTCCACTCATAGGCACATGTACATCTAGCACATGGATTCACCATGAATGCACTCCTCAGTACTGCATTAACCCTGTATTGTACCCTTTCTATGTGCACACGCACCCACCTAGAGTGGATGCAACAGTGTGCAGCACTTCACACAAATCTGATGTAGGCCATGGATGAGTTAAGCACACAGCAGCTGAACTTTGTCACTGGAGTGAGGACCATAGGCTCACTCACTTTTAGAGATTAAAAAGGATGCAAGGACTTCTACTGCTTAGTGCATGGTATGTTGCCACCACCAGGCCTGTGCTGCTTAACTCCTTCTGAAGGTGCTAGCCTTCCACCACTATAACGGTAGTGCTTTGGGCACCCCTGCCTGTCCAACAAAACCAAAATCCTTGAGACGGCCTTTGTCATAGCGCACATGCATGATCCATGTTTGCCTATGACACCTAAGATCAGCGTTTGGGATCCAGCCATCGATCCTGTTGGGCACTCAGAGCAGAGGGTGGACATCTGTTACTATGCAGAGGACTTTCCATCCCAACCCGTTCATAATAAGTGTCATGAATGTTCAAATGTAATTGTATCTCCTCCCTTTCAAGAAGATTAATTATTGGAAGTGGTAAAAATAGCAATTTCACCTCTAGCAAGAACATTAAATGCATATTATAGTGAGCATAACAAAATTAGTTTGGCTATGCTTCTCTGTTGGATGTAATAACCGGACATCGTAATTATCCTATGTGTGCAGCAGAAAAGAGATGTGAAGAGGAGACTGAAATGAAGAGATGCCCTTATTACAGACCTGAGCCTTAAAGTAAGGACATTGCCCATTGATGATGTAATCGTGTCAGTGCTATTGTAGAGAAGAGTTTTATAGCCATGTATTCAAAGAGGCAAGATTTATCCCCAGTTCTGGGGCCGAAGTGCATCAACCTTTTACGATTGATCTAAAATTATTTCTTTTACTAAATGTATTTCATTTTTGCAAAGCCAAACTTGGACCTCTCGCCACAGGGCAAGCTGTCCTACAAGTTTTGATTGCCCCATGCCTTCTTTTTTGCAGAGCAAGCACCTTGTTTTTAGGCCAAGCCCAAAAAAATAGTACTAGGCTTAAAACCAAGGATGCCTTTAGACTGGATGGTCACCTTGAGTGGCTTAGTTACTGTGGCACAGAATAGTTGTTTGATTCTGAATATATCCTCTTTTCGGCTCCATCCGAAATTTGGAAATTAAAGGTACATTTTGATTAAAACATTCTGTGTACTAAATATGGTAATGTACCAGCAGAATTCACTCCCTGTAATGGAACATTTTCAAGTTTTTGAAACTTTGCTCAGTGATCCGCTTCTGCCCCTGTAGCCTCTGTGGGCTGACTGATTGTTGCCGAGTCTAGGGCATTGCAGGTTGTTTTTCGCGCCCTCTGTCCTCCGCTGTTTCCGGGGGGAGGGCCCTCTTCACTTCTGGCCCCCTGGTCTATGCTGACCCCTCCTTATGGTGGACTGCTATTACTCCCTTTTGCTGCACTCTCCTTTTTGCGTGAACACCCTTTTGCTTCGGTCTTTCAACCAGGTTTTTGCTCTTGCCTGCTTATATTTTTTTAAAATAATTGTTATTGCAATTTACAGTAGAAATTGCAAACAGGGGAATCGGAGCCTTCTTATGCCTGCTTTGCGGGCTGGGGTCTGTCATAACCCAGGCAATTGGTCCACTCCATAAAACTGATGCTATAGATGAATACAACCCGAAACAGATTGAATGGAGACAACACTCTGGGGAGTTGACGTATAGGCCACAGCTTAATTTCGATTTGCAGCAGCGCTCGCAGACTGCGTGTTATTCATCACTCCAGTCCGAGTTTTCCACATCGTTCTCAGGTCTTCAGAACAGGTAAACCACCCAGGGCTTTTTCTTTCATTTATCGCAATGTCTAAACTACCTCATTTTTTGTTCAAAGTTGCCTTTTATTACTAAATTTCCCCATTATGTCTGAAGTTTAACATTGCTTATGAGGACCTTTCATATGCAATGTCAATAATTATTTTTATTTTTTTATGTTAAGAGAAAGATGTAACTTTGCAATATGTGGCTTCATATTTAGTGAAAAACATTACCCAGACCCCGTTGGCGGGATGTTCATAATATTTGGGTATTTCCAATTAGATGTCATGGGCCTATGTGAATTATGTTATGAAGGAATTAATCAATGTGTTCTGCATTGCTAAGGGTTCTGATTTTATAATTCATTTACATTTTTCCTAATAACTGGTAGTTAAGACACTTCACGGAGTAAACAGAAGCAAACTTCCTTGATTAAACAGCATTCTTTTATTCCTTTTCTCCGCTGCACCTGGTGCTCTTCTGGTGTAATTCAACAACATAACTTTTACTTAATTGAGTGTGAATATGTGTTCCAGATTTTCTTTCAAGTTCCTTTGGGTTTGGTCTGGATCATTTCGTTTTAGGTCATGCCAATGTAGCCCATATGTTGCCTGGTGCATGACATTGTTATCTTAGATTGGGCCCGGAGCCCACCCATTTCTTACCTTCTGTTTAACTTTGTTGTCACTGTTATTTGTCTACTTCTTACTCATTTGCTGTGTGGGCTTTTCTTCCTCTTCTTGTGTTTGCTCTGCCCCTGGAGCATGGACGCAATTTGGTGTCCTTTCACTGGTCGCTTTTTCAGGTGATACTTTTTAGGTTTTGCCTGCCCAGCGCTTGCGCCGCGGCGAAATCTATTGTGTTACAAAACAAAATCTTAAAAGGGGCTTACGGCCGCCCCCACCTTCCCATTTACTTAACATTCGTAGGCTACCCCTGTCAGTTTCCTTTTCTTACTTCTAATTGGCCAGCAGCAGCCTCTGACGTTACCTGGCTGCACTTTATCTCTTTGTTCCTCTGCTTCGTGGGCTTTGTCTGTTTCTTGGAGTTTGGACAAAGTATCGTTTCCGTTGGCGATGAGTGTCTGGCGCCCAGTGTCCTTCCACTAGAGTCGATTCTGAGGTATTTTTTTTCTTTCTTCATTCAATACCCACACTTTATACGAGTAGATGTGTTCTGCCTTTACAGTGCTCCAGTGTCTTTCAGGATGCTGCAGTATGTCTGCTCTGCCACAAACTGCAAAAATCTCATTCTGGCGCCCAGGGAATCCTCTACATATGAAACCAACCAACAGTTTCAACAATTGTTTTATTAAGTAATTGGTATGTGTATGGACTACCGTTCGCCCTACAACTTTCACTGCAATCGAATTGAATTACTCTGATTAGCAGTTTTGTCAGTTGCTGATGATATTTCATTTTTTTGCGTGCTTTTTAATTTTTAGCTGAGACGCCCCTGTCAGCTTTCACTAAAACTCCACCCAGGTGAACACGCACAATAGTATAAGACGTTGTCTTACAGGAGGGTGCAACAACTCATGGGAAGCTGACATTTATCGGTCCAAATTTTGAATTCTGTTATTGGCCTTTACTCCCGGGTAGCGCGATATGACGGTGGAGCATACTGGATTAGTTCCCAGCAAGGGCAGACAACTTCGGGAGTGCTGCGGAGAGCCGTAGTTACACCAGATTCCAAGGCGCAAGCGCTACAATCTCCAACCACTACAACATTACAGATCCTATTAGACTCAGACAGAAATGTTTCTTCCCCTGAAACCATCGTGAGAATGGGGCTTTCAAAATAAAATACTTAAAGGGGTAACCCTTTTGAAGGCGTTTTATATTGGAATGATAAGTCGAGATGTGTAATGCTTACAGTATTCAGGCACTGTTTGGGGGGGGCGGGAGCTAAATGTACCTACATGGTGTATCAGTGCACTTCATCCCCATAATTAGTTTTCAGCACAATGCACAAGTCAACATTGTTTCATTTGGTCGTCACAGAACGCTCCACACCGTGTCCTCGAGGCCCGACAGTGTATGACAAACCCATGCTACACTGCACCACACACTGCACAGGGCACACGGCTCTACAAAACAAGCATTTGCAATGCAATAGGTCTCGCATTTGTAAGCATTAGAGCTATTGGTGTTGTTGATGTTAATGTATTATGATACAAATAGTATTGTGAGCATTTAATAAAATATTTTCTGCAACAATGAAGTGTAATCTCAGAAAATGGTATACTTTTTATTGACATTTTAATTCAAGTTTTGTATCAGTGGGAAAGAAACAGTGCTGTTTGTAAATAAGGGATGCCAAAAGAGGGATAAAAAGAGAGTGCTATGTAAATAAGAGAGCTAGATGAGAGAAAACAAGCGGAAATTCCAAAATGTTTGATTGACAGAAAGTGTTAAAAAGTTATGTTGTGTATTTCTGTGAGACCATATATGTTTAGTAGAGCGCATGTGTATTATTAATAGCAAGCTAACTGTCTAAACGCATGCTAAATATCTATGTACAGTAATTATGCCTTAGAAATGTAAAATCCCAAAATGTAAACGATCGTACAGTCTGCTATATGTAAACCTGTAAGAAAATATTTCAAAAATAAACGTGCAACCAGGAAATGAATCAAAGCGGCCGCAGCAGGATTGTAATAACATACTACAAACTTCTCCAATTTAATGTTTGCAAATCTAGCATTGTGCATACACAACGAGAATTCCACCCTCGCAGTGCTCTGTTTTCTGGCTAAATAGCTTTTCTGCCTCGCAACTTTTTGCAGCAGATGCCTTTAAGAATCCGAAAGAAAAAAGTCATTACTGGCCTTTACCTTGATGCTACTAAATAATATTTTAGAAACAGGCACAGCTAAACGTTAACCGCTTTTATTTGTAGCTGTGCTGAAGTAAAATACAAGTGGACATTAGCACTTGTAAGCTTTTAAATGCCAAAACATCTCAAAATATTAAGAAGGCACAACTAAGCCTGTACTGGCCATGTTGTAAAATGTGTCAGTGTGTAATTAAAACTAGGTTAACACTGTAATAATTTGTCAATTTAAAGAACGAAAAATCAGCCTTAAATGGCTTCGAAGTAAGTACTAACACAACAGGTACACATTCGTGTCTAAAGACAAACAAGCGCAGCAGTATGAAGGTTATAAACTCGAATAAAGTAAATGTAACTGAATGATAACTGTGATTAATATACCGGCGAAATATTAAAATTAAACCCAATAAATCAAGTGAACATTCGTCTATATTTAATAGCGTTTCAAATTTGAGTAACGAAATAAATTTACCAAAACACCACATGCAAGCTAATATGCGCCCTGCTGTATTGAAGTACGTTTTTCACTGTAGCAAACAAACGAACAAAATCCTCAAAATATGCACCTAAAACAACACTGTAATGTTGAGAAATACATTAGTTCTCAATGTGTCTGTGAGTGCTGTGCTACCACAGAGTACGTGTGGGGAAAAGAGAGGACTTCTATGTGTAGTGTATTTGTCTAACAAAGTGTATGTGACCCAAAGCATGAATATGTTAGGATGTGAAATAAAAATGTACTTTCATTTAGCTTAATGTCGCCGCAAAGTTATTATGCACGTAAACTTTGCTTA
The DNA here is from genome assembly GCF_031143425.1 of Pleurodeles waltl. Classification (NCBI taxonomy): domain Eukaryota; kingdom Metazoa; phylum Chordata; class Amphibia; order Caudata; family Salamandridae; genus Pleurodeles; species Pleurodeles waltl. The sequence goes on from NC_090442.1 coordinate 652,198,587, forward strand.
ATGTCGCGCTGGAAAGTAATTATGCACGTAAACTTTGCTTAATGCCGCCGCAATGGGATGAAATATGTAAATTGTGCAAACAGTACCTAACAATTAGGCACGTTTAAATATAACCAAAAGAATCAAACACCCGCACTGCTATCTTTAAACACGTTAAATTAAGCATGTTGAAAAATAACCAAAAGAATCAAACACCCGCACTGCTATCTTTCAAAACGTTACATTAAGCACGTTTTAAAATAACCACAAGAATCAAGAAGAATCAAACACACGCACTGCTATCTTTACACGTGTTAAAAAAAAAAACCAATGCAAGCCATGCTTAAACAGACTAATCGCTACAATGCCAGGACACAAAGTAAGAAAAAAAAGTTCCACACACATATAACAAATGAACCGGTGTAATAAGATTGTACTTGGTCGCTGCGCTTTGGGAGGGATAATCCAAAAGAAGGCATGCCAAATGCATGCCAGAAACCAATAGCGACAACAGAATTAGATTACAAAAAGCACACAGCCAATAAAAAGCCAGTAGGTGGGCATTGAGCCCACATAGCAATTACAACAGTCCGAGAGACAGCGCATGCGCGCTGCCTAGGCTCGACCTAAAAATAGGATACTAATTAGCTTATGTAGTTCAAAGTATTTTCAGGGAGAGATCATATGATTTGCCCAGAATCACTGGGTGTTGTTCCAAAGTTGGCAGCTGTGGCTATTAGACCACATCTTCTTTGTTTTACGTTTGTCTCACTCCCTGTGGTTCCAGCCAATCCCCATACCTTCCTCCCACTCTCCGATGTCTCTCATACCTTTCTCCCTCATTTAGCTTGACCTCCCCTCCCCCTGTTTTTTACATGTTGCACAGCAGCAGGACTGTCTGTGCAACATGGCGTAAAGTAACATTTAAGACTACTATTATGCAGTGAGTTCCGGACACTTCATAGTGCTTTTTTTTTTTTTTTTTTTTTTTTTTTTAACTTAAAGCCAGCAGTTTTCGCTGCTGTTCAACATGAAAAAAAAAAAAAAATGACCGTTAATAGATTTCGCATTGACCCTGTGTAGTGGTTGATATTTTTTCTAGTTTCCATATAGCATGTAGAGCAGTGTACCGAAAGATTCAAATGGGATTCAGTTCCCTCTCTTCTAAAGATATGTTTTAAGCGTTTTTACCAAGGTATTCATTTGTACTTATTTGTCTTTTTCTGGATTGAATTTCCTAAAGTAACAAACCCTTCGCAAAGCTTTTATGATTGATTATCCTTCTCTTGAGTGCAAACAGTAGCTTTGTCAAAACAATCAAAGAAAACTAGACATTCTGTATCACATGTTCTACTGTACTGTTCACTAATTTGAGTCATCAAAGGCAGACGTACTGAACCCCAGTTGTAATTACCTCTGTTCCAGTGTCCCATTTAAACTCTATTGTGGCTACATGAAATGACGTTTGAAGCACTTTAAGATTTGTGAAATCTGCAGTTGACTTCATCTTTAGCTTCATAATGGCTTCAGTGTTGTCTGAAATGGTGCAAAGTTAATTTGTAATTGCAAATTACACTTATGACGCATCAAGAAGTGTTGATGCACTTTACCCAGGCCAGCATGCTATCCTGTAAAGTAAGGTTGATGGTTAATCCAGTAGTTATCGGTGGTTGTGGTTATTAGGATTAGTTTTATGCTTTGATGGAGGCAATTATACACATTTACTCTAACATCTTTGTGGTGGATTAAATTGGTAGAGTCATGTGTGATCTTTAGTGGGAGGAAATGTGAGCTCATGCCGGTGGATGGTTAGTTTAGTGAATCAACTAAAGGAGACTAGGTAGTGCTAGGTTGCAGGGTATGACTTTCAAAGAAGGACAGGTTATGATCATTGAAATGAGATGTTGGTAATTTACCAAAATATAGTAGAGATTATGACAAATATGTAGAAGAATTAGAGTAGGCTGTACTCCAAGAGCAGTGCACAGCCTAGAAAGTAAGGAGCCAGTCATTCAAAGAAAACAAGAGTGGAGCCAATCAAAGGGCTAGAAACCGAGGTCAAAATCTTTCATGCAGAAATTTAGGAAAATAGAGTAGACATGTGAAATATCATTCGCTCTGAAGATGCAGAATTGCAGAAAGTAACAATTATTTGCATTTGGGATAGTGCTCTATTAGGTACTCCTTGATAGACAATAGAATAAGTTGAATAGTCCGTCCACTGCTGGGCTATTGCTACTGCTTCGGTAAGGACAGTTGATCAGCTCAGCAGTCTTACGCATAAAGTAATGGCTGGATGTGTATGTAGCTAAATATTGAGAGCTTTAGGCAGTACTTGAATTCATGACTTCAAGATCAAAGCAAATTGGACAGGATATACGGGTAAGTAATGCAAACATTGAATACATACATTGAAATTGAGATTCTGCAAATACTGGAGTTAATGTCCGCTAATGTTTACCTTTAAAGACAACCTTGCCAACAAAATTCAAAAGCAAAGTGAGATCCATATGGATGCCCCTAGTTTAGTTTAGGTGTGTGGATAGTGTCCCTCCTCCCCTCAGACAGTTAAAGTGTATTGCCTACATTGCTGTAGCTGGAGAGAGGAGACCCATGCGCTGGGAGGTAGGAGCTCTTTTGTTTAACTAGGAGATGCAGATTAGTCTGTTTCTGCACTGTCATTTGGTGGATGGCAGTTTCTGTCTTTCAAGAAGAGGAAGTTTTTAGGCCAGGCCTGATCTTTGTCTGTCTCCGATTGCTGCTTCAGGAAGCTTCAGCCCAGAATCAGCCCCAGTACTTTCTGCTATGAGAAACACAACTTTACACAAAGGCTGTCTCTCCAGGGCAGCCTAGAAAACATATTTGAAAAGGAACCACCCCACCTCAGTGTGCGCTTTTACTAGAAGCACACTACTTTCCAGCATAGCTGAACATTATTCCACTGAACACATTTATTATTTATATGTGGTATTACAAGACATTTTAAGATTAAAAATCCCAGATCTTAAACAGATACAAAATCTTTGTAAATCTGCTAAACTATTATGGCAGTGTAGATAAGTACTACTTTGAGAACACATAAAGTAAACACACTAGGACAGTATGAGCTGTGAGTGAAAAAAAGTTTACAAAACAAATCATTCTTTTCACCTTGTTTAAATTACCTTTTAATGTTTACATGTTTTCTTTGATACTATAGCTAAATACCATTGGCCTATCTATTATATTAACAGGGCTGGCTGGACATATGTACTCACTCTAAGACTCAAGTAATGTCTGGATTCCTCAGATCCACATCTGTCAAGCCTGCCTGGTGGGTTGTCCGGAAAAATCTATAGCACCTCTTGGATACCGCGGAGTTCAGTGTGCTGCACAAATATCCAAATAATTTTGAATTTGGGAATTTGGCCAGAAATTATCATAACATAAGATTAGATGTATGGCCTCTGACACAACTTTTACCAATAAAGCAATACGGCCTATAACCTTTATCACTGGCTTAAACCATCTCAGGCCTATCTTTCTCAATATAAGCTTTTCCACAAAGAAAGTCCTGTAATACAGTCAAAAAATACAAATATATTCAACCTTTCTTAAAATGCCATAAAAGTAACTCTCAAAGTGTAAACCTTCTACCCTGAGGAAGTTTCATAGATGGTGACCAATACCAAAACCCTTGCATACCAGTGCTATCTGGGAGGTTCTCTGTAACGGAATGTATGTCTACAGGCTTTAACTCACTGTATGACAATCCACCCTAAAAGGCCTGTTGGCTTTAACACATGATTTCCATTGAAAATGTTGACACAGAAAAAGCCCCCTTCACAATAATGTTTCCTAAAGCTCTTTTCTATTGATCATGTAAGGTGTTACAACACCATGTCGAGCCAGATATAAAAAGGTGGAAAGACCAAATGTGGATTTTGAAAGACATGTGGTACTCCCGTTACCACATTGTTTACATTGACTAAATGTGCAGACCACAGCACACGATCTACTGTTTTTAGCAATATGTTAATGACTAGCCACTAAATATTTGTAATCCAAAATTGAGGTATAGCCCCTAAAGAATGTTTATGATGAACTTACTGTATGCGTTTTATTGTGGCCTGGTTTTAGGTGTATGTGCACCTATACCATTTCTAATTATCTGATTACATTTTATGTTTTAATTGAGCACCACAGATAAATTATTGTGTGTGCTTTAGAGCTAAAACGCATATCTATTGTCAAACATACATCACAAGCCTCAGTCAGGATTCTCTTTAGGCTGTTGAATTTGGTAACAGGAGGGACTGGTTGGTGTAACACTAAGAAAGATTGTTGTGTGCTAGTCCTGTGCTGGTCTGGACAAACGAAAATGCATGATAAGTTATTTCTTGTTATGTGAGGGTTTCTTAAAGTCTATAACTTTTGTCACTAGATGACTTCTGGTTGCTAGAGGGCCTTTGTCTTTTAGCACCCAAAGTACACAACACTAGACAGGTAGGGAAATGTTAGGATTTACGGCTATACCTAAAAGTAACCAGAGGTGTTGGTGGGTGGCCAGACATTGCCATAGTATCTTCTCACTAACCTTTGAAGCTGCTAAAAAAGCGTAGTCTTTCTTCAGTGAGTCCAGCTGAACTAAAGTTTTGCAAGCCATTGTGTTGGCAAAGTTGAGATACTGCAGTTTATAAGTGAGACTACTATCAAGCAAAATATATAGCAGGAAGGGGTCTACAGTTAGTACCTAGAAAAAAATAGTAGAATTTGTGCAACACTAGGCTTAGAGAAGAGGGATCATGTGCATTATTGTTGGCTCTTCTTTAGGTTAAGGATGCCAAAGAAGTGAGCATACTCTCTTTAAGTCTAAATGCCATTGAAACATTCAGTAGACTTTGTCCTTCTGGCTCACATACTCAGCCATCCCTGAGAAACCCAGCCCACCACACGTCATTTGGATAGCCCAGTTTCCTCTTCTAGAAAGGATCACTAGGCCTGCCGAGGGGCAAAGCTATCCTTGGCTGCCAGTGCTTATCAGTGTTTGAACACCCAATTAATGTAGCAAAATGATATCCATATCACAGTCCGTGTTAAATAAATTGAAGCTTGGATAAACAAAAGTTCAAAACACGCACGAGGCAATACACCTACCACAAGTAAAAGCAAAGAAAAACCCTGCAAGTGTTACAAATTTGATACACTCACATTATTGAAAGGCTACCAAGTCTCATTCTAACATTCTTTAGATTTTCATTAGATGCCATCGGACTGCACAAATGTCATGTAGATAAATACTGTTTTTGCTACCTAATTGCAAACTGGTGTACATAAGTTATTTTTTCATATATCTGAAGCAAGTGAGAATATCTCACTCTTTCTTCCTCCTCCAGATTGTTTAATCTGAAGTTGTCCACTGATCCGCTCAAGGCTGATGTGTCAAATTCTTTTTAGGCTATTATTTTGGTATTGTTGAAGAGATTAGTGTGGTGTCTTTGTGGTGATTGGTTAGATTATTTTGAATATCTATTAAACTGTAGGTCAATAAAATAAACCATTTTAATTGAGCCCCCCCCAGCACAACTATCATATAAGTCAATAAATACTCCTGCTGAGAAATAGTGACTTTGACTGTTAGATGTCTCTTTTTAACAGTATGCCTTATAAGCAAAACATTAAATCTAAGTATATCCTTTCCGTCCAATGTTTGTGCCCTGAGGTTCCTCTGGATGCACCTGCCACTCGGACGTCTTCCTGGAAATGACGACAAATACCGTGGAAGTGAGAAGGTGTCTTCTCCTTGACCCAGAATCGCACTCCATGAGCCAAGAGAGCAAACGTGCGGATTACTGCTCCTATGCACTTAGTTGAGGCAGGTCATGTAAGCAGTTTTTGTGGAATGGCACATCAGAGCCCAAGGACTGTAGGTTGGACTATTGTTCCTACTAGAAGGGGGTAAACGTTAATCTATGCGCGGATGAAAGCCAATAAACTATGAAGTACAATGTCAATGCCAGTAAGCATGGTAGGAGGTGCAAACCGACTATCATAAGCTTTGCACTATGTGATTGTGGAGCTAGTGGATATGTTGTAAATGGGCTGCTGCCTCAGAAAATGTCATTCTGAAAATTTCAGCTGGACTGGGGCATTTGGCTGTCAGTTTATCCTGGTGAAGTTCAAATTTCAAAAACCGCTTAGCATTGAGGCTGGTGTAATCTATTCACGGGGCGCATTTGAATACTGCAGAAATTAGATGACATCAAAATTCAGAGAGTGTGGCAATTAGTAATTAATACTCAGCATAAGAATACAGCTCACCTATGGCCAAGTCATAAAAAGATTAACCATTTAATAGAACAGTTATGGATATGTATTTGAGCAGTTAAATACACTTTTCCGATTTCCGTTGGTGCTTCCGGTCATGTCGGGCATCTGCACCTCTCTGTTCAGACCATAAAGGATGCAGGCCGGCGGTCTCTGCTCATCTCAGGTTGCAGCTCGGTTACAGCCGCTGCGCGGGGAGAGCTTCATTAAACGGCAGCTGAAGGGTGCCTGCTGTGCTGCAGAGAGGTGACTGATGACTCCGTGCGCAGTCCGTAATCGCCCCTAACCATCTGAAGAGGCGGGGGTCTGCTGGCAGTACAATGTTCTTGTTCTTTCCTCGGACGCTGACCGGTGACGCAGCACGCATTACCGACTTTAGCCTGAAAATCGCAGCTATAATTCTTACTGTCCTCACATGTTGTACGCTGCTTATGGAGACCTTAACTCCAGAGGGAAGGTGCTTATTTGAAGGCAAAGTGCTCTGTTGGGCTCGAACTGTAAGGAAACTGCCAGCATCTCTGTTAAATACTACTATTGTGGAGAAACCTGTAGAGAAGTAAACTTTAGGGGGCAGAGAGTACACTCAGGGCAGGATTGTTCATGTTTCTGGACACCAGAAACAATGAAGAAACCACAAGGTGTTCTGGATTAAAAAGGGGGCTTACTTTTTTAAGCAGTCTCTCCCAAGACGCAACCAGTGCCATGAGGCGTGTGGAGTGTGCTGTACAGGGGGTCACTGCCCTTTCACTGGAGTATGTTTATTACACTCCAAGGCTTGCATACCAATAAGAGGTATCTTTGGACTTCAATCCCCCAAGCCATTTGTAAATTCTTCCTCCTGTCCTTTCCCTTTCTGCATGAACCTTGGGTGATTCTGGGCTTTCTATCCCATCTATCCTGACTCTCAAATTTGGGACTGCTTAGAAATTGCTCAGGTTTCTTAATTTTTTTCTTTACTATGTCAATGTTATTTTGGTATTTGTATTTATTAGTGTTTGCATTTGTTTAACTAAGGATCACTATATTCAGCATAATCGTGCGCGCTTTAGAAAATATCATATTGAGAAAAATGTGTATATATGAGGGCTGTGCAACGAATGAGTGGAACGAAACATGGCTGAACACTTTACTGATTCCGGTCGGGTAGCCTGTCGCCCATCTGGCAGCTCTCATGGGGGCTGTTGTGTGACACTAGCATGCAGCGACAAAGCAGAAGTAGTCTGCTTGGAGGGCCCCCTACCTAGAGCGGTAAGTGAGAATGTGGCTTCAGTGTAGGGGCACTGGGGTTGCATACGTGATAAACCCCCTCGCCAGAAAACAGCTACCAATATTTCAATCCTATTGTCTTGTTTAACACTATGCTCTGTGTGGGTCGGCTGGCTTTCTAATGCAAATTTGTTGCAGCTACCAATATAAAATTCGAGCAATGTTACGTATCTAGGAACAGAGAAGCCTGTATATCGTCTTTTCAGAACCTGCCATAGTCATATTTGTGATAGTTAGTATCATTTTGTGGCTTTTATACAATCTGTCTGAAATAGGTAGCGGTGCAGTAGCTCCTTCTTGGCATTTGCCAGTTTGTTGCAACCACTTTCCTTGCCTGATGGCAGTTTCAGGTTTTGGACTCCTGGTGCATTGATTTATTGAGTGGAATAAGAACTAAGATCATAGGTTTTGAAAAGCATGGATGTTACTGCATGGTTTAGGGAATGCTGGACGATGTAGGGCCACATCCACCATGAAATCATAGCTGTATCCAGCGATCTGTAGCATCTGATCAAAGGTACCAATGATAATAGACGAGATAAACTATTCCTAACCTTACGGAATAAGAATATTCCTCATCATTACGTGTTCTGTCTATATACTTACATAGATATGTAGTCCATGAAAAATTGAAACTGAAAGGGATTTGGGTGTGATAGAGGCTACAACAACACACTTAACAAAACATGAAATTAGCAAATTACTTTAATATTCCACCTCCACCCATTGGCAATATTCCCTTTGTTTTAGCCCGCACTAAACTTTGTTTTATGGAATTGTGTTCCTTTTTAAATGTCTGGCTCTTGTAACGTTTGAGGGGAGCCACTTTCATAATATGCCATGTCTCTGTTGTGTACAGCGTGTCGGGCACTTGACTGTTGTTTTAGCCCTCTTTTCCTACTCACGGTTTTGCTCGTAAAAGGAGTCTGTGACATCTGCCAACTGGTCAGTGCTGTGTTGCCAGTTACAAACAGGATGCAGGACCAGTTGTCAGATTTGCAGACATGGCAGCCGGACAGTCGGAAGCTGTCGTGCCCTCCGCCATTAACGCAATGAGAGAGGGGCAGCTGGCGGAGGTCCGTCTACTGTCTTTGCAGTGTGACTTTTGGGAGCCCACAAGCTCAACCCATTCTTGAACAAAGGGGGAGGGTGGTGTTTAAGCAAACTTCCCAACATTGTATGCCCTATCTTTGAGTCACAATTACCTTATGTCCCTCCTTCGGAAAGTCGCCCACTCTCACCGAGAACTTGGACTCGAGTCTCTTATTACAATGCGTTGTAAAATAAATGAAAAAAAATGCCTGGATTGGAAACATAGGGCCTGATTACGAATTTAGAGGAGGGGATTACTCTGTCCCAAAAGTGACGGATATCCCGTCCGCTGTTTTTCAAGTTCCATAGGAAATAATGGAACTTGTAATACGGCGGGTAGGATATCCGTCACTTTTGGGACGGAGTAATTCCCTCCACCAAGGTTGTAATCAGGCCCATAGTGTCCTTGTGACATGGACAGAGTTATCTGCCAACTCTACAGTAGGTAACCTTCAACTAACATTTCTCATTTTGGACAATTTTAGTGTTTGACTGTGTCCTATATAAGCATCCGTGTGTATACGTATATCAAACCTTAAGTGCTTTATTAAAATGGCATAAGCTTCCAGTGCTCTTGCACCTTTCAATACCACAAGAATAATAATCAGAACAAGTAATTAGATCAGATTTGACAATAGCACATCATGAAGGAAAGTGAAATACATCTTGTGATAATACTCTTGTACACATAAAACGCAGAGTATACAGATATGTGTTTAATCTTCTGTAGGAAGTCTGCCTGCAGCAGCTCCAGGTACAATCCTCCACTGTAATAATGTTTAATTACTCTCAGGTTGCTTTTTACAAGAGGAATACTAGGGTGATAACACTGTGTTAATAGCATACTCGGGTTACTGTGCATATGAGGCCATAATTCAGTGTACTTAAATAAGAAAAGATGAGATTAAGTAATACAAAAACGTCGCTTCAAAAGATGTCTTCCTTTTGATCAAATTTTTTCCAGCTATTTTCAGCTTACTCGCTGAAGCCTATCATAGTTAAATAACGTTGAAGCATTGCTTTACTAGCATTTTTTATGTTAAAAAGAACAGCTGATTTTAATGGCTAAAAGGACCTCGTTTGTGTGAGTTACACTGAATGCAAGTTGGCATTCTTCCCAATTATAAGTTGTCCTTTGGATAGAATCAACCAACTAATATACATTTGCCATTCATTTTTCAGCAGATTTTCAGTCTACGAAAATGGAAGATAGTTCTGTGTACAATCCTTTTTGTCTGTAATTAGTACGAACGAATTAAAATGTGTTTCCAACCAGGATCTGAACCTGTGATCATTCTTCAAAGGCACAGCTTGCTTCTGTGTGGAAAAATATTATAATAAATCATGCAGTATTGTGTCTCCTTTTTAAAATACTGAAGTATACAAAAAAAAGTGATGGATAAAATGTCTGAATTGATATCAGCCACTAGCAATTACTTAGGACCACATCCCAGTCCATTGTTTTTCTGCACACCATGCTAACTCAGTTTGGACCCAGCCATTTGCAAATCAGTCTTGCCCTTGCTTCAGTGGGATCAGTCTATCCCAAAATGTCTGGCTCTCCCTGAACCAGAATACAAGCAACTCAGGACCAGTTTCACCCTAATTAGGGATCGGTGGGCAGGTATGGCTTGGTTCTAGTGACACAAGGCCTCATTATGAACTTGGCGGGAAAACCTGCTGAGTTTGGCGCTGGTGGTCTACAAAAGACCGCCAGCGCGTTGACGACCCCGCCGGCCACATTACTAACATTCTGCTGGACCGGCGGGCAGAAACAGTGTTTCCGCCAGCCAGCCCAGCGGAATGCAGGGCCTGTACATTGATGCTGGCTCCACATGGAGCTGGCGGCAATGTAGCAGTGCGGCGGGTGCAGCGGCACCTGTCGTGCATATCTGGCAGTGACATGCACGATGGGGCTGTGCACGGGGGCCCCTGCACTGCCCATGCCAAGCGCATGAGCAGTGCAGGGGGGCCCGAGGCACACATGCCGCCAGCCTTTCCCTGGCGGAGTAAACCAACAGGGAAAGGCTGGTGGAATCAGGTACATTATCCGGTGGGCAGCGCTGCACTGTCGGATATGCAACTCCGCCATCGCCAGGCTGCCTGGCGGCAGTAGCGGAGTTACGCCAGTGGCGGTCCTGCCACGTATATTATATGGTGGTCTGGGCCGCCATGCCAGTGGCGGTAATTACCGCCACCGCCAGCATGGTGGCCCAGACCCCCATGTTCATAATGAGGGCCACAGTGTGCTTGGGACCCATGTCTGGTCATAACCACCCCACTTAGAGTGACACACTAAAGTAACAAAAAGGTGATGATTAGAATGCTTGAATTGAAACCAGCCACTGGTAATTACTCAGGACCACACCCCAGTCAATTGTTATTCTGCACACCATGCCACCTCAGTTTGTACCCAGCCATATGCAAAACAGTTTTGAGCCTGCTCCAGTGGGAACAGTCAGACCCAAACTGTCAGACCAGGTCCTCCCTGAACTGAAACTCAAGCAACCCTGGTCTAGTATCGCCCTAGTTGGGGTCCTCAGCCAGGAATAGCTTGGTTGAAGTGACCAAAAAATGTTTCTGAATCTCCCACCCATTCAACTGCATGAAAAAACCAAGTACAACAAAAAGAATGAAATGGGTGAGGGTTTGAAATGGCATTTTATGTTACATCAATTTATCGTGACTTATCGTGATCATGACTTTCCTCGTGAGGGCTTCCCAGCGCACCTGATGTACCAGCGGAAAAGATGCAAGATCTAGAATTGAATTAGCCAGGCCTTCAGCTGCTCCCTGAAACTGGAAGGATTTGAATTGTTCATCAAGCTAGTCGAACGTTTATTCCAAAGTCTGTGCTAAAACATGGAAAGAACTTTCTCCCTTTCTGGCAAGATTGAAACGTGGAATCACCGGCAAATTGCAGTCTTACGGTCTTAACCTGTTTGGGCGATAAGGCTGAAGTAGAGTGAACAGAATAGACACGCCCACTTTATTGAGAACCTGATGAGTCACTCAAAAAACCTTGTATTGAATTTGCTTCTCCACCGGGAGCCAGTATAGATTATGCAGCGGATTCAACACTAAGCGAGTTCTCGGCAAGTGACATAACCTTTGAATGATCTGCAATCTCTTCTTAACATGTATCATGGAGCCCAGGTACAGTAATCTAGGCAAGCAATAATTAGGGCCTTTCCGATCATCTTTAAAACTGATAGAGAAAAAAAACTAACATTTTCTTCAGCGTCTTAGTACCCCAAAACAGCTGGACATAACCATTTTAATTTGTGGCTCAAAAGACAGCCTATTGTCAACCCAAACTCCCAAGTTCTTAACTGCTAGTTTCGGTGCAGGGGGTTGACCTATCCCACTAGGCCACCTGTGAGGATCACACTCAAGAGAGTTTGCTGATAGTTAAAACCTCAGTTTTGTTGGGGGTTAACTTCAAACCGTGGGAGTTCATCCATTGTGCCACCACCAACAGAAACCCTACCCAGACTAATTCCCCCATTCTTCACCCAATAGACCATTGAGATCACTTATCTGAATGTAAGAGGCCGATGATGCTACAGCCCAGTATCCTTTCCAACACCTGTTGAAAATCTGCAAAGATGACTGCTCGATGTTCTTTCAGTGGCAGTGTCTAATGATGAACATTTTAGAAGAAGCATACTACTGTACGGATTTCTTCCAAGACAATGGTGTAGGAGTGGTACCAAAAAACCTTTGCCATCTAGTGCAACAAATTACCAATAAGCTTGTGCTTAAGGAAGCCCAACCAACTAAGTGCAGAGCTGAAAGGGTGAAAAAAGGAGAGTTGATGAGTCTCCACTCACTATGCAACAACATCTTGGAGCAGGGCAAAAGAGAAAAAAAAATGTCATTTGTGGAAGATCAATATTATGTGCTATCCTGGTCTTGTGGTGATCACATGCCCTTGTTGTCATGTTTCATTTTTGCTTCCTCGAATCAGTTGCTGTTACGGGGCTCCCACAGCTTTTGGAAGCTGACACAACATTGATCAAAACATTGCCACCAGTGAGTGGGGGTGCGTGCAAGCGCCATGGGAGGTGGTATGCTGCCATTGTCTTTTCCTCCCTCTTACAGTGGGTGACAGGCCACTCCCCAAAGCACGATGGGGAGTGCATTTGTTCCATAGCTGTAAGTAAAACTAAGGTTGTATCTATAAAATGTTACAAAATATAGAAAAGATACAGGAGGTAAAATGTTTACTTGCCTAAAAGAACTTTTGCTTCACTCAGACTTGTGCTGTATTCCTAAATGTCTGGTAAAAAAGCGGAGTTCACTAAAAACCTCAAGTATTAAGGTGGATAGGACACAAAAGATACGGTCAAAGACAGTCTAGCTGGTGAGACTAGACGAGGTGGGGGTGGCAAGAGGCCTTTGGGCTACAGTTGACTGATTTCCCTAGAATATTTGAAGGGCCATCCAAACAGTACTTCAAAATAATTCAGAGATGTGAAGATTACTCCTCAAATGCAATTGAATTGAAATAGGTGAGGTAAAAACATGTAATGTCTTCATAATTGTACAGGGAATTAATTAAAATGTGGGCATCCAAAGGTTGCGTGGCTGTAGTCATAACAGATTTGTTACAAGCTGACATTGGTGTGCAAAAAACAAATAAGGATTGTCCTTACGGAAATCGACTGATAACTCTACCCTGTTGACAATTCGAGTTTAAAAGTATCATAATGCTGTATAACACTGCACTGCCACTTTCTGCATCTCATCCCTAGCAACAGAAGGAAATAAAGTTCCCTGGTTGCACCATTGATGTGCATTTTTACTTTCAAGGTCAGACTCACTGTGCTGCTTGCCTTAAGACCATAGCTGGAATTTCGCACTGTGTAAAGTTTTTTTACTTACGTTTTCTAACCTAAGAATCCATCTGCTCCCAAACATTTGCAGTTGCCCTAGTATCCCTTCCAGTTCTGTGGGTAGCAAACAGTGCTACTGATATATTGTGTGGCTCCTGTTTAGTCCTTAACCATTTTGGTGTGCGTGTTGGCCAATCCTCACACCCGCACTACCTCCCTGGCATTTCCTCACTTGTGCCTATAAAAGCGCTTCCCCACCTCTGTAGTTGGGCCTTGTGCCCGTGACACGAACGGATCAGACCAAGGTCAATAGGAGTCCCAGAAGTGGGGCAGCGTTTTTATCAGCACAAGTGGGGTAATGCTGGGTGGTAGGTATTATGTGAATTCCTGCGGCTGTTTAGAAGTTTCGATCAGAGAAATTTAAGGAAAATCCATTATTTCAGCTATAATTTGAGGTTTGCATGGCATTGAGGTTTGCCCTAGTTGTTTAGTTTTCAAAAATGTAAAGGTTTGCTAGGTTTCCCTAGGTGCTGGCTGAACTACCCACTTTGGAAAACAAAATAAGCAGTTTTCAGTGGAAAAATGTGATGTATCTATGTTGCATTTAGGGCCGTTTCCTTTCGCGGGCACTAGGCCTACCCACACAATTGAGATGCCATTTTATTCATCCGATGAAGGGGAATGCTGAGTGGAATATAGTGTGTGGCTCCCCGCAGGTTCCAGAACTTTCCATCACAGAAATGTGAGAAAATGTGTTTTTAGTCAAAGATTGAGGTTTGAAACGGATTCTGGGTAGAACAACCTGGTGAGAGCCATGTAAGTCAAGAATCAGCTGACTCAAAATAGCTTGTGACAATTGAAACGTGCTTCTACATAGCACACAGACACAATGTGTAGCAATTCTTTATTTAACTAAGACTACCTCGTTAGAAAAACAGGCTACTGTGTTGCTGGGTGAGGTGCAGAGTGAATAAATAAAATCATTGCACTGTACCGCAGGTTACATACACCGCTGCTCGCAAGTTTCCACAGCATTGTGGTTGAGAGATTGTGACAGTTCACCTCATGGTTTCCATAGACTAAAGCCAACCCTAAATGGAAAAGGCAATAGAAAGAAAACAAGTCTAAGACTGCAATGACCATGAGGCAGTGAAACCTTAACCCCTTAATTGCTGGGGTTTTACGCTCAGTGCTGAGCCCTTTTTTGGCTGTTCAGGGTAGTTCGGGCATTGGCGTCTATAAGTTTTAGTCCACATAAGCTATCCATGCCAACTTTGCACCTCCCCCCCAATGTCCTGGGGATTCTAAAGGTACTCCGGGTTTGTGGATTCCCCTTGATGCAACTGAGAAAATAGCCAAAATGTAGTTACATTTTGAACAATCCTATTTCGATATGCCTGTTATAACCCTTAAACATGTACCAGTGATTTTAATCAACACATTAAAAAACAGGCATATATTTTATATAATTGTCATATTTTTGTGACCTTGTTTCCATTTCTTAGCACTCTGAAGCTTTATACCCTGTATTATATTTTGTTATAGCTCAGCAACTGTCAGCTTTGTGCGTCCTGCCGAGGCTTGTTTTCCCCTCCTCCCTGAAAAAAGCAGTCAAGGTTGTCTGAAATACTGCATAGTGTGTCTAAAAACATTTCTCCCAATTCGTGTCCAGTATTTCTTGACCCCCCTTCGGTAGCAGAAATATTTTTTGTTGTGTGATGGGGCAGATAAGCCAGTATTCTTACAAACTATAGTATTTCTTTACTGCAGCGCTCCGAAGAAGGTTGTGAAGGAACATCCAGCTGCAATCAAACTATTTCCAGTTTAAAACAATGAAAAAATAAATGTCCCGCTTCTAGCTAAAAAAAAAAAAATGCTTTTACTTTGCCATCCACATAGATATTGCTTACATTTAAATTAAAATTAAACATACGTTCCCCTTTAAAGTTCAAGACTTAAATCATATTTCGTTTTCTACCCTGGAAGTTTTACTTGCAGATATGAGGAATTGCAATGGGAACAACAAATAGCTGGTAAACGGCTAAATATTTATGTTTAAAAATGTTTTGATTTGAGCAATACGGTGTCGAAAATATACAAAATGGTGTGTTAGTTATGTATCACAAATATTTTGTATTTAATGTGGCACTCGATATTAAAAGTTGTGTATAACTGTTCTCTTAGAAAAAAAAATTAGGTTGATAATGACAGTGGGAAATATCAATTGAAACTCTTGATTGAATGGAATAGAGCACATTTAGCACCAATTTACATACAAATGTAATGGATCATAAAATTAGTTTAGTGTTTAGTAAACGGGCTACCACAAGTTGATTTATTTGTGAATTTCTTTTTCAGATCCAGGTTTTGTATAAACGTAGAGAGAGTTTTAAAAATCATTTGTCATTTTAAAATGTTTTATTGATTTAATTTTCAATTAAATAAACTGTAACAAAACTTATTCGGGTATCACAGGCATCAAAGAATGGACTACAGAAGCCAAGCGTTTTCACCAGACATTATGGTTAGTACAACAGACTGGTAATTAAGAAGGCGTTCTTCAATGGCAGAGTGCCCCATGCACAATAGGCCACATGACTTCAGATATCTCTACAGCCAGTCATGAGCTTTTAGCCATGCCGCATCTATTTAACTGAGTCTGTCAAGCCTAATAAGTTATCCTACGTTTTTTGAAGTCAGATTTATAGTACATTTATGAAACAATTGTTGACTGGGTTAGTAGGGGTCAACAACTAAGTGCTTTAGCTAAAACTGTCCTGAGGATGGTCGTGCCTACTGAGGACTTCAGAGGCCTGCGCCGATGTGGCACCTATGTACAACCCCGACGTCATCACAGTGACCACAATGCCAACAACAGACACGGAGTCTACCAACGCCACCTGACATTTTTGGGCAGTTCACCCTCACAAAGTGGAGCTTCGTACAAGGGCCTCTTTCCTTCCCAAGGTTGTTACACCTTTTCACGTAGATCAATCTATCACTTTGCCCACTTTTTACGCACCACCACATCCTTCTCATGAAGAAGAGACTCCATCGCCTGGATCCAAAATGAGCGTTGGCATTCTACCACAGTCGTAATAAAGATATCCAGGTGGGCAATCATTTCTTTGTTGGATATGTGGGTGGGAAGAAAGGGAAAGCGATGCAAAAGCATACCATCTCATGATCGGTTCTGCTTTGCATCAAAATGTGCTACGCTTTGGCAAAGAAGCAACCCCCTGAGGGCTTGCGTGCTCACTCCACCAGAGGAACTGCTGCTTCCACAGCATTTGCACGCAGAGTTCCTATCCTGGACATCTGCCAGGCAGCAACGTGGGCATCCCTCCACACATTCACAAGACATTACTAGCTGGACAGTCAGGTCCGCAGAGATGGCTACTTCGTCATTTGGTCCTGCAGGACCTTTTAGTATGATCTTGGTTCACAGCCCTCCTCCGTGGATGGTATTGCTTGGGTATCTATTCTAAGGTAAGGTATATGCAATTAGAAATCTATGTCAGATGAGCAAGTTTCTTACCTTTGGTAACGATTTATCTGATAGAGACATATTCTAGTTGCAGATTCCTTACCAACCCACCCATCCTCCCTGCTTGCAAACTGATTTCTAGGCACAGGGATTTCCCTTTCAGGGCCTTAGCTCTGAAGCACCATTTTCAGTGTTTTTCATGGCTCTGCACTCTGGCATGGAGAGTTGTGAAAAGAAACTGACGTCACCGTGCCGAGGTGGCAGCTGTGTACGACCCCAACATCATTACGGTGACCACAATGCCAACGAGGGACGCGGAGTCCACCGATGTCACCTGATGGCACACAAGGGTACTGCTCGAAGAAAAATCTCTGGATCCAGTCTGACTGACGCCTGGAGGAAAATTATAAGGCAAGGAATCTGCAACTACAATATGTCTCTACCATATAAGTCATTACTGAAGGTAAGTAATTTTTTAATCCGGTAACTTCATTAAGAATATATAATTTTTCACATACGCCTAGTTTCATCTTTGTGATCAGCTCCATATTACACAATACTTTTATTTCATTGATATGCAACGTATTATTTAATCTTGATGCCACCTTTAGGCGGCATTAAATATGAGTAATTGGTACATTTTTGTAGTAAATGCTCTCTGATGGCTAAAGCCAGAAGGCTGGCAGCCAATGCAAGGCCTGTTGGCTTTGCCATTGCTTGTTAAATGAAGTAGCAAACTGTGTGCACTGCAAAAAGTGCTCATTTCACTGCGTTTAGACAGACTGCCCAAGCCATTTAGATAGAAGGCATCATTTAAAGATTGACAGATGTTCCCATAAACCGCGGTTGTAGTGGAGGAGAAAAATCGACCACACCCACAGTGGAGCATCTGCCCTCTGTAGATTCCTGCTAGTGCGGTAGGTATTTCCTCACTTTCGTGGCTTTGCTATCATGGCAACAACTATCTGGAGGGAGGCGCATGCATTTTTCCATGGCAGCTCTCCTGAAGTTGAGCCCCATCTGACTCTACCCTTCCTAACGTTTGACATGATGTCTGCCCCTATCACCCGAGGACAGTCTTCAGATTGTTATTGCACCGTTTCTGCTGTTGCTCCACTGTCTCTGCCTGCATCTGCCAGTCTCGCCCGACTATGTGCGTGGCCCACAACAAGAGGGATACATTTATTACCCGCATCTGAAACCTACTCACCTTTTGCATTTTCATGAACAATGGGGTATACTGTTATTCTACTAACATGAGTTATTTAGAGTCTACTCTGCCCCATTTTCCAGGCACTTATCGGGATTTCAGCTGAGGAGGCAAGCTTCTCAGGCACAATCACGAATGCTGTTCTTCCTATTTTATAGCATATAATGCATTTTATAAAGCACAGCGTTACTTGGGAAGGGTTAAAGTCTGCACAGAGAACAACTAGGGATATACATTATTTTTAAAAAAATCCAGAGAGACAGCCATTTAAACAGTAGAGGTTACTCAAAGATAAAGGGCCAGTGGCACAGCAAAACAACTGCCAAACGAGTTGAAAAGCAAAGGATGGAAAGGTAGAGGTAAAAGGGGAGGTACTTTACTGCAGTATAGGTGAAAGCGCACTTGCGGCACAAGGTGGGGTATTTGAATGCAGGGTTGTGAGGTGAGAAAGATGCTGAGGGAGACCATATCAGGAAATGGATCCGAGTGCCTTGATTTGTCGAAGGGCCGCCCTCCTCTCTGTCAGTGCTCATAGTTTTCTCTGTACAGTTTGATAGACTGGGCAGATTCTGCACTAGTTCGTGCCTGTTCTATATTACAACAGTATATGTCATTGCTGTAAATGTAAAGCCTTGGGATAGGCATGAGTTACACAAATGCACTACATTTAACAAATAATAAACGCCCTTTAACTCCTCCCGCTATCGAAGAAAGGTTTGTGGATACGTTTTGGTCTCAAACATGACTTTTTGAAAACATGTTTTGTATTGCTACTGCCTTAAATAAAATACTGTTTGTAGCAACGAATACTGGACGTGTACATTAAGTTGAAGAACTGTATAACCAGTAGCTGTAATTTCTCATTACATTTAGGCATCGGTGGCTTCATTCCATTGCTGATGAACCCCCAACAACCCACCCACCAGTTCCTCATAAGTTCATCTGGGAGAACCACAAATTCAACATGAGTGCTACTCCGGGGCAGTATGTTCCCTTCTCAACTACTCGCAAGAAGATACACGAGTGGGTCCCGCCGCAGGCATCTAACAAGTAAAACACTGAAGAGACAAACCTCAATTGCCATGTACATTTTTCCTGCAAATAAAACCAAGTTTAAATACATCTTTAGTGAGTCGTTTCCTTTTATTAGATGAGTATGTGTTGCAAATGCGTCCAGCATGTCAGTGTAGTAGGTCTGTGTGACTGCTGGTTCTTCTATTGTCTGCTGCAGTGCAGTTGATTAAGATAGCAATAAAAATGGGACTATAAATAAAAGGGCCATAGGGCCATATTACTATAACTAACATAACCGGTTACAAACAACTCTAAGTGCAAACAATCCATTGGTGGTAAACACCTCGATTATCCTTGGTTTTAAGTAGAATTATTAGAGAAAGTATTACAGGAAATCCCCAATTAAAACAGAGTAATATAATCTCATTTGAAGAATCATCTCAATAGAATTGTGTTCTTGACAGCTAGCATGGCAGACTACTGCTGACATTCTTTTAGATGTTTTTCACTTAAAACATTTATTTCTGCTTTCTAAAAGGCGCACTGTCATTTTCTATTTGGCTTCTCTGAGACCGAGGACTTTGTGTCCATACCCTCTCACCCCTCCCAGCGAGCATAAAATGTGCATGTGAACGCATCCGCCAGGTTTTGAAAGCACGCTGGAGTTTGTTTCCTAGTTGATTTTACTGTTTAATAACATCCATCATCTTTTCAGTTTTGCTTTGTTGCTTCTTTAAATATTAATATTATAATTGCATTTTAGATTGCCTTATTGATAAGTGTTCCAAGCTGATTTTGTTTTTTAAAATTTATTTAGTCATTTTTCCTCACTTGGGTTCCTTTTTCTTAGTCTGTGAAGCCAATGGAGCGGCAGTGGTTTGGTTTTTGATTCAAATACATTGCTCCCAGTGATTTTAGTTTCTAATAGTTCTGTGCCCTACCCTCCATTGCACTGCTTTGCAGTGTCATTGATACACACTTATCGGAATCCTCAGATGCTAAACATTTCTGCAAGTACCTCTTCAGTCTGTCTAGCACAGGGTGTATGAGAAAAGTGTGGTAGGTAAGAAACAGAGATGAGTGTGAATTAATGGAAAATGAATACTGAGAGACCGCTTTTGGAGGAAACCAATAATGGTTTAAAGGAAACCAAAGAATGGTTTGGAGGAAACCAAATAATGGAGAACCAATTTTAAGGAAATACAAAAAAAATCGAAAACATTTCAAAGTAAAGATAATTTTAAGGAAAAACCCAACATTACACTAAGCTTGGGTGGAGTTTAGGACTACTGTGAGATTTTTGAGTTCAGGTATGAGTTATGCGAACGGTGATGAGGGGCTTTTAGGGGTCAGGAATAATTTGGGTTCAGGCATAGAAAGGGATTTTTAGGGTGCAAGGATGAGTGGAGTTTAGGTGTGTGAAGGGTTTCTAGGTTTTAGGGATTGGTAGAATTTAAGGGTATTGAGTTTTAGGGTTCGTGGATGGAAGATTTTAAGGCTTGTGAGGGTTTTTGAGGTTTAAGTATGGGTAGTGACAGGTGGGGAAAGGTATGTAGGGTTCAGGATGAGGTGTGGTTTAGGGTGGTGAGGGGTTTTAAGGATTCAGGGGCTGGTGGAGTTTAAATGTAGAAATTAGTTTTTTTAGGATTCAGAGAGGAGTAGTGTGGGGTGATGAGGTGTTCTTATGGGTCATGGATGGCTGGTGTAAGGGTTTTTTAGGGTCCAGATTTGGGTGGAGTTTGGGTGTGCTGAGGTGTTTTAAAGGTATGGGATGGGTGGGGTTTTAGTGTAAAAAGGTGGTTTTAGGGTTCAGCAATTGGGGAAGTTAGGTGTAGTGAGTGATTTTATGTTTCAGGGTTTGTAGACTTTTGGGGTAGAAAGGGCTTTTAAGCTTCAGGGATGAGTGTAGCTTAAATGTGGTGAGGTATATTGGGGGTACAACTGGATGGTGTTTAGGAGTTGTGAGGGGTCAGCGATGGATGGTGTTTATAGGTCGTGATGGGTCAGCAAATTAATAGCATCCAAAATAATTGTTTCACAGTATGAAAGATAACTATGAAATATTGTCCCCTGAAGTAAAGCACTGAAATAAATAACTCGGACAAAACAGTTTCTAAACGTAAGAACTCCAACCATTGCATTTACATTTATAAAATAATCATTCAAAAGCCAATTTCGGCCAAAAAGATTCTATGAATTTGTTTCTACAAAAATGTAAATACCATTCAGTATGAAAATTACCATTAAACTGTTCAGATAAAATGGTTTCTCAGTGATTGTATTCCATGAAACGGGTTTTCTATGAAATCACATACAACAGAGAAACAGGTGTGGCACTAATTGGATGACTAGTGCCAAGGCCATAGGTTAAATATTGGATGAGGGCGCTGAAATTGGTTCTGACACCGAGACTGTATCTGAGAGAAGAGGATCATCTATTAGAATCTGGAAGTGATTTTTCATTTGAAGGAGTTCAATCAGAAAAACTAAGCATCCTCTTCCAATAATTCTGAAGTACATGGCCATACAGCACAGCAAGACAGTTGTGGCGTCCCTTCAAAAGCACAAACTGTGCTGCTGGTAGACATTGGCAGTGAGTACAATCCAGAATGCAATCAGGCACCACAGAGAGCACAGCAGGAGTGCTCACTTGGCAGCCTGCTATTAGATTCTTGCATCCGATTAATAATTTCTCTGCAGATGTTGGATGTAAAATAAATGCTACAAACCTTTTGTCCATTGACTACTGCTGGCTTTTTGCGGATGACATGTTCCTTGACAAAACTGTGCAGAAAAACAATTTGTGTGCTAACAGGATTTGAGGGCACATGGAGGCACTCAGGAGCCTCATTGTAGGGCACCCCTGTGGTCCTCCACTTCACAAGGGGAGTTAAAAAAAAATAAAAAATTCTTGGGCTTCACATTGCTCATGGGAATATTGCAAAAGTCATCATCAGTACAGTCCTTCAAAGCCTTCAGTTATGGTTTGCTCAACACTAGACTTTCCATCTTAACATACAGAGATCGCTGTTTTGTTTCTCCAATTTATGCTGCATTTCACTGATAATGCTTATAACAAAAACAGTAGTTCCCCTGGTGGAAGTTTTTAGCCCACACTTCCTAGGCAAGACCAATAAACAAATGTGGGAAAAACTAGAAACAATTGTTATTTTAATTGTCTTTGTGCAGTTAAATAATGAAATAATACATGAAGTAGAGGCTCCCGAAAATTGCGCAATGATGGCGATTATGACGAGTCAACAAAGAGTATGCTGATGTCCCTTGTGTCCTTCTTCCTTCTGCTTATGGCTTCCCTAGAGGGTGTCTTGCACACTTTTATTTCATCTTTTTTAATGCAGCCAGAAAGTTCTTGTGTGCCACTGAGCAGGCTGAATCAAACTGTCTTAAGACAGCCGTCCTTTGGAAGTAGAGGTAGAGGCGAAATGTCAAAGATGAACAAAATTAATGTCAAAATTAGTTTGGCTATGCTTCTCTGTTGGATGTAATAACCGGACATCGTAATTATCCTATGTGTGCAGCAGAAAAGAGATGTGAAGAGGAGACTGAAATGAAGAGATGCCCTTATTACAGACCTGAGCCTTAAAGTAAGGACATTGCCCATTGATGATGTAATCGTGTCAGTGCTATTGTAGAGAAGAGTTTTATAGCCATGTATTCAAAGAGGCAAGATTTATCCCCAGTTCTGGGGCCGAAGTGCATCAACCTTTTACGATTGATCTAAAATTATTTCTTTTACTAAATGTATTTCATTTTTGCAAAGCCAAACTTGGACCTCTCGCCACAGGGCAAGCTGTCCTACAAGTTTTGATTGCCCCATGCCTTCTTTTTTGCAGAGCAAGCACCTTGTTTTTAGGCCAAGCCCAAAAAAATAGTACTAGGCTTAAAACCAAGGATGCCTTTAGACTGGATGGTCACCTTGAGTGGCTTAGTTACTGTGGCACAGAATAGTTGTTTGATTCTGAATATATCCTCTTTTCGGCTCCATCCGAAATTTGGAAATTAAAGGTACATTTTGATTAAAACATTCTGTGTACTAAATATGGTAATGTACCAGCAGAATTCACTCCCTGTAATGGAACATTTTCAAGTTTTTGAAACTTTGCTCAGTGATCCGCTTCTGCCCCTGTAGCCTCTGTGGGCTGACTGATTGTTGCCGAGTCTAGGGCATTGCAGGTTGTTTTTCGCGCCCTCTGTCCTCCGCTGTTTCCGGGGGGAGGGCCCTCTTCACTTCTGGCCCCCTGGTCTATGCTGACCCCTCCTTATGGTGGACTGCTATTACTCCCTTTTGCTGCACTCTCCTTTTTGCGTGAACACCCTTTTGCTTCGGTCTTTCAACCAGGTTTTTGCTCTTGCCTGCTTATATTTTTTTAAAATAATTGTTATTGCAATTTACAGTAGAAATTGCAAACAGGGGAATCGGAGCCTTCTTATGCCTGCTTTGCGGGCTGGGGTCTGTCATAACCCAGGCAATTGGTCCACTCCATAAAACTGATGCTATAGATGAATACAACCCGAAACAGATTGAATGGAGACAACACTCTGGGGAGTTGACGTATAGGCCACAGCTTAATTTCGATTTGCAGCAGCGCTCGCAGACTGCGTGTTATTCATCACTCCAGTCCGAGTTTTCCACATCGTTCTCAGGTCTTCAGAACAGGTAAACCACCCAGGGCTTTTTCTTTCATTTATCGCAATGTCTAAACTACCTCATTTTTTGTTCAAAGTTGCCTTTTATTACTAAATTTCCCCATTATGTCTGAAGTTTAACATTGCTTATGAGGACCTTTCATATGCAATGTCAATAATTATTTTTATTTTTTTATGTTAAGAGAAAGATGTAACTTTGCAATATGTGGCTTCATATTTAGTGAAAAACATTACCCAGACCCCGTTGGCGGGATGTTCATAATATTTGGGTATTTCCAATTAGATGTCATGGGCCTATGTGAATTATGTTATGAAGGAATTAATCAATGTGTTCTGCATTGCTAAGGGTTCTGATTTTATAATTCATTTACATTTTTCCTAATAACTGGTAGTTAAGACACTTCACGGAGTAAACAGAAGCAAACTTCCTTGATTAAACAGCATTCTTTTATTCCTTTTCTCCGCTGCACCTGGTGCTCTTCTGGTGTAATTCAACAACATAACTTTTACTTAATTGAGTGTGAATATGTGTTCCAGATTTTCTTTCAAGTTCCTTTGGGTTTGGTCTGGATCATTTCGTTTTAGGTCATGCCAATGTAGCCCATATGTTGCCTGGTGCATGACATTGTTATCTTAGATTGGGCCCGGAGCCCACCCATTTCTTACCTTCTGTTTAACTTTGTTGTCACTGTTATTTGTCTACTTCTTACTCATTTGCTGTGTGGGCTTTTCTTCCTCTTCTTGTGTTTGCTCTGCCCCTGGAGCATGGACGCAATTTGGTGTCCTTTCACTGGTCGCTTTTTCAGGTGATACTTTTTAGGTTTTGCCTGCCCAGCGCTTGCGCCGCGGCGAAATCTATTGTGTTACAAAACAAAATCTTAAAAGGGGCTTACGGCCGCCCCCACCTTCCCATTTACTTAACATTCGTAGGCTACCCCTGTCAGTTTCCTTTTCTTACTTCTAATTGGCCAGCAGCAGCCTCTGACGTTACCTGGCTGCACTTTATCTCTTTGTTCCTCTGCTTCGTGGGCTTTGTCTGTTTCTTGGAGTTTGGACAAAGTATCGTTTCCGTTGGCGATGAGTGTCTGGCGCCCAGTGTCCTTCCACTAGAGTCGATTCTGAGGTATTTTTTTTCTTTCTTCATTCAATACCCACACTTTATACGAGTAGATGTGTTCTGCCTTTACAGTGCTCCAGTGTCTTTCAGGATGCTGCAGTATGTCTGCTCTGCCACAAACTGCAAAAATCTCATTCTGGCGCCCAGGGAATCCTCTACATATGAAACCAACCAACAGTTTCAACAATTGTTTTATTAAGTAATTGGTATGTGTATGGACTACCGTTCGCCCTACAACTTTCACTGCAATCGAATTGAATTACTCTGATTAGCAGTTTTGTCAGTTGCTGATGATATTTCATTTTTTTGCGTGCTTTTTAATTTTTAGCTGAGACGCCCCTGTCAGCTTTCACTAAAACTCCACCCAGGTGAACACGCACAATAGTATAAGACGTTGTCTTACAGGAGGGTGCAACAACTCATGGGAAGCTGACATTTATCGGTCCAAATTTTGAATTCTGTTATTGGCCTTTACTCCCGGGTAGCGCGATATGACGGTGGAGCATACTGGATTAGTTCCCAGCAAGGGCAGACAACTTCGGGAGTGCTGCGGAGAGCCGTAGTTACACCAGATTCCAAGGCGCAAGCGCTACAATCTCCAACCACTACAACATTACAGATCCTATTAGACTCAGACAGAAATGTTTCTTCCCCTGAAACCATCGTGAGAATGGGGCTTTCAAAATAAAATACTTAAAGGGGTAACCCTTTTGAAGGCGTTTTATATTGGAATGATAAGTCGAGATGTGTAATGCTTACAGTATTCAGGCACTGTTTGGGGGGGGCGGGAGCTAAATGTACCTACATGGTGTATCAGTGCACTTCATCCCCATAATTAGTTTTCAGCACAATGCACAAGTCAACATTGTTTCATTTGGTCGTCACAGAACGCTCCACACCGTGTCCTCGAGGCCCGACAGTGTATGACAAACCCATGCTACACTGCACCACACACTGCACAGGGCACACGGCTCTACAAAACAAGCATTTGCAATGCAATAGGTCTCGCATTTGTAAGCATTAGAGCTATTGGTGTTGTTGATGTTAATGTATTATGATACAAATAGTATTGTGAGCATTTAATAAAATATTTTCTGCAACAATGAAGTGTAATCTCAGAAAATGGTATACTTTTTATTGACATTTTAATTCAAGTTTTGTATCAGTGGGAAAGAAACAGTGCTGTTTGTAAATAAGGGATGCCAAAAGAGGGATAAAAAGAGAGTGCTATGTAAATAAGAGAGCTAGATGAGAGAAAACAAGCGGAAATTCCAAAATGTTTGATTGACAGAAAGTGTTAAAAAGTTATGTTGTGTATTTCTGTGAGACCATATATGTTTAGTAGAGCGCATGTGTATTATTAATAGCAAGCTAACTGTCTAAACGCATGCTAAATATCTATGTACAGTAATTATGCCTTAGAAATGTAAAATCCCAAAATGTAAACGATCGTACAGTCTGCTATATGTAAACCTGTAAGAAAATATTTCAAAAATAAACGTGCAACCAGGAAATGAATCAAAGCGGCCGCAGCAGGATTGTAATAACATACTACAAACTTCTCCAATTTAATGTTTGCAAATCTAGCATTGTGCATACACAACGAGAATTCCACCCTCGCAGTGCTCTGTTTTCTGGCTAAATAGCTTTTCTGCCTCGCAACTTTTTGCAGCAGATGCCTTTAAGAATCCGAAAGAAAAAAGTCATTACTGGCCTTTACCTTGATGCTACTAAATAATATTTTAGAAACAGGCACAGCTAAACGTTAACCGCTTTTATTTGTAGCTGTGCTGAAGTAAAATACAAGTGGACATTAGCACTTGTAAGCTTTTAAATGCCAAAACATCTCAAAATATTAAGAAGGCACAACTAAGCCTGTACTGGCCATGTTGTAAAATGTGTCAGTGTGTAATTAAAACTAGGTTAACACTGTAATAATTTGTCAATTTAAAGAACGAAAAATCAGCCTTAAATGGCTTCGAAGTAAGTACTAACACAACAGGTACACATTCGTGTCTAAAGACAAACAAGCGCAGCAGTATGAAGGTTATAAACTCGAATAAAGTAAATGTAACTGAATGATAACTGTGATTAATATACCGGCGAAATATTAAAATTAAACCCAATAAATCAAGTGAACATTCGTCTATATTTAATAGCGTTTCAAATTTGAGTAACGAAATAAATTTACCAAAACACCACATGCAAGCTAATATGCGCCCTGCTGTATTGAAGTACGTTTTTCACTGTAGCAAACAAACGAACAAAATCCTCAAAATATGCACCTAAAACAACACTGTAATGTTGAGAAATACATTAGTTCTCAATGTGTCTGTGAGTGCTGTGCTACCACAGAGTACGTGTGGGGAAAAGAGAGGACTTCTATGTGTAGTGTATTTGTCTAACAAAGTGTATGTGACCCAAAGCATGAATATGTTAGGATGTGAAATAAAAATGTACTTTCATTTAGCTTAATGTCGCCGCAAAGTTATTATGCACGTAAACTTTGCTTAATGTCGCGCTGGAAAGTAATTATGCACGTAAACTTTGCTTAATGCCGCCGCAATGGGATGAAATATGTAAATTGTGCAAACAGTACCTAACAATTAGGCACGTTTAAATATAACCAAAAGAATCAAACACCCGCACTGCTATCTTTAAACACGTTAAATTAAGCATGTTGAAAAATAACCAAAAGAATCAAACACCCGCACTGCTATCTTTCAAAACGTTACATTAAGCACGTTTTAAAATAACCACAAGAATCAAGAAGAATCAAACACACGCACTGCTATCTTTACACGTGTTAAAAAAAAAAACCAATGCAAGCCATGCTTAAACAGACTAATCGCTACAATGCCAGGACACAAAGTAAGAAAAAAAAGTTCCACACACATATAACAAATGAACCGGTGTAATAAGATTGTACTTGGTCGCTGCGCTTTGGGAGGGATAATCCAAAAGAAGGCATGCCAAATGCATGCCAGAAACCAATAGCGACAACAGAATTAGATTACAAAAAGCACACAGCCAATAAAAAGCCAGTAGGTGGGCATTGAGCCCACATAGCAATTACAACAGTCCGAGAGACAGCGCATGCGCGCTGCCTAGGCTCGACCTAAAAATAGGATACTAATTAGCTTATGTAGTTCAAAGTATTTTCAGGGAGAGATCATATGATTTGCCCAGAATCACTGGGTGTTGTTCCAAAGTTGGCAGCTGTGGCTATTAGACCACATCTTCTTTGTTTTACGTTTGTCTCACTCCCTGTGGTTCCAGCCAATCCCCATACCTTCCTCCCACTCTCCGATGTCTCTCATACCTTTCTCCCTCATTTAGCTTGACCTCCCCTCCCCCTGTTTTTTACATGTTGCACAGCAGCAGGACTGTCTGTGCAACATGGCGTAAAGTAACATTTAAGACTACTATTATGCAGTGAGTTCCGGACACTTCATAGTGCTTTTTTTTTTTTTTTTTTTTTTTTTTTTAACTTAAAGCCAGCAGTTTTCGCTGCTGTTCAACATGAAAAAAAAAAAAAAATGACCGTTAATAGATTTCGCATTGACCCTGTGTAGTGGTTGATATTTTTTCTAGTTTCCATATAGCATGTAGAGCAGTGTACCGAAAGATTCAAATGGGATTCAGTTCCCTCTCTTCTAAAGATATGTTTTAAGCGTTTTTACCAAGGTATTCATTTGTACTTATTTGTCTTTTTCTGGATTGAATTTCCTAAAGTAACAAACCCTTCGCAAAGCTTTTATGATTGATTATCCTTCTCTTGAGTGCAAACAGTAGCTTTGTCAAAACAATCAAAGAAAACTAGACATTCTGTATCACATGTTCTACTGTACTGTTCACTAATTTGAGTCATCAAAGGCAGACGTACTGAACCCCAGTTGTAATTACCTCTGTTCCAGTGTCCCATTTAAACTCTATTGTGGCTACATGAAATGACGTTTGAAGCACTTTAAGATTTGTGAAATCTGCAGTTGACTTCATCTTTAGCTTCATAATGGCTTCAGTGTTGTCTGAAATGGTGCAAAGTTAATTTGTAATTGCAAATTACACTTATGACGCATCAAGAAGTGTTGATGCACTTTACCCAGGCCAGCATGCTATCCTGTAAAGTAAGGTTGATGGTTAATCCAGTAGTTATCGGTGGTTGTGGTTATTAGGATTAGTTTTATGCTTTGATGGAGGCAATTATACACATTTACTCTAACATCTTTGTGGTGGATTAAATTGGTAGAGTCATGTGTGATCTTTAGTGGGAGGAAATGTGAGCTCATGCCGGTGGATGGTTAGTTTAGTGAATCAACTAAAGGAGACTAGGTAGTGCTAGGTTGCAGGGTATGACTTTCAAAGAAGGACAGGTTATGATCATTGAAATGAGATGTTGGTAATTTACCAAAATATAGTAGAGATTATGACAAATATGTAGAAGAATTAGAGTAGGCTGTACTCCAAGAGCAGTGCACAGCCTAGAAAGTAAGGAGCCAGTCATTCAAAGAAAACAAGAGTGGAGCCAATCAAAGGGCTAGAAACCGAGGTCAAAATCTTTCATGCAGAAATTTAGGAAAATAGAGTAGACATGTGAAATATCATTCGCTCTGAAGATGCAGAATTGCAGAAAGTAACAATTATTTGCATTTGGGATAGTGCTCTATTAGGTACTCCTTGATAGACAATAGAATAAGTTGAATAGTCCGTCCACTGCTGGGCTATTGCTACTGCTTCGGTAAGGACAGTTGATCAGCTCAGCAGTCTTACGCATAAAGTAATGGCTGGATGTGTATGTAGCTAAATATTGAGAGCTTTAGGCAGTACTTGAATTCATGACTTCAAGATCAAAGCAAATTGGACAGGATATACGGGTAAGTAATGCAAACATTGAATACATACATTGAAATTGAGAT
The DNA here is from genome assembly GCF_031143425.1 of Pleurodeles waltl. NCBI lineage: Eukaryota > Metazoa > Chordata > Amphibia > Caudata > Salamandridae > Pleurodeles > Pleurodeles waltl. The sequence continues at coordinate 652,228,480 of NC_090442.1, forward strand.
TCTGCAAATACTGGAGTTAATGTCCGCTAATGTTTACCTTTAAAGACAACCTTGCCAACAAAATTCAAAAGCAAAGTGAGATCCATATGGATGCCCCTAGTTTAGTTTAGGTGTGTGGATAGTGTCCCTCCTCCCCTCAGACAGTTAAAGTGTATTGCCTACATTGCTGTAGCTGGAGAGAGGAGACCCATGCGCTGGGAGGTAGGAGCTCTTTTGTTTAACTAGGAGATGCAGATTAGTCTGTTTCTGCACTGTCATTTGGTGGATGGCAGTTTCTGTCTTTCAAGAAGAGGAAGTTTTTAGGCCAGGCCTGATCTTTGTCTGTCTCCGATTGCTGCTTCAGGAAGCTTCAGCCCAGAATCAGCCCCAGTACTTTCTGCTATGAGAAACACAACTTTACACAAAGGCTGTCTCTCCAGGGCAGCCTAGAAAACATATTTGAAAAGGAACCACCCCACCTCAGTGTGCGCTTTTACTAGAAGCACACTACTTTCCAGCATAGCTGAACATTATTCCACTGAACACATTTATTATTTATATGTGGTATTACAAGACATTTTAAGATTAAAAATCCCAGATCTTAAACAGATACAAAATCTTTGTAAATCTGCTAAACTATTATGGCAGTGTAGATAAGTACTACTTTGAGAACACATAAAGTAAACACACTAGGACAGTATGAGCTGTGAGTGAAAAAAAGTTTACAAAACAAATCATTCTTTTCACCTTGTTTAAATTACCTTTTAATGTTTACATGTTTTCTTTGATACTATAGCTAAATACCATTGGCCTATCTATTATATTAACAGGGCTGGCTGGACATATGTACTCACTCTAAGACTCAAGTAATGTCTGGATTCCTCAGATCCACATCTGTCAAGCCTGCCTGGTGGGTTGTCCGGAAAAATCTATAGCACCTCTTGGATACCGCGGAGTTCAGTGTGCTGCACAAATATCCAAATAATTTTGAATTTGGGAATTTGGCCAGAAATTATCATAACATAAGATTAGATGTATGGCCTCTGACACAACTTTTACCAATAAAGCAATACGGCCTATAACCTTTATCACTGGCTTAAACCATCTCAGGCCTATCTTTCTCAATATAAGCTTTTCCACAAAGAAAGTCCTGTAATACAGTCAAAAAATACAAATATATTCAACCTTTCTTAAAATGCCATAAAAGTAACTCTCAAAGTGTAAACCTTCTACCCTGAGGAAGTTTCATAGATGGTGACCAATACCAAAACCCTTGCATACCAGTGCTATCTGGGAGGTTCTCTGTAACGGAATGTATGTCTACAGGCTTTAACTCACTGTATGACAATCCACCCTAAAAGGCCTGTTGGCTTTAACACATGATTTCCATTGAAAATGTTGACACAGAAAAAGCCCCCTTCACAATAATGTTTCCTAAAGCTCTTTTCTATTGATCATGTAAGGTGTTACAACACCATGTCGAGCCAGATATAAAAAGGTGGAAAGACCAAATGTGGATTTTGAAAGACATGTGGTACTCCCGTTACCACATTGTTTACATTGACTAAATGTGCAGACCACAGCACACGATCTACTGTTTTTAGCAATATGTTAATGACTAGCCACTAAATATTTGTAATCCAAAATTGAGGTATAGCCCCTAAAGAATGTTTATGATGAACTTACTGTATGCGTTTTATTGTGGCCTGGTTTTAGGTGTATGTGCACCTATACCATTTCTAATTATCTGATTACATTTTATGTTTTAATTGAGCACCACAGATAAATTATTGTGTGTGCTTTAGAGCTAAAACGCATATCTATTGTCAAACATACATCACAAGCCTCAGTCAGGATTCTCTTTAGGCTGTTGAATTTGGTAACAGGAGGGACTGGTTGGTGTAACACTAAGAAAGATTGTTGTGTGCTAGTCCTGTGCTGGTCTGGACAAACGAAAATGCATGATAAGTTATTTCTTGTTATGTGAGGGTTTCTTAAAGTCTATAACTTTTGTCACTAGATGACTTCTGGTTGCTAGAGGGCCTTTGTCTTTTAGCACCCAAAGTACACAACACTAGACAGGTAGGGAAATGTTAGGATTTACGGCTATACCTAAAAGTAACCAGAGGTGTTGGTGGGTGGCCAGACATTGCCATAGTATCTTCTCACTAACCTTTGAAGCTGCTAAAAAAGCGTAGTCTTTCTTCAGTGAGTCCAGCTGAACTAAAGTTTTGCAAGCCATTGTGTTGGCAAAGTTGAGATACTGCAGTTTATAAGTGAGACTACTATCAAGCAAAATATATAGCAGGAAGGGGTCTACAGTTAGTACCTAGAAAAAAATAGTAGAATTTGTGCAACACTAGGCTTAGAGAAGAGGGATCATGTGCATTATTGTTGGCTCTTCTTTAGGTTAAGGATGCCAAAGAAGTGAGCATACTCTCTTTAAGTCTAAATGCCATTGAAACATTCAGTAGACTTTGTCCTTCTGGCTCACATACTCAGCCATCCCTGAGAAACCCAGCCCACCACACGTCATTTGGATAGCCCAGTTTCCTCTTCTAGAAAGGATCACTAGGCCTGCCGAGGGGCAAAGCTATCCTTGGCTGCCAGTGCTTATCAGTGTTTGAACACCCAATTAATGTAGCAAAATGATATCCATATCACAGTCCGTGTTAAATAAATTGAAGCTTGGATAAACAAAAGTTCAAAACACGCACGAGGCAATACACCTACCACAAGTAAAAGCAAAGAAAAACCCTGCAAGTGTTACAAATTTGATACACTCACATTATTGAAAGGCTACCAAGTCTCATTCTAACATTCTTTAGATTTTCATTAGATGCCATCGGACTGCACAAATGTCATGTAGATAAATACTGTTTTTGCTACCTAATTGCAAACTGGTGTACATAAGTTATTTTTTCATATATCTGAAGCAAGTGAGAATATCTCACTCTTTCTTCCTCCTCCAGATTGTTTAATCTGAAGTTGTCCACTGATCCGCTCAAGGCTGATGTGTCAAATTCTTTTTAGGCTATTATTTTGGTATTGTTGAAGAGATTAGTGTGGTGTCTTTGTGGTGATTGGTTAGATTATTTTGAATATCTATTAAACTGTAGGTCAATAAAATAAACCATTTTAATTGAGCCCCCCCCAGCACAACTATCATATAAGTCAATAAATACTCCTGCTGAGAAATAGTGACTTTGACTGTTAGATGTCTCTTTTTAACAGTATGCCTTATAAGCAAAACATTAAATCTAAGTATATCCTTTCCGTCCAATGTTTGTGCCCTGAGGTTCCTCTGGATGCACCTGCCACTCGGACGTCTTCCTGGAAATGACGACAAATACCGTGGAAGTGAGAAGGTGTCTTCTCCTTGACCCAGAATCGCACTCCATGAGCCAAGAGAGCAAACGTGCGGATTACTGCTCCTATGCACTTAGTTGAGGCAGGTCATGTAAGCAGTTTTTGTGGAATGGCACATCAGAGCCCAAGGACTGTAGGTTGGACTATTGTTCCTACTAGAAGGGGGTAAACGTTAATCTATGCGCGGATGAAAGCCAATAAACTATGAAGTACAATGTCAATGCCAGTAAGCATGGTAGGAGGTGCAAACCGACTATCATAAGCTTTGCACTATGTGATTGTGGAGCTAGTGGATATGTTGTAAATGGGCTGCTGCCTCAGAAAATGTCATTCTGAAAATTTCAGCTGGACTGGGGCATTTGGCTGTCAGTTTATCCTGGTGAAGTTCAAATTTCAAAAACCGCTTAGCATTGAGGCTGGTGTAATCTATTCACGGGGCGCATTTGAATACTGCAGAAATTAGATGACATCAAAATTCAGAGAGTGTGGCAATTAGTAATTAATACTCAGCATAAGAATACAGCTCACCTATGGCCAAGTCATAAAAAGATTAACCATTTAATAGAACAGTTATGGATATGTATTTGAGCAGTTAAATACACTTTTCCGATTTCCGTTGGTGCTTCCGGTCATGTCGGGCATCTGCACCTCTCTGTTCAGACCATAAAGGATGCAGGCCGGCGGTCTCTGCTCATCTCAGGTTGCAGCTCGGTTACAGCCGCTGCGCGGGGAGAGCTTCATTAAACGGCAGCTGAAGGGTGCCTGCTGTGCTGCAGAGAGGTGACTGATGACTCCGTGCGCAGTCCGTAATCGCCCCTAACCATCTGAAGAGGCGGGGGTCTGCTGGCAGTACAATGTTCTTGTTCTTTCCTCGGACGCTGACCGGTGACGCAGCACGCATTACCGACTTTAGCCTGAAAATCGCAGCTATAATTCTTACTGTCCTCACATGTTGTACGCTGCTTATGGAGACCTTAACTCCAGAGGGAAGGTGCTTATTTGAAGGCAAAGTGCTCTGTTGGGCTCGAACTGTAAGGAAACTGCCAGCATCTCTGTTAAATACTACTATTGTGGAGAAACCTGTAGAGAAGTAAACTTTAGGGGGCAGAGAGTACACTCAGGGCAGGATTGTTCATGTTTCTGGACACCAGAAACAATGAAGAAACCACAAGGTGTTCTGGATTAAAAAGGGGGCTTACTTTTTTAAGCAGTCTCTCCCAAGACGCAACCAGTGCCATGAGGCGTGTGGAGTGTGCTGTACAGGGGGTCACTGCCCTTTCACTGGAGTATGTTTATTACACTCCAAGGCTTGCATACCAATAAGAGGTATCTTTGGACTTCAATCCCCCAAGCCATTTGTAAATTCTTCCTCCTGTCCTTTCCCTTTCTGCATGAACCTTGGGTGATTCTGGGCTTTCTATCCCATCTATCCTGACTCTCAAATTTGGGACTGCTTAGAAATTGCTCAGGTTTCTTAATTTTTTTCTTTACTATGTCAATGTTATTTTGGTATTTGTATTTATTAGTGTTTGCATTTGTTTAACTAAGGATCACTATATTCAGCATAATCGTGCGCGCTTTAGAAAATATCATATTGAGAAAAATGTGTATATATGAGGGCTGTGCAACGAATGAGTGGAACGAAACATGGCTGAACACTTTACTGATTCCGGTCGGGTAGCCTGTCGCCCATCTGGCAGCTCTCATGGGGGCTGTTGTGTGACACTAGCATGCAGCGACAAAGCAGAAGTAGTCTGCTTGGAGGGCCCCCTACCTAGAGCGGTAAGTGAGAATGTGGCTTCAGTGTAGGGGCACTGGGGTTGCATACGTGATAAACCCCCTCGCCAGAAAACAGCTACCAATATTTCAATCCTATTGTCTTGTTTAACACTATGCTCTGTGTGGGTCGGCTGGCTTTCTAATGCAAATTTGTTGCAGCTACCAATATAAAATTCGAGCAATGTTACGTATCTAGGAACAGAGAAGCCTGTATATCGTCTTTTCAGAACCTGCCATAGTCATATTTGTGATAGTTAGTATCATTTTGTGGCTTTTATACAATCTGTCTGAAATAGGTAGCGGTGCAGTAGCTCCTTCTTGGCATTTGCCAGTTTGTTGCAACCACTTTCCTTGCCTGATGGCAGTTTCAGGTTTTGGACTCCTGGTGCATTGATTTATTGAGTGGAATAAGAACTAAGATCATAGGTTTTGAAAAGCATGGATGTTACTGCATGGTTTAGGGAATGCTGGACGATGTAGGGCCACATCCACCATGAAATCATAGCTGTATCCAGCGATCTGTAGCATCTGATCAAAGGTACCAATGATAATAGACGAGATAAACTATTCCTAACCTTACGGAATAAGAATATTCCTCATCATTACGTGTTCTGTCTATATACTTACATAGATATGTAGTCCATGAAAAATTGAAACTGAAAGGGATTTGGGTGTGATAGAGGCTACAACAACACACTTAACAAAACATGAAATTAGCAAATTACTTTAATATTCCACCTCCACCCATTGGCAATATTCCCTTTGTTTTAGCCCGCACTAAACTTTGTTTTATGGAATTGTGTTCCTTTTTAAATGTCTGGCTCTTGTAACGTTTGAGGGGAGCCACTTTCATAATATGCCATGTCTCTGTTGTGTACAGCGTGTCGGGCACTTGACTGTTGTTTTAGCCCTCTTTTCCTACTCACGGTTTTGCTCGTAAAAGGAGTCTGTGACATCTGCCAACTGGTCAGTGCTGTGTTGCCAGTTACAAACAGGATGCAGGACCAGTTGTCAGATTTGCAGACATGGCAGCCGGACAGTCGGAAGCTGTCGTGCCCTCCGCCATTAACGCAATGAGAGAGGGGCAGCTGGCGGAGGTCCGTCTACTGTCTTTGCAGTGTGACTTTTGGGAGCCCACAAGCTCAACCCATTCTTGAACAAAGGGGGAGGGTGGTGTTTAAGCAAACTTCCCAACATTGTATGCCCTATCTTTGAGTCACAATTACCTTATGTCCCTCCTTCGGAAAGTCGCCCACTCTCACCGAGAACTTGGACTCGAGTCTCTTATTACAATGCGTTGTAAAATAAATGAAAAAAAATGCCTGGATTGGAAACATAGGGCCTGATTACGAATTTAGAGGAGGGGATTACTCTGTCCCAAAAGTGACGGATATCCCGTCCGCTGTTTTTCAAGTTCCATAGGAAATAATGGAACTTGTAATACGGCGGGTAGGATATCCGTCACTTTTGGGACGGAGTAATTCCCTCCACCAAGGTTGTAATCAGGCCCATAGTGTCCTTGTGACATGGACAGAGTTATCTGCCAACTCTACAGTAGGTAACCTTCAACTAACATTTCTCATTTTGGACAATTTTAGTGTTTGACTGTGTCCTATATAAGCATCCGTGTGTATACGTATATCAAACCTTAAGTGCTTTATTAAAATGGCATAAGCTTCCAGTGCTCTTGCACCTTTCAATACCACAAGAATAATAATCAGAACAAGTAATTAGATCAGATTTGACAATAGCACATCATGAAGGAAAGTGAAATACATCTTGTGATAATACTCTTGTACACATAAAACGCAGAGTATACAGATATGTGTTTAATCTTCTGTAGGAAGTCTGCCTGCAGCAGCTCCAGGTACAATCCTCCACTGTAATAATGTTTAATTACTCTCAGGTTGCTTTTTACAAGAGGAATACTAGGGTGATAACACTGTGTTAATAGCATACTCGGGTTACTGTGCATATGAGGCCATAATTCAGTGTACTTAAATAAGAAAAGATGAGATTAAGTAATACAAAAACGTCGCTTCAAAAGATGTCTTCCTTTTGATCAAATTTTTTCCAGCTATTTTCAGCTTACTCGCTGAAGCCTATCATAGTTAAATAACGTTGAAGCATTGCTTTACTAGCATTTTTTATGTTAAAAAGAACAGCTGATTTTAATGGCTAAAAGGACCTCGTTTGTGTGAGTTACACTGAATGCAAGTTGGCATTCTTCCCAATTATAAGTTGTCCTTTGGATAGAATCAACCAACTAATATACATTTGCCATTCATTTTTCAGCAGATTTTCAGTCTACGAAAATGGAAGATAGTTCTGTGTACAATCCTTTTTGTCTGTAATTAGTACGAACGAATTAAAATGTGTTTCCAACCAGGATCTGAACCTGTGATCATTCTTCAAAGGCACAGCTTGCTTCTGTGTGGAAAAATATTATAATAAATCATGCAGTATTGTGTCTCCTTTTTAAAATACTGAAGTATACAAAAAAAAGTGATGGATAAAATGTCTGAATTGATATCAGCCACTAGCAATTACTTAGGACCACATCCCAGTCCATTGTTTTTCTGCACACCATGCTAACTCAGTTTGGACCCAGCCATTTGCAAATCAGTCTTGCCCTTGCTTCAGTGGGATCAGTCTATCCCAAAATGTCTGGCTCTCCCTGAACCAGAATACAAGCAACTCAGGACCAGTTTCACCCTAATTAGGGATCGGTGGGCAGGTATGGCTTGGTTCTAGTGACACAAGGCCTCATTATGAACTTGGCGGGAAAACCTGCTGAGTTTGGCGCTGGTGGTCTACAAAAGACCGCCAGCGCGTTGACGACCCCGCCGGCCACATTACTAACATTCTGCTGGACCGGCGGGCAGAAACAGTGTTTCCGCCAGCCAGCCCAGCGGAATGCAGGGCCTGTACATTGATGCTGGCTCCACATGGAGCTGGCGGCAATGTAGCAGTGCGGCGGGTGCAGCGGCACCTGTCGTGCATATCTGGCAGTGACATGCACGATGGGGCTGTGCACGGGGGCCCCTGCACTGCCCATGCCAAGCGCATGAGCAGTGCAGGGGGGCCCGAGGCACACATGCCGCCAGCCTTTCCCTGGCGGAGTAAACCAACAGGGAAAGGCTGGTGGAATCAGGTACATTATCCGGTGGGCAGCGCTGCACTGTCGGATATGCAACTCCGCCATCGCCAGGCTGCCTGGCGGCAGTAGCGGAGTTACGCCAGTGGCGGTCCTGCCACGTATATTATATGGTGGTCTGGGCCGCCATGCCAGTGGCGGTAATTACCGCCACCGCCAGCATGGTGGCCCAGACCCCCATGTTCATAATGAGGGCCACAGTGTGCTTGGGACCCATGTCTGGTCATAACCACCCCACTTAGAGTGACACACTAAAGTAACAAAAAGGTGATGATTAGAATGCTTGAATTGAAACCAGCCACTGGTAATTACTCAGGACCACACCCCAGTCAATTGTTATTCTGCACACCATGCCACCTCAGTTTGTACCCAGCCATATGCAAAACAGTTTTGAGCCTGCTCCAGTGGGAACAGTCAGACCCAAACTGTCAGACCAGGTCCTCCCTGAACTGAAACTCAAGCAACCCTGGTCTAGTATCGCCCTAGTTGGGGTCCTCAGCCAGGAATAGCTTGGTTGAAGTGACCAAAAAATGTTTCTGAATCTCCCACCCATTCAACTGCATGAAAAAACCAAGTACAACAAAAAGAATGAAATGGGTGAGGGTTTGAAATGGCATTTTATGTTACATCAATTTATCGTGACTTATCGTGATCATGACTTTCCTCGTGAGGGCTTCCCAGCGCACCTGATGTACCAGCGGAAAAGATGCAAGATCTAGAATTGAATTAGCCAGGCCTTCAGCTGCTCCCTGAAACTGGAAGGATTTGAATTGTTCATCAAGCTAGTCGAACGTTTATTCCAAAGTCTGTGCTAAAACATGGAAAGAACTTTCTCCCTTTCTGGCAAGATTGAAACGTGGAATCACCGGCAAATTGCAGTCTTACGGTCTTAACCTGTTTGGGCGATAAGGCTGAAGTAGAGTGAACAGAATAGACACGCCCACTTTATTGAGAACCTGATGAGTCACTCAAAAAACCTTGTATTGAATTTGCTTCTCCACCGGGAGCCAGTATAGATTATGCAGCGGATTCAACACTAAGCGAGTTCTCGGCAAGTGACATAACCTTTGAATGATCTGCAATCTCTTCTTAACATGTATCATGGAGCCCAGGTACAGTAATCTAGGCAAGCAATAATTAGGGCCTTTCCGATCATCTTTAAAACTGATAGAGAAAAAAAACTAACATTTTCTTCAGCGTCTTAGTACCCCAAAACAGCTGGACATAACCATTTTAATTTGTGGCTCAAAAGACAGCCTATTGTCAACCCAAACTCCCAAGTTCTTAACTGCTAGTTTCGGTGCAGGGGGTTGACCTATCCCACTAGGCCACCTGTGAGGATCACACTCAAGAGAGTTTGCTGATAGTTAAAACCTCAGTTTTGTTGGGGGTTAACTTCAAACCGTGGGAGTTCATCCATTGTGCCACCACCAACAGAAACCCTACCCAGACTAATTCCCCCATTCTTCACCCAATAGACCATTGAGATCACTTATCTGAATGTAAGAGGCCGATGATGCTACAGCCCAGTATCCTTTCCAACACCTGTTGAAAATCTGCAAAGATGACTGCTCGATGTTCTTTCAGTGGCAGTGTCTAATGATGAACATTTTAGAAGAAGCATACTACTGTACGGATTTCTTCCAAGACAATGGTGTAGGAGTGGTACCAAAAAACCTTTGCCATCTAGTGCAACAAATTACCAATAAGCTTGTGCTTAAGGAAGCCCAACCAACTAAGTGCAGAGCTGAAAGGGTGAAAAAAGGAGAGTTGATGAGTCTCCACTCACTATGCAACAACATCTTGGAGCAGGGCAAAAGAGAAAAAAAAATGTCATTTGTGGAAGATCAATATTATGTGCTATCCTGGTCTTGTGGTGATCACATGCCCTTGTTGTCATGTTTCATTTTTGCTTCCTCGAATCAGTTGCTGTTACGGGGCTCCCACAGCTTTTGGAAGCTGACACAACATTGATCAAAACATTGCCACCAGTGAGTGGGGGTGCGTGCAAGCGCCATGGGAGGTGGTATGCTGCCATTGTCTTTTCCTCCCTCTTACAGTGGGTGACAGGCCACTCCCCAAAGCACGATGGGGAGTGCATTTGTTCCATAGCTGTAAGTAAAACTAAGGTTGTATCTATAAAATGTTACAAAATATAGAAAAGATACAGGAGGTAAAATGTTTACTTGCCTAAAAGAACTTTTGCTTCACTCAGACTTGTGCTGTATTCCTAAATGTCTGGTAAAAAAGCGGAGTTCACTAAAAACCTCAAGTATTAAGGTGGATAGGACACAAAAGATACGGTCAAAGACAGTCTAGCTGGTGAGACTAGACGAGGTGGGGGTGGCAAGAGGCCTTTGGGCTACAGTTGACTGATTTCCCTAGAATATTTGAAGGGCCATCCAAACAGTACTTCAAAATAATTCAGAGATGTGAAGATTACTCCTCAAATGCAATTGAATTGAAATAGGTGAGGTAAAAACATGTAATGTCTTCATAATTGTACAGGGAATTAATTAAAATGTGGGCATCCAAAGGTTGCGTGGCTGTAGTCATAACAGATTTGTTACAAGCTGACATTGGTGTGCAAAAAACAAATAAGGATTGTCCTTACGGAAATCGACTGATAACTCTACCCTGTTGACAATTCGAGTTTAAAAGTATCATAATGCTGTATAACACTGCACTGCCACTTTCTGCATCTCATCCCTAGCAACAGAAGGAAATAAAGTTCCCTGGTTGCACCATTGATGTGCATTTTTACTTTCAAGGTCAGACTCACTGTGCTGCTTGCCTTAAGACCATAGCTGGAATTTCGCACTGTGTAAAGTTTTTTTACTTACGTTTTCTAACCTAAGAATCCATCTGCTCCCAAACATTTGCAGTTGCCCTAGTATCCCTTCCAGTTCTGTGGGTAGCAAACAGTGCTACTGATATATTGTGTGGCTCCTGTTTAGTCCTTAACCATTTTGGTGTGCGTGTTGGCCAATCCTCACACCCGCACTACCTCCCTGGCATTTCCTCACTTGTGCCTATAAAAGCGCTTCCCCACCTCTGTAGTTGGGCCTTGTGCCCGTGACACGAACGGATCAGACCAAGGTCAATAGGAGTCCCAGAAGTGGGGCAGCGTTTTTATCAGCACAAGTGGGGTAATGCTGGGTGGTAGGTATTATGTGAATTCCTGCGGCTGTTTAGAAGTTTCGATCAGAGAAATTTAAGGAAAATCCATTATTTCAGCTATAATTTGAGGTTTGCATGGCATTGAGGTTTGCCCTAGTTGTTTAGTTTTCAAAAATGTAAAGGTTTGCTAGGTTTCCCTAGGTGCTGGCTGAACTACCCACTTTGGAAAACAAAATAAGCAGTTTTCAGTGGAAAAATGTGATGTATCTATGTTGCATTTAGGGCCGTTTCCTTTCGCGGGCACTAGGCCTACCCACACAATTGAGATGCCATTTTATTCATCCGATGAAGGGGAATGCTGAGTGGAATATAGTGTGTGGCTCCCCGCAGGTTCCAGAACTTTCCATCACAGAAATGTGAGAAAATGTGTTTTTAGTCAAAGATTGAGGTTTGAAACGGATTCTGGGTAGAACAACCTGGTGAGAGCCATGTAAGTCAAGAATCAGCTGACTCAAAATAGCTTGTGACAATTGAAACGTGCTTCTACATAGCACACAGACACAATGTGTAGCAATTCTTTATTTAACTAAGACTACCTCGTTAGAAAAACAGGCTACTGTGTTGCTGGGTGAGGTGCAGAGTGAATAAATAAAATCATTGCACTGTACCGCAGGTTACATACACCGCTGCTCGCAAGTTTCCACAGCATTGTGGTTGAGAGATTGTGACAGTTCACCTCATGGTTTCCATAGACTAAAGCCAACCCTAAATGGAAAAGGCAATAGAAAGAAAACAAGTCTAAGACTGCAATGACCATGAGGCAGTGAAACCTTAACCCCTTAATTGCTGGGGTTTTACGCTCAGTGCTGAGCCCTTTTTTGGCTGTTCAGGGTAGTTCGGGCATTGGCGTCTATAAGTTTTAGTCCACATAAGCTATCCATGCCAACTTTGCACCTCCCCCCCAATGTCCTGGGGATTCTAAAGGTACTCCGGGTTTGTGGATTCCCCTTGATGCAACTGAGAAAATAGCCAAAATGTAGTTACATTTTGAACAATCCTATTTCGATATGCCTGTTATAACCCTTAAACATGTACCAGTGATTTTAATCAACACATTAAAAAACAGGCATATATTTTATATAATTGTCATATTTTTGTGACCTTGTTTCCATTTCTTAGCACTCTGAAGCTTTATACCCTGTATTATATTTTGTTATAGCTCAGCAACTGTCAGCTTTGTGCGTCCTGCCGAGGCTTGTTTTCCCCTCCTCCCTGAAAAAAGCAGTCAAGGTTGTCTGAAATACTGCATAGTGTGTCTAAAAACATTTCTCCCAATTCGTGTCCAGTATTTCTTGACCCCCCTTCGGTAGCAGAAATATTTTTTGTTGTGTGATGGGGCAGATAAGCCAGTATTCTTACAAACTATAGTATTTCTTTACTGCAGCGCTCCGAAGAAGGTTGTGAAGGAACATCCAGCTGCAATCAAACTATTTCCAGTTTAAAACAATGAAAAAATAAATGTCCCGCTTCTAGCTAAAAAAAAAAAAATGCTTTTACTTTGCCATCCACATAGATATTGCTTACATTTAAATTAAAATTAAACATACGTTCCCCTTTAAAGTTCAAGACTTAAATCATATTTCGTTTTCTACCCTGGAAGTTTTACTTGCAGATATGAGGAATTGCAATGGGAACAACAAATAGCTGGTAAACGGCTAAATATTTATGTTTAAAAATGTTTTGATTTGAGCAATACGGTGTCGAAAATATACAAAATGGTGTGTTAGTTATGTATCACAAATATTTTGTATTTAATGTGGCACTCGATATTAAAAGTTGTGTATAACTGTTCTCTTAGAAAAAAAAATTAGGTTGATAATGACAGTGGGAAATATCAATTGAAACTCTTGATTGAATGGAATAGAGCACATTTAGCACCAATTTACATACAAATGTAATGGATCATAAAATTAGTTTAGTGTTTAGTAAACGGGCTACCACAAGTTGATTTATTTGTGAATTTCTTTTTCAGATCCAGGTTTTGTATAAACGTAGAGAGAGTTTTAAAAATCATTTGTCATTTTAAAATGTTTTATTGATTTAATTTTCAATTAAATAAACTGTAACAAAACTTATTCGGGTATCACAGGCATCAAAGAATGGACTACAGAAGCCAAGCGTTTTCACCAGACATTATGGTTAGTACAACAGACTGGTAATTAAGAAGGCGTTCTTCAATGGCAGAGTGCCCCATGCACAATAGGCCACATGACTTCAGATATCTCTACAGCCAGTCATGAGCTTTTAGCCATGCCGCATCTATTTAACTGAGTCTGTCAAGCCTAATAAGTTATCCTACGTTTTTTGAAGTCAGATTTATAGTACATTTATGAAACAATTGTTGACTGGGTTAGTAGGGGTCAACAACTAAGTGCTTTAGCTAAAACTGTCCTGAGGATGGTCGTGCCTACTGAGGACTTCAGAGGCCTGCGCCGATGTGGCACCTATGTACAACCCCGACGTCATCACAGTGACCACAATGCCAACAACAGACACGGAGTCTACCAACGCCACCTGACATTTTTGGGCAGTTCACCCTCACAAAGTGGAGCTTCGTACAAGGGCCTCTTTCCTTCCCAAGGTTGTTACACCTTTTCACGTAGATCAATCTATCACTTTGCCCACTTTTTACGCACCACCACATCCTTCTCATGAAGAAGAGACTCCATCGCCTGGATCCAAAATGAGCGTTGGCATTCTACCACAGTCGTAATAAAGATATCCAGGTGGGCAATCATTTCTTTGTTGGATATGTGGGTGGGAAGAAAGGGAAAGCGATGCAAAAGCATACCATCTCATGATCGGTTCTGCTTTGCATCAAAATGTGCTACGCTTTGGCAAAGAAGCAACCCCCTGAGGGCTTGCGTGCTCACTCCACCAGAGGAACTGCTGCTTCCACAGCATTTGCACGCAGAGTTCCTATCCTGGACATCTGCCAGGCAGCAACGTGGGCATCCCTCCACACATTCACAAGACATTACTAGCTGGACAGTCAGGTCCGCAGAGATGGCTACTTCGTCATTTGGTCCTGCAGGACCTTTTAGTATGATCTTGGTTCACAGCCCTCCTCCGTGGATGGTATTGCTTGGGTATCTATTCTAAGGTAAGGTATATGCAATTAGAAATCTATGTCAGATGAGCAAGTTTCTTACCTTTGGTAACGATTTATCTGATAGAGACATATTCTAGTTGCAGATTCCTTACCAACCCACCCATCCTCCCTGCTTGCAAACTGATTTCTAGGCACAGGGATTTCCCTTTCAGGGCCTTAGCTCTGAAGCACCATTTTCAGTGTTTTTCATGGCTCTGCACTCTGGCATGGAGAGTTGTGAAAAGAAACTGACGTCACCGTGCCGAGGTGGCAGCTGTGTACGACCCCAACATCATTACGGTGACCACAATGCCAACGAGGGACGCGGAGTCCACCGATGTCACCTGATGGCACACAAGGGTACTGCTCGAAGAAAAATCTCTGGATCCAGTCTGACTGACGCCTGGAGGAAAATTATAAGGCAAGGAATCTGCAACTACAATATGTCTCTACCATATAAGTCATTACTGAAGGTAAGTAATTTTTTAATCCGGTAACTTCATTAAGAATATATAATTTTTCACATACGCCTAGTTTCATCTTTGTGATCAGCTCCATATTACACAATACTTTTATTTCATTGATATGCAACGTATTATTTAATCTTGATGCCACCTTTAGGCGGCATTAAATATGAGTAATTGGTACATTTTTGTAGTAAATGCTCTCTGATGGCTAAAGCCAGAAGGCTGGCAGCCAATGCAAGGCCTGTTGGCTTTGCCATTGCTTGTTAAATGAAGTAGCAAACTGTGTGCACTGCAAAAAGTGCTCATTTCACTGCGTTTAGACAGACTGCCCAAGCCATTTAGATAGAAGGCATCATTTAAAGATTGACAGATGTTCCCATAAACCGCGGTTGTAGTGGAGGAGAAAAATCGACCACACCCACAGTGGAGCATCTGCCCTCTGTAGATTCCTGCTAGTGCGGTAGGTATTTCCTCACTTTCGTGGCTTTGCTATCATGGCAACAACTATCTGGAGGGAGGCGCATGCATTTTTCCATGGCAGCTCTCCTGAAGTTGAGCCCCATCTGACTCTACCCTTCCTAACGTTTGACATGATGTCTGCCCCTATCACCCGAGGACAGTCTTCAGATTGTTATTGCACCGTTTCTGCTGTTGCTCCACTGTCTCTGCCTGCATCTGCCAGTCTCGCCCGACTATGTGCGTGGCCCACAACAAGAGGGATACATTTATTACCCGCATCTGAAACCTACTCACCTTTTGCATTTTCATGAACAATGGGGTATACTGTTATTCTACTAACATGAGTTATTTAGAGTCTACTCTGCCCCATTTTCCAGGCACTTATCGGGATTTCAGCTGAGGAGGCAAGCTTCTCAGGCACAATCACGAATGCTGTTCTTCCTATTTTATAGCATATAATGCATTTTATAAAGCACAGCGTTACTTGGGAAGGGTTAAAGTCTGCACAGAGAACAACTAGGGATATACATTATTTTTAAAAAAATCCAGAGAGACAGCCATTTAAACAGTAGAGGTTACTCAAAGATAAAGGGCCAGTGGCACAGCAAAACAACTGCCAAACGAGTTGAAAAGCAAAGGATGGAAAGGTAGAGGTAAAAGGGGAGGTACTTTACTGCAGTATAGGTGAAAGCGCACTTGCGGCACAAGGTGGGGTATTTGAATGCAGGGTTGTGAGGTGAGAAAGATGCTGAGGGAGACCATATCAGGAAATGGATCCGAGTGCCTTGATTTGTCGAAGGGCCGCCCTCCTCTCTGTCAGTGCTCATAGTTTTCTCTGTACAGTTTGATAGACTGGGCAGATTCTGCACTAGTTCGTGCCTGTTCTATATTACAACAGTATATGTCATTGCTGTAAATGTAAAGCCTTGGGATAGGCATGAGTTACACAAATGCACTACATTTAACAAATAATAAACGCCCTTTAACTCCTCCCGCTATCGAAGAAAGGTTTGTGGATACGTTTTGGTCTCAAACATGACTTTTTGAAAACATGTTTTGTATTGCTACTGCCTTAAATAAAATACTGTTTGTAGCAACGAATACTGGACGTGTACATTAAGTTGAAGAACTGTATAACCAGTAGCTGTAATTTCTCATTACATTTAGGCATCGGTGGCTTCATTCCATTGCTGATGAACCCCCAACAACCCACCCACCAGTTCCTCATAAGTTCATCTGGGAGAACCACAAATTCAACATGAGTGCTACTCCGGGGCAGTATGTTCCCTTCTCAACTACTCGCAAGAAGATACACGAGTGGGTCCCGCCGCAGGCATCTAACAAGTAAAACACTGAAGAGACAAACCTCAATTGCCATGTACATTTTTCCTGCAAATAAAACCAAGTTTAAATACATCTTTAGTGAGTCGTTTCCTTTTATTAGATGAGTATGTGTTGCAAATGCGTCCAGCATGTCAGTGTAGTAGGTCTGTGTGACTGCTGGTTCTTCTATTGTCTGCTGCAGTGCAGTTGATTAAGATAGCAATAAAAATGGGACTATAAATAAAAGGGCCATAGGGCCATATTACTATAACTAACATAACCGGTTACAAACAACTCTAAGTGCAAACAATCCATTGGTGGTAAACACCTCGATTATCCTTGGTTTTAAGTAGAATTATTAGAGAAAGTATTACAGGAAATCCCCAATTAAAACAGAGTAATATAATCTCATTTGAAGAATCATCTCAATAGAATTGTGTTCTTGACAGCTAGCATGGCAGACTACTGCTGACATTCTTTTAGATGTTTTTCACTTAAAACATTTATTTCTGCTTTCTAAAAGGCGCACTGTCATTTTCTATTTGGCTTCTCTGAGACCGAGGACTTTGTGTCCATACCCTCTCACCCCTCCCAGCGAGCATAAAATGTGCATGTGAACGCATCCGCCAGGTTTTGAAAGCACGCTGGAGTTTGTTTCCTAGTTGATTTTACTGTTTAATAACATCCATCATCTTTTCAGTTTTGCTTTGTTGCTTCTTTAAATATTAATATTATAATTGCATTTTAGATTGCCTTATTGATAAGTGTTCCAAGCTGATTTTGTTTTTTAAAATTTATTTAGTCATTTTTCCTCACTTGGGTTCCTTTTTCTTAGTCTGTGAAGCCAATGGAGCGGCAGTGGTTTGGTTTTTGATTCAAATACATTGCTCCCAGTGATTTTAGTTTCTAATAGTTCTGTGCCCTACCCTCCATTGCACTGCTTTGCAGTGTCATTGATACACACTTATCGGAATCCTCAGATGCTAAACATTTCTGCAAGTACCTCTTCAGTCTGTCTAGCACAGGGTGTATGAGAAAAGTGTGGTAGGTAAGAAACAGAGATGAGTGTGAATTAATGGAAAATGAATACTGAGAGACCGCTTTTGGAGGAAACCAATAATGGTTTAAAGGAAACCAAAGAATGGTTTGGAGGAAACCAAATAATGGAGAACCAATTTTAAGGAAATACAAAAAAAATCGAAAACATTTCAAAGTAAAGATAATTTTAAGGAAAAACCCAACATTACACTAAGCTTGGGTGGAGTTTAGGACTACTGTGAGATTTTTGAGTTCAGGTATGAGTTATGCGAACGGTGATGAGGGGCTTTTAGGGGTCAGGAATAATTTGGGTTCAGGCATAGAAAGGGATTTTTAGGGTGCAAGGATGAGTGGAGTTTAGGTGTGTGAAGGGTTTCTAGGTTTTAGGGATTGGTAGAATTTAAGGGTATTGAGTTTTAGGGTTCGTGGATGGAAGATTTTAAGGCTTGTGAGGGTTTTTGAGGTTTAAGTATGGGTAGTGACAGGTGGGGAAAGGTATGTAGGGTTCAGGATGAGGTGTGGTTTAGGGTGGTGAGGGGTTTTAAGGATTCAGGGGCTGGTGGAGTTTAAATGTAGAAATTAGTTTTTTTAGGATTCAGAGAGGAGTAGTGTGGGGTGATGAGGTGTTCTTATGGGTCATGGATGGCTGGTGTAAGGGTTTTTTAGGGTCCAGATTTGGGTGGAGTTTGGGTGTGCTGAGGTGTTTTAAAGGTATGGGATGGGTGGGGTTTTAGTGTAAAAAGGTGGTTTTAGGGTTCAGCAATTGGGGAAGTTAGGTGTAGTGAGTGATTTTATGTTTCAGGGTTTGTAGACTTTTGGGGTAGAAAGGGCTTTTAAGCTTCAGGGATGAGTGTAGCTTAAATGTGGTGAGGTATATTGGGGGTACAACTGGATGGTGTTTAGGAGTTGTGAGGGGTCAGCGATGGATGGTGTTTATAGGTCGTGATGGGTCAGCAAATTAATAGCATCCAAAATAATTGTTTCACAGTATGAAAGATAACTATGAAATATTGTCCCCTGAAGTAAAGCACTGAAATAAATAACTCGGACAAAACAGTTTCTAAACGTAAGAACTCCAACCATTGCATTTACATTTATAAAATAATCATTCAAAAGCCAATTTCGGCCAAAAAGATTCTATGAATTTGTTTCTACAAAAATGTAAATACCATTCAGTATGAAAATTACCATTAAACTGTTCAGATAAAATGGTTTCTCAGTGATTGTATTCCATGAAACGGGTTTTCTATGAAATCACATACAACAGAGAAACAGGTGTGGCACTAATTGGATGACTAGTGCCAAGGCCATAGGTTAAATATTGGATGAGGGCGCTGAAATTGGTTCTGACACCGAGACTGTATCTGAGAGAAGAGGATCATCTATTAGAATCTGGAAGTGATTTTTCATTTGAAGGAGTTCAATCAGAAAAACTAAGCATCCTCTTCCAATAATTCTGAAGTACATGGCCATACAGCACAGCAAGACAGTTGTGGCGTCCCTTCAAAAGCACAAACTGTGCTGCTGGTAGACATTGGCAGTGAGTACAATCCAGAATGCAATCAGGCACCACAGAGAGCACAGCAGGAGTGCTCACTTGGCAGCCTGCTATTAGATTCTTGCATCCGATTAATAATTTCTCTGCAGATGTTGGATGTAAAATAAATGCTACAAACCTTTTGTCCATTGACTACTGCTGGCTTTTTGCGGATGACATGTTCCTTGACAAAACTGTGCAGAAAAACAATTTGTGTGCTAACAGGATTTGAGGGCACATGGAGGCACTCAGGAGCCTCATTGTAGGGCACCCCTGTGGTCCTCCACTTCACAAGGGGAGTTAAAAAAAAATAAAAAATTCTTGGGCTTCACATTGCTCATGGGAATATTGCAAAAGTCATCATCAGTACAGTCCTTCAAAGCCTTCAGTTATGGTTTGCTCAACACTAGACTTTCCATCTTAACATACAGAGATCGCTGTTTTGTTTCTCCAATTTATGCTGCATTTCACTGATAATGCTTATAACAAAAACAGTAGTTCCCCTGGTGGAAGTTTTTAGCCCACACTTCCTAGGCAAGACCAATAAACAAATGTGGGAAAAACTAGAAACAATTGTTATTTTAATTGTCTTTGTGCAGTTAAATAATGAAATAATACATGAAGTAGAGGCTCCCGAAAATTGCGCAATGATGGCGATTATGACGAGTCAACAAAGAGTATGCTGATGTCCCTTGTGTCCTTCTTCCTTCTGCTTATGGCTTCCCTAGAGGGTGTCTTGCACACTTTTATTTCATCTTTTTTAATGCAGCCAGAAAGTTCTTGTGTGCCACTGAGCAGGCTGAATCAAACTGTCTTAAGACAGCCGTCCTTTGGAAGTAGAGGTAGAGGCGAAATGTCAAAGATGAACTAAATGAGTTAAAGAAGTTCAAGGTGGCTAGGGGTCTGCCCAATCGTCCAAACGTCTGCATTTACTTTAAATAAATCTTGGCGATTAGGGTGTCGACTGTTAACTTCAATGTTACTGTATGTGATGGCAGAAGGGACACTGTCTGCCAAACTCTTAATAAGATTGGGTTTCTGGAAATGCTTTTTGGGAACTAAGGAGAGACTACCCCGGGATTTTTACTAGTTTTCAAATGTAGATCCCTTCCTCGGTTATTTACTACCACACAGTGGGAGGAGTTGTATTTTACAATAGTTAACTGCATTGTTGGCAGTCACACAGTCAAAAGCCACATTTCCCTCCAAGGAGGGTTCCTGCCAAGCACAGTGAGGGTGCCAAAGACTCAAAAAAAAGCACATCCTCTTGAGCCCAAGCAGGTTGCGCTGGGTGGCATTAGTAAAGGCTCACTCGCCTATCTGCACAATATTAATCGGTGCTTGGAGCAAGACAGAGATATGAAGATATAGTCAAAGCCTAGCCTACTCTTATTTTCATAGGGATCTTGTGTAAGTAGAAGGTAGGAATGAATGGCCAAGATAGAAGTGATATACAAATCACCACTCCCACCATTACCTACATGAGTCATACTGCAACACACCTTCCTAACCACACTTACAGGTCCACCTATAAACTCTCCATGCTCATGGCACTTGCGTCCTATACAAATATCAGACAATTCTAAAGGAAGTTCTTCCATGCTACATGAAAGGATCTGATGAAGCATGCTACGGTATGTCAGCAAGGATCTACTATTGTACACAACTTCTATGAGGTAGTCAAAAAAGTAAAACGGCACACAACATCCAAGTGTGGAAATGTCATGAGTTGTGGTGTGCATAATTCATGTAAGTTGTTTCCATGTATTTATGCACAGTTACTTCAAAATTATGCATAATTCCCAAAAATGCTTGTCCGTCATTTTGTGCTGTATTTTAGTGCAAAATGTGTCCTTATCTCAGTTTTTGTTGCATTTAAACAAAACACTGCAAGCATTAGCCATTTTGTTGTTCCAGTGATTTTGCGGTAATTGTTAGCTGCAAATTACGTGTTCGAGGTAAATGTTTACACCAAATGGTACATGATGACACAAAACAGCAGAATGGTAACATTTTTGGAATTTCACTCCACAACTGTAATGTGAAATTAGGACTAATCATGAATACACCACTAAGGGAATTTCAGTATCTATGCTTTGTCTCATATTGACTAAAAAGAGAAATGTTACACAGTTCATCCTTCTCACACTATTGTTGACTAAAACAATATCTGGCATGTATATATGTGCTTTTGCTAGAGGAGAGGAAAGGTTTGACCCTACGCCTAAATGCGGTCAATGGTGACTTCAAGCAGGTTGGGACTAGAGTATATGGGCCCAGGGGCATCTGGCACCCAGGGAAACATTTCTGAAAAGTAGACATTTAGTGGAGTTCGGAATGGTGTGCCTTGCATAGATCCATGCAGGTGTTCTCCCCCAAATTGCACTTTAAATGTCAAAGTAAGGGCTAGAAAATAGAAATCCCACACATTTGTCTGACAGAAAAGCTCTGTAACATACAGGGAATTGCAAAAGTCTTGCCAACCTGCATTTCAATATTTCTTACAATCAAAATTGTTCCCCACATGTGGTTGGGCCTATTACCCGAGACAACATCAAACGAGTGACCATGCGAAGGCCACACGGAGAGTACATTGATTTCATACGATCACATTTTTTTTTTATCTGTTCCTTCCTGGTGCAATAGAC
This sequence comes from Pleurodeles waltl, assembly GCF_031143425.1. NCBI lineage: Eukaryota > Metazoa > Chordata > Amphibia > Caudata > Salamandridae > Pleurodeles > Pleurodeles waltl. Next base: position 652,250,507 of record NC_090442.1, read on the forward strand.
ACAGCCAGACAAGTGGTTTTAACGTGCTTAAGGGTAGAAGTGTGGAATGCTGGCCGGTGATCCCTGCAGGTTTCAGAACATTTTGTCTCAGAAGTGAGAAGATCTGTAATTTTGGATAAACTTTGATATTTGCGGAGAACTCTGGGTATGAAAATGTGGTGGGATCCATGTAAGCCAGAGTACCTAGGCCTCCCCCTGGTGTCTAGTTTTCAGAAATATCTAGATAGGGAGTTGTCCCTCAATACAAACTCTGGGCCCAAATACCAGTGCTACCCACATTGCCAGAAAGATTGAAATTCCAAGGAAAATCTTGAAATCTCCATGTTACATTTGAGGACCTTTTTTGTCAAGTGTGATTGGCCTAGCCACACATTTATGGTACTAGTTTAAGCAGGAGATGTGTGTGATCCCGGGTCTGTAGGACTTTTGTGGATACCTGCAGATTCCTGAACCTTCCCTCACAGAAATTTGAGAAACGTTCGTCATTTGGGCCACATTTGATGTTCTAAGAGAATTCTATTAAGAATAAAGTGGTGGGATTTACGTAAGGCAGGCCACCCTGTATTCTCCTGGGTGTCTATTTCCCAGAAATGTCTGTGGTTGGTAGGCTTCCTTTGGGTCCACCCGATGCTGGGTCCAAATATTGCAGCAACCCACATTTCCAGAAAGCTTGAAATTCCTAAGAATTTACCCTTGCATTTCGTGGTCTTTCCTGGGTGAATAGTCCACCAACATGCAGGGTACTGCTTGAAGCAGTACCAATGTGAAAAAACAAAGTAGTAGAACATTTATTATTATGTATTGAATTTCAATCCATTTTTGGCATGCAAACGGAAGTTAGTGTGGAAGAAAGAACACACTTGGTAAACTGACCTCTGAATTACATGATATTTCCAATCTCAAATTCAGAGTGGTATAAATAGCCTCTGTTTCTAATCTCAGATTCTTGGGCACATTTGATAAAAATGCAGAGCTTTTCTTCATGCCCATTTATTAGATTGTATCTTCTAAATTATATGATTAGTAAATAATGAGTAGTAATTATAAGCTGTAGCCCCATTGATGGCTCTACTTATCTCACAAACACAATATACCCGTGCAACTGCAAAACCCTAACAGATGTAACGTTATGTTACTTTTGTAAACCTGTGGTCAAGGCAAAATATTGCAGATTAAAATATTGCTGCATATTTCTTTAAATTCCTATTTTTATTGTTTTTTTGTTTCAATTAGTATCTTTGGAACACCCGTGATCGAGCTACACAAGTGGTTAGTTGCTGAATTAAAACTTGTCTATCAAATAGCGTTATGCTGGACTCATTCACTGTGGGAAAACATGTATGTAATGTAGTGGTTCCAAACAGATTAATGCGTTTCACTTGATCCAATAACTATTAGCCAACCACGGTCTAATGCTTGCATTGTTGAGAGAAAAATCAACATGGTCTGTCCAAAAAAGAGACCCAACAATAAGGGCGCTGGACCAATAACCATTTCAAACATAAATGTATTATCTTCATGCACATATGCCTAGGTGTGACAATGTGAATCAATATTGCAGACAAGGCAGTGTGCAACTAAACTGGTTCAATAAAAGACAAGCATTAAACTACTTGAACACTAGGTGATCCTCAAGGTGGTGTATTCTTGGAATGTTCACAAGCCCTAAAAAGGGGATGAGGGTTGGTGTTAGAACCGTTCCAACCACGCTATTGATTCAATTTCTGTTATCCACCATTAGGGAATATTGTCTCTCCTCTGGACACTGTCATCAGACTACCAGACCTATGAGGATGAAAGGAAATAAACCAGATCTCAGCATCATACCTACATCTGAGCACCCCATGACCATCGTACTTCAAATTGAACACTGACTACTCTGGATGTATTCAGTCAACCTGTAACGGGTACCAGGATAAAGTAAAAGTAAGAAATGGGCACATCATTAGTCAAACCATGCCCTAACTTAAAAAAAACAAAAAAAAACAATAACCATACAGTGGGGTACATGCAGAAATATAGCAAGGTGCTTCAATCCATCAGTATGGAATACCAATCCCCATGGTTTGTCTCCTCAAAACAGGGACTTTGCATCAGTCTATGCAACTAAATGAGGTGTGAGACATCAAAAACTTCTACCATAAGCACTAACTCTGTAGTGCGGTCCCTATCATAATAATAAGACACTATTACTCCTCAGGGAAGTCATGGTAAACAGACCATACCCCTTTTGCTCAGTTACAAAGACTCACTCATGCCAAAACTGAATAAAGATGTGAAATGGATTTCAATACATTTTCTGAAGTAATTGCATCCTATGATAAAAAGCATGAGCTGCAATAATTAGGCAGATTTAACATAATACAGTGATCATAGTTACTATCCGTATGAAAAAGATAAACAATTCCACCATTTTGTATGATCCTGGGAACCCTAGAGATTCCTACCTAGCCTCTATGTCTGAAGATCTGGGAGCATAGTTGTGGTAACCCTCCTTCGCACCCTGGTCTAAGAGAAGGAGCCCGACCTCATACCTGAGAAGGCTGGCAAGGATCTGTCTGTTGTCTGGATGGCAGTCCTCTCAGTTGACTGAAGAGACAGCACCAGGATCAGCAAAGCTGTCAGTGGAATGGTGCACGTCAGAGGACGGTCATGACTAGAAGTCCCATTAGGCCTATGTGTTGTTTAACAAAATATGTTGTGTTCTAAGAAGAGACCTGACATACTAGTTGTGTTTGAAATTTAGCAAACTCTGCAGCTTTTGGAATGGCAATACAGGTTGGAATATAATGTACTGAACATGAGAGCCTTGAGCATGGCACAAAGTGAAATGCGTGCAAAGAGCTGATAAAGTGCACAGTGCGAACAGCTAGGTGTTCTAAAAAAAAAAAAAAAAAAAAAAAGAAGCAGCTTATTAAAATATGAAAACAACATACTGAAAGCCGGCTCTGCTAAAAAATATGAAATGAAGAAAAACATGTCTATGTATTAAAGCTGAGGCTACGGGCCTATTGTTGAAGCACGGGTATCCAACGCAGGTATTAAGGAGTACCCACAACAACCCCTCCACCAAACAGAAAAATCCATACCTGTGGTTCCAGCCTTAAAGACTCAGAACTGTGCACCCCAAGAGCATGTAGTACACTGATGAAAGTTCAAAGCATGCCATGGTCTCAAACTTTGCACAAGAAACAGACTTACACAAAATATGGTGAAGACTGTTGCTGACACGCTCATGGGCCAATGTAGAGGATGATATGGGCTTCAAAATAGGTGCTGGGCTTCAATGTTAACTTAAAAGGAAAGCATGAAATTACAAACATATTGGTCAACTGACCAAAACTATGAAGAGGGCTTCACGATCAAAGTAAATCATGCCCACCCATCAGGAGCTTTCAGTGCTCCTCACATACTGGTTCTTGCACTCGTCAGTCAAGCCTAAAGGATGATGCAGCAGATTCGTCCAACGTATCTGTCAGGAGATCTTGAGCTCCGTAAAAACACTAGACCATCGACCAGGTGGCTGTCATCTTGGTGGGCCCGTCTCTAGCTGGACAACTCCAAAAAGGTCAAAGGAATTCAAAGACTGCCCAAAAATGCTCACAACATACCCACTGGACCACCATGGCATGTGGTACACAGAAACAAATAGTACAACCTGATGTCAGCCAGGAGGGAGGTTGAGGTGTGGAATGTGGTGTACTACCCCACGCTTGCATACCTAGTATGAACAGTATAGGGCACGCCTGCTTGAAAATACCCTGAAAACCAGTTGGGAGATATGATTAACTGCTACAAGGTAACCTAAGGTGATCCAACACGACTGCATGCCCCATGTCAATGTACAGTAATTGTCGGAAGTGTGTAGTCACATCAGGTTGCCAGTGCGCATATTAAAATTGAACTAGCGATAATCTGAGCATATCATTGACGTCATTCAATTCCTTGTTTTTACTGTCCAGAATTCAGAATTGTATGCTTTTCAGATAAGTAGTTGATCTGTTTCAGCTATTGGTTTCACACCTCTGTAACCCAAGTAGTATGAACTGCAAAAATAAGAAATAACTATAACTTGCAAAACTGAAAAAAACTATTATTATTTTGACTGCTCTGTTTGTGAAAGCAGGAAGGCGTGGGCAGAACAGTAAACCGCTTGATTATGCCTTTTTAGGAAAAATTTGGTTTCTTTCCTGTTTTTCCAAAAACGAAAAAAAACAACAAAACAAAGTGTTGCTACATTTTGGTTATTTTTTCAATTGCTACAGTGCTATCTACAATACCTTGAATACATTTTAAAGTGTGCATAGTTTGGGGGAAAAAACGGTTAAATTTGGCCTGGATACCTTTTGTGGAAAAAACATCAAGGATTAGATGTAAACTGTCCTCATCAGTTAGAGAACAGGCCGGATCCTTTTTATCACCTCACAAAGGATTTTTTTAAACATTGTTCTGCCCATTTCTTCTGGTTCCCCACTAGATCCTTTTCTGTATAGGGTCTGGAAAGATCCAGCAGAGATTCTGGCATTGTCCCATCAACCTGGAACAAGGCAGTGGTTACCCCTGTACTAAAAAAAAAAAAAAAAAGTCTTCACTTGCCCTAGGGGTCCTGAGTAGTTATAGGCCTATTTCTCTCCTGCCTTTTCCAGCCAAAATCCTGGAACATTATGTGTGCCAGATTTTATCTCAATTTCTGGAGAACAATTTGGCTTTAGGCCACGTCATAGCACTGAAGCCGATCTGCTCATAGGACTAACTTAGAATGCGGATTGACGGAGGCCAGTCTATTGCCCTCGTCCTTTTAAATCTGTCAGCCGCATTTGATACAGTGAACCACAAAGTACTCCTGGGTCGACTTAACACGTCTGGAGTTGGTGGCACTGTACATAAATGGTTTTATTCTTTTCTTTCTAATCATTTGCAGGCAGTTGCTCTCCCCTCCCCCATACAGCTCCGATTTAAGAACTTGGAGCATGGATTTCCACAAGGCTATGCTTCGAGTCCGGTTCTAGTCAATATCTATTTTAGACATTTAAATCACACATGGTTGATGTGGTCAACTATGCTGATGATACACAGCTTATTCTATCCTTTGAGAAGGACCAGTAGGTGTCTTATGGATTCCATAACTGCATGAATGATGTCGCCAACTGGCTCAACCATAACTCCATTAAGTTTAACGGGGAAAAAACTGAGCTTTTATACTGATCTGCCAGCAAAGCTTTGAAATCCATCCAGTTGAGTCGTCAGCCTGGTGATATAAAGTTTACTCCCTCTGAATCAGTCTGCAGCCTGGGGGGTATCGTTTGACAATAGGCTGTCAATGGAAACACACATGAACAAACTTGCAGTCACTTGTTTTTTGTTATTTCGTAATTTGTGGAAGATTCTTCCTCTGAACAAACATCAATTGTCCGTAGTGTCATCTTCAGGCGACTGGACTACAGTAATGCCCTCTTGCTGGGTACACCAGACTACCTCCTAGACAGACTTCATAGGTTTCAGGTTGGGGCCGCTAAGCTGGCTCTTAATAGACCCAGGAGATCATCTCGCTGGTGCTGGGTGACCTACATTGGCTGCCGTTGTGCCAGCGTATAATTTTAAAATCTCTCTGCATTGTGTTTAAAGCTCTTAAGGGCGGGGGCCCTGTGCCGTTACTAAATAAATTGAAAAGATACTCCCTTGTGAGGTGTCTTCGGTCTTCCTCTGCCAACCTTATGTGTATTCCAAAAATAAGAAAAGGTAGCTATCGAGGCAGGGCCTTTTCAGTCTCAGCCGCACAAATCTGGAACCAGCTCCCTGTCTCTATTAGATTTTTGACAGATCTCTTGCATTTAAGAAAAGCCTTGAAAACTTGGCTTTTTCCACAGTAATGTTGGATTATGGTATCTTTATTAGCTGTAGCTTTCTTTAATTCTGACGTGAGGGGCTTTTTCTCTTGTCCATTCCGCCTTTCTCTTTGTTCTGGTGGGGCTTTACCAGAGAGCCCTTTGTTTACATAAATCAATAACCTTCCCCAAATATCAAAAATAGGGCTCTGTACTAGAAGGCAAAGCCTCAGTACTTGGAGATTGATTGCACAATCTGTGGGGTACTTTCATGGCCAGTGCTCTAATATTTAAGGTGAGGGAGTGGACTAAAGAAAGAGGCCAAAGGCCCAATCACCCACCATTCTGGTGACCCATATGACTGAATTGTCTGGTAACCCACCCCGATGATTTAATTGTGGGATGGAGTTGTAATGGGGACATTTTTGAGTAGTGCTCCAAGGCAATTTTGCTTTAGCTGGCAGAGGATGTCACCTGTACCCAATGTGGGGAGCTGAGCCATGGTGATTTGTAGGAGAAGCAAGCAGGATTCTCCCTGGCACTTAGTTTTTTTTTATAATTAAGCATTGATTGCAGCACTATAACATGCCTTGAAATCTTACAATCCAACATCATCCTGTTTACTTCTGAATTTGTGACATTCTGAAGAGGATTCTAGGCTCCTTCTCTCTCTGCAAAAAGTGGCTTGTCTCTAGCTGTAGTTCTATAAAGAGTTCAGCAACTGTAGCTTGAGGGACAGATTCATCTTTAGTTAGTGACATCTGCCGATCCATAATGGTGTCAGTGATTCATGGTTATCATCCTTGATTTTCCCCTAGAGAGATGTAATGTGTATATTAAAGAAACATCATTATAAAGCCACCACCACGTTTTTCATAGACCTGAAGATACAAGAGAAAGCTCAGTTCTTCATCTGTCTGCTGGGGCCTAGCACACGAAAGTATCCCTCTAGCTTAACGTTTTCCCAACTGTGGGTCACCAGACGATTTTTGGTGGGTCGGGGAAAGTCAGAGCGCTCAATAAAGATGCCTTGAACATCTGTGTTTATCTTGTGACATTTGCAGGTGCTTCAAGGACATAGGTTAAATGTTAGGGTGTGTCTTCTGACAAATTGCTGCTTATTCATTTAACCAACGATAGGTGTTTACTTGTCTTTCTATGACTGCAAAGTGAGAGGAGTTTTTAAAGTGAATTATGTGATAGTCTTTCTTGAATACAGAAAGTGTGAAAGGAAACGCTGTAAAATTATATTTTTTGAAACACACAACGAAATGTAAATACCTGCAAATCGTCTATATACATTCAGAAGTTAGGAAAGCAGAAATTAAGCACATTGTTTCATAATGCTGAAGTGTGCTGAGAGCGGAGGTTTTAATAGAATCAAAAGAATTCAAGACATCTTACTTGGTGATATACAAATGATAAATATTCATAGAAACACAATTTCCACACAATATATTTTCTGTGCTGTGTAGTTTTATCAGTACAACTGTGTATCTGTGCAATGTTAATGGCCATTTCCATGGAAAATGTCCTGTCTCTTTGTGAGCTCTGTACTGAACTGGCTCCATAGTACCGCATTTTGTGAATATCTTATGGAGCAGCTCTTTAATTTAATTGCAACTTTTCCAGTTTTTCTTTCCTTAAGTCATTTAAATATTGCTGACTCTTCTCATCTAGATAATAGTTCTTAGTTACTCAGTTAAGGTTGACTTCTGGAGGCTGTTTCTTGATAAATGAATAACTTTTCTCGCCCTTGACTTAGAGGCCTCTGACGGCATAAATGTATCATCTGAACATTGCTTTTTATCAGTAAGTGCAAACTGTTCCTGAGTTCTATATCCTCCATACCTTTCCTCTTCAAGCTTTCCTGTCTGATATTTAATAGACATGAAATTGAATGCATCAGCAAACGCCCAGCAGAAGATACAAGTGGTGTAGGTTGCATGTGCACTTATGAACTGGTGGGCTGCCCTAGGCTGGTAGGGCAAGGCCTTTGAAGCTGAACACTGGAGCAGGGTGCCTGCCTGGGGTAGAAGGTGTGATATCTCCACCCAGGAAAGGCTTTGTCTTCTGGCTCCTGAGAGCAAAGGCTCTCACCCCAGGAGTCCAGAATCATGTCTGGTGGTGGCAGGCTGGAAAAGACCAGTCAGCAACCATGCCAGGGATATTAGGTTTTGTAGGGGACCCTCTAAGGTGCCCTTTTGGTACATTTTGTAAAATAAATCCCACACTGGCATCAGTGTGAATTTATCATTCTGAGTTGTTTGATACCAAACGCAGGGTTCAGGGAGGTCATTGTGTAGCTGGGGAACGCGTAGTGACCAGGGTCCAAGACATGCATTTACTATGGCTTCCCTGTACACGTACTATATCTGAGAATTAGCAAAGACACAGTAGGGGCATATCTGCTCATGCACATATGCCCTCACATGCATTATAGTGCATGAGCAGATATGCCCTCACATGCATTATACTACACCCTCCCTTAGGGCTGTAAGACCTGCTAAAAGGGATTACTTATCTATATTGTATGCAGTGTTAGTGACACAAAAGGATGATGGACGGAGTGCTGCGCAATGCAAACACTCACCCCCAGTCACAGATCAGGGTTTAATCCATCGTTCTTTTGCTCACCATGCCACCCCAGTTTGGACCCAGCCATATGCAAATCAGTCTTGACCCTGTGCCTCATGGGAACAGTCCAGCCCGAACTGCCAAGCCAGGTCCTCACTGGACCGGAAACAGGCATCCTGGGACCGGTTTCAGGGTTTCACCCTTCATCAGCCAGGCTAGCTTGAATCCAGTGGCACAGTGAGCAAGGGACCCACGTCTGGGCATACCCTTCCCACTTAGGGCAACTTTAGCAACACAAAAGGATGATGGACAGAGTGCTGAGCAATGCAAACACTCACACCCAGTCAGAGATCTGGGTTTAATCCATCGTTCTTTTGCTCACCATGCCACCCCAGTTTGGACCCAGCCATATGCAAATCAGTTGTTTTTGCAGTGTTAGTGGACATGGCACCCAGGGTGAGTGCCATATTGAGCTTGCAATGTAGGGGACACCTTGTCATGCAACTTTCAAAAGCAGTTTGCATTGGGGTGATGTGGGGCCTCTCAGAATGGCACAATTGGTGCTTCAGCTCTCGTGGGCCCTCTTCTATAGAAATATACTAAATAAATATAACAGGAGAAGTTATCTACAAACCACGGCTTCTTCTTAAACTGAGCAGATGTATGGGAAAGTCTTCTAATCACTTTTTCAATCTTATGGCTAGAGAGTCTGTATAAGTTTCCACAGTGATTTATTCCATCCACTGCTATTACAGCTTCCCTATGCATCTAGCTGGCTCCCATGAGCCACATTCTTAGCATACGTCTCTACACACTCACTAGTTAATTTTTGCCTACCTCCGGAAGATAGCTACTGCACTGATTTGAGAAATAGATTGATGTGCGAGATTTCCATTATGGATGGGTAGCAACTGGCGTTGTCTCTCCGGTTAGGAAAGGTCTTGGAAATGGGGACTGATAGGAATAACTGAATGGGAAATACATGGGGCTGACTAAAACCTTTTGAACTACTAAGTCAAAATATTATCGGAGTATGGTGACTTATTTCAAATATTTACCACTCTGATGTGGTTTCCATGATTTTGTAGGTGAAGAGTGAGCTGTGCCACACTTTTTACACTTAGATGGTCGCAGCAGGAAGCCATATCCAAGCTATTGAAGATTTTCGCTACATGAGAGCGAGACTGGCCCACTTGATGACTGAATCAGTAGAAACTCTGCTGCACCCTGAGGAGGTGGTGACAAAAGTGGATTCTCGGCTAGTGCAGCTCAAAATTATTTGGAGTGTATTTTATGAGATTAAGGCACCACTTGATTTGGTTGGTGGACAGAGTCAAAGCCAAAGGGGCAACGATAAGAAGGTATATTCATATGCACATTTTTCGGAATGCCCCTGTTTAATGTGCTTGAGGTCCTTTTGGGACAATGTAGGCACAACACTTTTGGAAGTACTCAGACACTGGAAGACCCTGATTAAATTAGGAATTACGATGGTCTGCATAAATGTTGCTGAGCTATGGAATGACTTATTTCTCCTTGATGTAGAAGCAATGGTTTGGATTGGTGCATGGTAGTGGAGAGAGTAGTTTATGAGCTCTGGAAAGTTTGAAATCCATGGTGTCAGTATTTTTAGTTCTAGTTTACCGAGGGGTACAGATGAGGATACATTTGTTCTAGTTTACCGATGGGTACCGATGAGGATAGGTTTGGTTGTATTCTTTAATGTCTTGGAGTAGACTGTACTTGACACTGTATTTTGTTTTTGACTATGTTGGAAGACATATATTGCACTGGGCAAAAATGACCTGAGTAGCTAATACACATATCTTGGAAAAAGCCTACAAAATGTTTGATTGTGATCATTTATCACAAATATGGGTGCATGTTTCGATCAATCAGGATTGATAAACGCTGCTAATCATCAGATAAGGTATCCGCGGACTTGTCAGTCCCTGACAGCTCACTTGAGCAATCAGGTCTTGAGGGCCCTTTGGAATTCCGGAAGTGAGGTGATGGTCTGGAGTTGCATGGGGAGGTTGTTCCAGGTGTTTGCTGCAATGTAGGAGAAGAAGCATCCTCCACTTCTGCGGTGGAGTGTGGGTCAATGTTAAGGAGGCGGAGCGTAGTATTTTCTAATGCTATTGAAAGTACAGGCGGTGGTCAATGTAGGCAGATCCTTGGTTGTGTAGAGCCTGGTGTGAGTTAGCAGCTTGAATTGGCGTGTCTTCTCTACTGGGAGCCAGTGGAGTGGCCTGAAGTGGAGTGTGATATGGGTTTGTTGGGGGAGGTCGAGGGCAATTCTGGCTGCGGCCCTCTGTATGGTTTGAAGTCTCTGTAGGAGGTGTGCAGCAATTCCTATGTAGAGAGTGTTTCCATAGTCTAATTGGCTGGTGATAAGGGCCTGTGTCATAGTGCATCCCATGTGCAGGGGAAGCCACTTGAAGATCTTCTATAGCATGCGTATAGTGAGAAAGCAGATGGAGACTGCATTGAGCTGTGATTTCGCAGATTTGTGGTGTATATAAAATGAAGAAAACTCTAGTGTGTGCACTCCAAGAGTCAGGTTACTGCCAGATGCTCTTCAGCTTATCATAGATAGAATTCAAACTCCTGCTTGTATCTGAATTGGAGTTTACTGTTTCATGTACAAAGCATGCACTGGCAGGTGAAGGTTTTCCATAGCATTTTTCACACAAACCAGCTTTATTACTTTCCATTCACCATTCTATGCACATCACTTCAACACTCTTCAAACAGGAGTCTATTCCCATAGTCATGATTCATTTCTATGGACGAGACACGTGTTGGCTGTTTCTTCATGTAAATCTGATGTGGGTGTGTTCAAGCCATCATCAAAAAAGAAAGATAATACACTTTACGTATGTTTCACGTTTTCTATGATTTGAGAAATGACTTTGTATGCTCATTGCCAAGTGTATAATTGTTAATGACTGGCAGGCATCGTTCTTGCATGGAAGGGTAGCAGGATGTGTCTGTGGTAGAGTACAATCTCATTGTGTGTGGACATTAAAAACTATTGTGCATAGAAAAATATCCCTTCTGCTCTTTACATACTAGTGCCAGTTTTTTGCGGGTATGCGACTTTAAACTATTTTCTACCTATGTAATAACATTATAATTTAGACTCCTTTACAAACCCAGTTCTTCCTCCTTTAATGATGGGGCAAAGCCAGGCATTCGCAACACGTTTTCATTTTCAAATGCCTTAGGCTGTCTATGCTCCTTTGTCTGACCTTCTGTACAAGAATTGATAACCATTAACTCATATAAGGATCGTACGTAGACTCTGTCCGTGATAACATTTAATGAGTCCCCAGGGACAGAGACAATACTGTTTTGTGATCTGTACTCCCACAGCAATGTGGACCCATCATTACTCGTGCTATGATTAATTTTGAATTACCCTAATCTGCAGCATGTCAATTATTCGCTGCCTTTACTATTAAGTTTCCTTAGGGGGTTGATCTGCCGTGAGTCGGCGGAGCAGCGCTCTCGTTTCCACACTTTGATTTGCAATTAGGAATGGAAGCTGTGCGTTTTTTAGCTGAATGAGTGGGGAAGTGCCTAACACTGCGAGAGGGTGGTATTCGGAAATATTCATCATTTCCAAAAAAGTAGCAAGTTAGCTTTAAGAATTGGGCTTGTAACGAAGAGCACAGCTGAGTGTGACGCTAAATGTCGCACCTCTTGGACACCTCTTCGTGTCGCCACTCTCTGGCTGTGGACTGCGTGAGGTCGTGGGTTGAGTTTTCTGTTCTCTGCCCATTGGAGTTGCCTTTGCCAGGGAGGCCTGTAAACTATGCACGTTTACATAACGTATTATATATATGTAATCTGTTACCTTGAAACTGATATAATGAAAAAGCTTCCTGGTGCACTGAATATCATCAGCGTGACGGCAGCCTTCAGTTTATCATTCTGATCACTTGGCCGTAGATAAGTAAAATAAGGTGTGTCCTCGCCATAGATTGGGGTGTGGAGCATTCTATGTATTGGTTTAACTTGAAATTATGGAGAAAGTAGATGACCATTTCCTACCAAAAACATGTCCGTCTCATCCGCTTGAATTTCTTATCCTTAAGAAACAACATCAATTATGTAGGAGTATTTTACTCTTCCGCCTTTGACAGCACTTTCTTAACATATAGGAGATTGCTTATAAACGATCTGTTCAGGAGACCATTTACATTTGAGATGGATCAGCCAGTCTTATTGTGCAGAATTAACTGGAAGATGACTATTGCTTTAGCCGTGCAGACATGTTTCACCTCCAAGCCACAAAGCCTTTGGTGGTCATGCTGGAATGTGCATTTGCTAACTTGGGCTCAGATGTTCTAAGAGACAGGTATCAAAACGTGGTAGAAAGCTGCACACCTACTCCTTGCACCTTGTCCCTGATTTTGCAGTGCGGTGTCTGTACTTCTAGGTCGGGTCTCGTCACAAACTTTCCAGTTGCAGGAAGTCCCAGAATGATCTGACTAATTAATGAATATTAATTAAAGTGATCGCTATTTGTTGACCCCTGTGATTGGCAACAAACACAGGGATGGTGGCTTACAAGAAACAGCAGGCTGGCACCACTGTGTTTTCATTCCCAGATTTGAAACTTTGTTATGAAAGCAAACTGTGTTCCTTAAAAATAAAGTTTGCCCTTTAAGAATCAGTTAATCTCGTTTGAGGTGTTGGTAAATGTTCAATTGTTTGCAGCTTCAATTTAGACCTCATACCATTGATAGGTACCGTACCAAGTCAGTTAGCAAGGACCACCACTTTTACTCCCCTTCCTATCAATCAATCAATAGTTTATTCGGTCCAAATTTGGGCCATTTAAAAGGTTTAAAAATATATACATACATACAGAAAGATAAAAACCATAAACCAATACACAGTAAAAGGAACAATAGTAAAAAAAAAAGTAGGGGTCCAGTAGCTGCCTGAGAAAGATTTCATAAATAGGTGGGGTGAAGGAGGTGCTCGGAATAGTCTCTGGATCTTACCCTGTACATAACCCTGAACAGTAAAATAACAATAACGTAAAAACTGTTGTGTAGCACATCTCTATATAAAATCAGGCATTGAAACTCCAGACAATAAAACCGATTAAAAATTTAAGAAGTCAGACAGTGGTAGATGATGCTCTAGGTTAATTAGTTCTTTTGGGTTAATTAATCCAATAAATTGCATCTTGACAATTATAAAATTGAGTATAATTTTAAATTTATAAAACACTTTAGTTAAAATAACTCAATGTAGCACTTATTCAGAGATACGGTCTTTTGGGCTCAATAAGTCGCGGTTTACAATAAGAGCCCAAGGCTAATATAACAGGATGCTGATTTACTATTTTCTAGACAGCTCTTCAAACAGTGAGTTAAAATCTAAAATAGTCCTATTACGAATTTTCCATGCTGCTGCCAGATATTTAGAAACAGCGCTGATTATCAGTATGGAAGTGTCGTATTTACATATTCTGAATAGACTGTTGCGGGATAGTGGTTGGAGTGTTCTGCACAAGGGAATAATCCACTTCCCTCGGGGACCTTTGTACAGAGGGCAAAAAAATAGGACGTGTTCAGCAGTTTCCTTGCATAAGTGGCAATTTATGCATTTGTCCGTTGGGGAACTGTTAGTCGACCAACCAGCCGTGTAGCTATTAACCGCCAATGTCCCGTACCTGAGCTGGAGTAATAGAGAGCGAGCACGGGCTGGTATGGGTAGATCCAGGGAGCTTTCAGGGAAGGGAACGTGTTTGACCAGCAGGAATTCTGCTGTCAGCCGACCTGACCCATTTGGACCGAGAGATTCCTCGTTGATTTTTGCCCAATAATGTTCTTTGATCAGGCGTTTAGCACTGCCAGGAATCATCTCGGGGTTCTCCCAGTACTGGGATAGACTCAATTTGGCCCATGCCGCTTTCATCTCCCTAAGCCACCGTACTTTTTCCCATCCGTGATGAGGTGGTAATAGTTCTTTGACTGCTGCCCTGTAGGGTTCAAGTTCATCTGTTTTCCATAGTCTGACCCAATACAGGAGTGGTCTTAGATATGCTATGTCTTTGATACTATTTAAGCCCAGGTCCAGTCTGAGGGGGAGCATTGGCGTGCACCTCCCCAGTCTAGATATGTGTCTAAGAAAGTTATTTTCTTTGATTTGGAGAGTATCCATCTGTCTGTGTAATCCCCAAAGTTCTGCTCCATATAGGGCCGCAGCACGGATTTGTGCTTTATATATTTCAGAGATAAGGATCAGAGGGGGGCTTGTGGCAGTGCTAGCTTTGCGTCCTATTACTCCACATCTTTGGCTAATTGTTAGTGCCCCTTTCCTTATGGCTGGCTCCCAGCTGCCCTTGTCAGATAGTCTAATGCCCAAGTAGTCATATTCCATTACTCTCTCCAGGGGAGTTAAATCCATTTTTATGTTTGCGCTGAGCTTCTTGTTCGGGGCGCTGTATATCATGAATTTAGTTTTCTTATGGTTTATGTCTAATCCATAGTTTCTGCAGTATACACCAAACTGGTTTACCAAGTTTTGAATTCCCATGGGTGATTTAGACAAAAGAATAGTGTCATCTGCGTAGAGTAGGCAGGGGACTTTGGTTCCAGCCTGCTTGGGAGAATCATTTGTGCAGTTTACTAAGTACTTGATACAGTTGTTTATGTATAATAGAAAGAGAGTTGGGGCCAGGACGCACCCCTGTCTAACTCCCCTCTCAATAGCCACTGGTTCTGTGAGATCACCCTTCTTGCCGTTCCTGACTTGGGCATAGGTATTTTCATGTAGGCGGGTAATAAGTTTCAGAAGGCCATGTGGGACACCCATATTGGCTAGCGTCAGCCATAACTGGTTTCTGGGGACCAGGTCGAACGCGGCTCTGAGATCGATAAAAACTACGTAAAGGTTACCCCTTCCTATTTCTACAGTTTTCCATTTTATTGTTAAAAATCTTAGCACCTGATCTATAGTACTGACTGCTGGTCTGAACCCTGCTTGTAGATCAGAGATGGCATTTGTTTCTAAAATCCAGTCTTCTAGACAGGACAAAATTTGCTTTGCAAAGATTTTTTGGAAGTTGTCGAGTAAGGAGATTGGGCGATAGTTGGCAGGGTTAGAGGGGTCGCCTTTCTTAAAAATGGGGACTATCTCTGCTCCCAACCAGGAGCTCGGAACAGGTGCTCCAGCAGCTATCTCATTGGAAATGAGGTTTAAGTATGGGGCCCATACATCTGGATTCGTCTTGTAAAGGTCTCCTGGTATTTTATCAAGGCCGGGGGCCTTTCCCCATTTCATTGAGGCAATCGCAGCCTTGGTATCTGCCAAATTGAATTCAATTTTGGGGGTCTCGGTGGTCATGATATGGATCAGATCCCGGGAAGCAGCATCGGTGGTCCCCAGGTATAATTGGGAAAAATGGTCGGACCATTCTGCAGGGAGTATTGAGGCACCAGGCGAACGGTGTGGTTCATTGCTGGCATCAGCTACCAATTTCCAAAATTTCGTGGTGTCGTTTGTTTTAGCAGATTCCAGGAGGAGGACCCATCTTGATTCATCCCATTTCCTACGGGCTCTACCTTGTTCCTTTTTGTAGTCTTTTCTAGCTTCCCTTATATAATCCATCTGGCCACCTCTTAGGGCTCTCAGCAACTTATGCTGTGCTTCTCTGCATGTAGTGTTGAACCATCTTGCGTTAGAGTTCTGTTTAGGCTCTGTTGCCGACTCTTTAGTAAGTAGGGTTTTTAGAGAGTTAAAAAACAGTGTGTGGGCTGCTATAAGCCCACCACTATCTTTCGTGGGTTGAAGTATATATTCCATATGATCCGCCAGCTGCCTGTACACTTTTGCCAAAGTGGTTATGTCAGTGTTCAGGGATTTCCATCTAACATTTCGCCTGTTGTTGGTCAGTGCGAGCTGCTGTCCATAGGACTTGGGGCAGGAGGCTTCAAGTAGGGGTAGTAGGTTCCTGAGAGATAAAATCAATGGTTCATGGTCGCTTTCCTCATGTTCTGTGATGTTCATATCGACCATGTGGCCCCAAAGGCGGATATCGAGCAAGATGTAATCAATCTGGCTCTTCTGCAACCCACGCCTAAATGTGGGGTGAAGGTTAAGATCCGAGCGGGAACGGCCATTGCAAGCCCGGAGGCCGTGTGCCAATGTAATGTCCATGAGCTGGTGTGATAGTCTGTTGATTTTAGGTCTTTTGCTTGACACCAGCTGGGGGATGCCCCAGTGAGAATCTTCATCTTTATATAGTTCCTGGGCCAGCGAGTAGGGTTCAAAAGTGGTGTTAAAATCTCCGGCAATGAGAATAAAATGAGAGGGTGATTTATCGGTGAGAAAACTGTCTAAAATAGTCAGTGCGTTGGACTCATATTTATTGCCCAGGCTCCTATTATAGATGTTAATTATTAAAAGTGGTTTCTCTCTAAGGGATGGTATTGATAGACCCATTAGATCAGGGCAGCCCAAGTCAATTGGTTCAATTTGACATTTGAGAGAACAGCTGAGCCATATTAGCAGGCCACCTGAGGGTCTCCCTGAATTCGCCTTATTTGCTGGAACCCAGTAGCTTTTGTAACCGATTCTATATTTAGGCTCCAGCGCCCATGTTTCTTGGAAGAGACATATTTTATGTTTGTCTATAAATTTTCCCCATTCAGGGTTGTTCATTTTACTCTCCAACCCGGCAATGTTCCAACTGAGGATGGTATCTAAGCCATCTGGTTTGTTATGGGGAGCTTCAGCCACAGGATTCTCTCTTGGGGCTAGGGTACCGTGGGGAAGCATTGTGCCCTTCTCAGTCGTGTCTAGGGTGCTTCCAGCCCCATCTAGGTCGGGGGTGGCCTAAGCCATTCAAATACCTGGAGTAGAGGTGGGTCTGCGGGTTTGCTGTGATCTAGTGGGTCTGTAGCTAAGTTAATCTCAATCACCCTGCGCTCCTTATCTGTTCCCCCGATATGGATTTCAGAACATTTAAGATAGTCTGACTGGGCGAGAGCGGGAGTTAGAGTAGACTCACTAGTGTTGCTAATGGGAGTATATTCGGCCCCACAGTTGTTTTGCCCTGTTTTATAAGTTTCATTTTTCCCAGCTATAGGATAGTTTTTGTTCCAGTTGCTTGAACCTCGGGAATTAGGAAAAGTCATGTGTAATAGTCAATCGTTTTCGGAGAGTGTGGGCGAGGCAGCATTGCAACTTGGCTGGAAATCAGTTGGCATCTGAGCCCTAGGAAAATCTCTGGATGTCATTGTCACCCCCTTGAAGCCTGGTGCAGCTTTATGGGGGTAAAAGGCCTGAAGCCTGCAAAGTGAAGTGGCCCCCCCTAGGGGGTTGGGATGACATGCATTTAGGGAAAGCTGTTCGACAAGGGAAGGCGCATTAAAGTTGATAACAATACTCCCCTTCCTAATTCCAATTCTGTACGAGTCAATAAACATATTTTCCAATTTAGAAATGTATTTCCCAAAATGAATTTAGTACATTAAAAAAATACATTTTGCATTTGCAAACCCTGTCATTTTGCAAATCACAAGGTTTGATAATGCAAAATGGTTTCGTACATCATGCCATTAGTAAACAAACCACATTTTTATTCATAGGTCTTTTTTTAGACCTTTTGGCGGTTTACTACAATAAACTATTTCGGAGCTGAGATCAAGCCACGTATTCACTTTGCACCACTCATTCCTGTAGTGTCAATATGCCAGTGCTTGAACCATGTTAGTGAAATAAGCTGTTCTATATGTTTCTCCAAGGACTTTGGGCGACCTTTTGGCAGTATTGCTGAAGACGAATGGCACGTAATGGTTAGAATGATTATTTATTAAATTATTGCAAGCTAGACTATCGGAACATACCATTTCCCTGTGAACAGTTTTAGCTGAGCTTGGGTAAGGGCCATGCTAAACCTACTCTCTGGCACGGAGTGGTTCTGGCCTTCATGGTCCACACATTCACCAGAATGAGAGTCTGTCCAGCATCATACATAAGGTTTGAGCACTAACAGTATATTCAAGTCTCACGATTTGAAATCCTGATGGTTAAACCTCTTATCCTGTAAATTTACATGGTCGATCTCTCACTCTCACGTGCATAAAGGTTTGGTGGTACCACATGCAGTCATTAGTTAGGGAGCGTCTTACCTCTTATGATCAGCATGAGACGGTCCGAGGTAGTTTTTTAAACCAAAACACTATTTTTGGGCTGCACAAATTAAGGATTTTCAAGAGGCCAGAATGAGCATCTCGTTCCCGTCTTCTGCTCAACCACCATCTTTCTATTTATACTCCATCTCCCTCTCTCGCAGCTTATGGATTCATCAGCCCAAGTCACAGACTCTGTGCCACCCTGGCTGGTTCTGGAAAGTTCCCTGAGTGAAAGCGCAAACCCGATTCATGTAGATAAACTCTATTCAGGAGGCAAATGCCAAAGGGTAACATTCCATAATCTGATCAAAAGTCAAACGTAATGTAAAGCACATCTTAGGGCACAGTCCGCTTCCAGTCCATTTCTAGTTCCCATAGCAGTTATCAGATACAGACAGGCCTTATTGGGCATGCCTCCCTTCGTATTACACGTGACGCTGGCACTCACAAGAGACTCCACCGTCTGCGGCTGACATCCGTGGAAGTTTTGTACTCGGAAGGCACCTTGATCTCATCGCAACAGGCCCTGCAGGGCCCTGAAGTGACTCTACTGCGAGCCGCCGTCCGAATGATTCACGAATCTTTTCCTCTCGCCCCTTCTACATTCCAGGTAATTGAAGCAACTCTTTACACCCGTGCGGCCTGGTCACAAGGCTTTACGTTGGAATGCAGAAACCTGCGCGTGTCCGCAGCACCCGGAAGGCGTGGGTCGCAGACCTTAGGATCCCCCTCACCGACGACCAGCTGAAGCATTGCGCCACTCAGTCCCAGGGGCTCTCCCCCAACTTTAGACTGCGCTTAGAGCACTTCAATATCTTACTGAGTGGCTATCCCTAACCTTTTAGCACACTCCCTTCCCTTAGTTGTGCAAAGAGCAGTACAGCTAATTGAGCTGCTATTTGTTGGAAGCATTGCAATGCGAATCTTGACTTTGTACTGGATTGCACGATGTTCTCTCTTTTTTGTTTGAAAAATCCAATTGTAAAATAGACATCCTGACTATGTACCTTACTGGATTACACAATTGAACGAGTGTTAAATCTTTTATCTGACTTGTCCAATTTATACCCCACAGGACAACCAACATACGGACCTCTTATGTCCATTATTCAGCCCACGCTATTAGCATGTTTGTCTTTTTCTTTATTATTATGCGCTCCATGGGTCGGGTTGTGATTGCACAGGCGGGTGTCACACATTGCACCATGTCTGGATGTCTATATGTGTAGTTGAGTTCATATTAAACAAAAAAAATAGTATTTTCCCCACACACAAACTCACAGAGACACAGCACAACATGTTGCATGCTGGGTAGGATTGGGACCAAAAATAGACACAGGCATTCTAAGAAAGGGGTTCCTTTATAGATCACAACATTTTGTAATCATTGCTTGGATAGTACTAGGGGGTAACTGGTAGCAAAAAGTAGTAACACGAATTATTTTCTCAGCCCAACTTTCAAATTCTTTATCAATCGTTTTCATTCCTTCACCTTCCTTGATGTCCCTTCCTGCCCTTCACTTTTATTTCTTCTGTCCACCTCCTCCCCTCCACACTTCATACCACCTTTTCCACGTGTCTGCCCTTTTCCCTGTATTTCTAGCTCACCTTATCTCGCCCCCTTTCTTCTCAGCCAGGCTGTGTTTTTCGTTTCCTCTTCTGCCACTAGGATTTTCTTCTTTATTTTCCTACTGTTTCCCCTTCTTTGTTCCTCTTCTGTTTCTCCAACTTCTATTTTCCCCTCGTTTCTTTATTCCTAATTATTTCCTAATTATTTCTTCTTTTCAACCGTTTTTCTCATTTGTGCCACTCACACCTTCATCTACGTTCTATCACATCTATCTTGCAGTCCTCTTTTTGCTCTCTTCTCTTTTTTTTGCCATTGGCATTGCCCTTTTCTTTTCCTGCACCTTGCTCTTGGCCTTCATGCCCTTCTCCACTTAGCTTTCTCTCCTGCCAGGCCATTCAACCTTCATGCAACCATTTTCATCTCAGGTCTTAATCGTCAGTTTCCTTATCTCTCTGTTTTATCTCTTTAGCTTTTCTCCAACCATCTCTGTCCCCTTGGTTCTTCCCGAGACTGAGTTCTACGCTGTGTTGCATGCAAAATCTTATCCTGCTTTCTTGTTTCCTTCGTACAAACACCCTAGGGTGTCCAACATTACATTATCACATCACAAGCACTTTACAGTTGAAGACGTTTAATTGGGGGGCGATGAGATGGCAAGCTCATTTTTGGGAATTTTATACACCACCCTCCTCTAAATCAAGTCCCCACTCTATAAAAAATTAGGTTCTGACTGGTCATTCAGGTTCTCAAGTACACTTATTTGTGGCATACTGTATTTCGGTTCTAATCCCTCTCCCACCTCCCGGAGTACGCCTTTAGTGCTCCTTATCACGGTCATTGGACAAAGGTGTAGAAAGGAAGTTACTTGCTTATCCAATTGGAATGAAATGGTACATTATGTCCTGGGGCACCATTGGTAAACTACAATATCCACTAAAGATAATTCCAAGTAACCATGACAAACTTGGGGTGCAGAGCAGAGAAAACACATTGTCCACTCCTAACACATGGACAATGAGCTGGGATGTTGGCTGGGGAAATGACAGCATGATGTACACAGACACCACCACCTGTCCTACCACAAATGGACCAGAGCAGTGATTTCCAATGTTTTGACTTCTGTGGACCTCCACTTTATCATTACTGGAACCCAGGGATCCCCACTGAATCATTATTAGAATCTAGGGACCCCCCCACTGATTCATTACTGGAAGCCGTGGACCCCGGCCTAAACGTTGTTGATGATTTAAAACACAAAACCATACACAAAAAATACAGACACAAGCATTCCTCAAACAGATACACAAGGGATACCACATTTTATTTAATTTGCAAATATAAATAATCATTTTAATAGGAAGGTTGGAGCTTTTCTAAATTCAAATGTAGCCACACATCGTCCATACTGTATTCTGATTGATGCACCTGCGCTGCTCCCACAAATCAATCAGAGGATACTAATTTAATGTTTAGCTTTCAATTTCAAATTCCTTGACATTTACAGTATGTTTTAATATTTTCAGTTGTACATTGAACGACTTAATTTATATACACTTTATTAATCTGTTAATATTATTTAATTTTTTAAGCAGTCACTGACCCCCTGAGGAGGTTTCGCGGATCTCCAGGAGTCCCCGAACCACAGGCTGGGAACCACTGGACCAGAGGATACATTCTAGGCATGAACCTTACTTAGACTTCACATATAGTTCTGGCCTCACCTCTTTATCAAAGTATGATGATAATAAACACTGGATTACATTTCTGGGCAGGGCCACCAAAAAATCAGCATTTTTCTAGTGATGTCAGTCTCGGTGCATCGCCATCAGTGCCACCCCTCGTTAAGAGGGCAAGTTGGAAACTTTGAAACCACAAGACTTTTTTTTTTCCAATTCTAGCTTTTGCAAGTGACCACATTGTGTGTTCTTGGGCAATCCTTTTTTAACTTATTCCTCTGATTCTGCTTTTTTGCCAGCATTGAGTGCACTTAGTCTCAAGCTCAACACTGGTAGTAATTACGATCAGAAAACGGTACATTGCCCTGAGGAGGAAGACGGATTCCAGTCAGGTGATTTATGCACCGAAATGTGTTATAGGGAAAATTACGAAATCTTTTTTTGCAGTCTCAGTTCTACTTTGCCAATTTGTTTGCTCTTGGGCAATCCATGTACTTCTCCTGCCTTTCTCCTCAGTTATCTGACAACTGAGTAACAGTTTTGCAACAGGAAATTAAAACAAAAGAGAGATACACAGGGCAGGCTTCCAGCACAGTTTTTACTCAATAAAATTATTTTTCCATTGGTAACTAGTTGTAATTAAAAGTTAAAGCCCACCAGGCCCGCAACTGTTAAGGAGTGGGGAAACATTACAATACTGTTTAGTTTACAGAACATGTGTTTGCATTAGTTGCAAACTGGTTTCAAAATTCCTGAAATAACAAAGTTTTATTTCTCTCTTGGACCAGCAAAATTAGTGTTGCGTGCCATACTGGCTATTAATTCATTCTGAGAAGTACCTCTGAGCTATCTCCTTCTACGTTTCTCCTATTGGTTTTCGACCCTTCCAATGAACATCCTCACCTTTCAGCATATCTAAAGAAGAAATTGGCTCGCTTCTCATCAGTATCCTCTGTAAAAACCAAATGCCATGCTGTGCCCGCCGGGCCAGGTCATTGCCATTGTATATGATAATGGGCCAACAGACTGAGGCCCCTATTCAAGAAAAGGTGGTGCATCAAAGATGATGCACCACTCTCTCCGTGCCCCGTTAGCATAATAGCGCCAACATTTCTGACGCTATTGTGGCACTGTGCTACACTAGCATCAGAAATGTTGACGCTATTGTAGTAAAGTGCAAGGAGGCCTATAGGTTTCTATGGGAGCATCATTTTAACGTGCAGGCATTAAAAATGACACCAAAAATGACGCAGTGAAATCTATTAAATTTCACTGCACCATTTTTGCGGGTCTCCGAACACTGGAAAACCCCCATTGCATACATTATGTCTGGCGCAGGCATAATGTGGTGCAAGGGTTTACAAAGTGGCACAATGCATGCATTGCACCACTTAGCCACATTAGCGCTGCCTTAGAGTAAAAAAAAAAAAATGACAGTATGGCGGTGCTAGGGGCTCTTAAATATGTCCCTGGGTGCGTTTGGGCCACCGCTGCCTTTTAGTTTGTAGGAGAGGCAAGCCAGCCTTCCACACTACATAGCGCCCCACAACTGGCCTTATCCATTAGTTCTAATCAGTCCTTAATCTGAACTGGAGGTTGCAGGTGGGCCTCACCTTCATTCGTTTTTGGGGATCAGCACTTATTTTTCCACATTTTTGACCCAGCGAAAGAGTGAAAAGCACACAAGGGGGAAAGGAGGCGGTAGAGAAATACAGAAAAAATGTGATAAAAGGAGAAAAGCAGGAATCTGCAAGAGTAAGATGAAAAGATAGGGAGTGTGGATTAAAGTGGCATGAGGAAGAATTAAGACAAAAAAAAAGTTAGTATTTGGTACACTGACATTCAGTTGCCCAGAACAAAAGGGTGTTGAGCCAATGCTGAGACTTGAACCTCAGTTCAAAGTCAGCAGCTCTGGCTGTAACACCACACCCTCTTCTAGATCATGTAGCGGTATGGCTGATTGACCACCTTCTCTATCTCGGGCATAATTTATTATCTGGCAGGCATGCCTTGCTTGACAATGAATCAACCCAGGCAGCAGAGCTGACAGTAGGGGAAGCAAGTATTGGCAAAGCCAATAGGTCTTGCCTATGTTAGAGCTATTGGCTTTGCCAATGTGTTTTATCATGTCGTACACCAGTGTGGCTGCTGTTCAGCATGGATAAAATTTAGTGGCTTAGAGTGGCGTGGCAAAGAGTTGAGTAGAATGTCACAGGGTGGAGTGTCATGAAGTACAGGAGTGGAGTAGCGTAGAGTGGAAGGGAATTGAGTGAAGTAGTGTTGCTTAGAGTGGTGTAGAGATGGTGTGCTGTAGAGTGGCACTGAATGGAGTGAAGTGTCAGAGTGGAGTGGCGTAGATTGGAGTGCTTTGGAGTGGTGTGGCATAGAGTGGTGTAGAGCGCCCTAGAGTGAAGTGACACAGAGAGTCGTAGAGATGCATTGAGTGGGGTAGAGTGCCATGGAGTAGAGTGCCGTGAAGTGGATTGGAGTAGAGTATAGTAGAGTGGAGTAATGTGTGGTAGAGTGTAGTGCAGTGGAGTGGTGCATTGTAGAATGGAGTAAAGTGTCAGAGTGGAGTGGTGTAGAGTGGAGAAAAATGCAGTGTAGTTTCATAGAGTAAAGTGTCGTAGAGTGAAATGGCTTTGAGTAAAGTGTTGTGGATTATCGTACAGTGGAATGTCATACAGAAGAGTGACCTACAGTGAAGTGGCATAGAGTGGAGTATAGTAGAGTGGCATAGAGTGCAGTGTTGTGTTGTAGAGTGGTGTGTCATAAAGTAGAATGGCGTGGAGTGTTGTAGAGTGGCATAGAGTGGAGTGACGTAGAGTGGAGAAGTGTCATATAGTGGAGTGGCGTAAAGTGGTGTATGCCTGGTGTGGTAGCACACTGGCATTACAGACAACACATTTTCAATCAAAATGACAATTACATTTGCACATGCAGTTTTACTGATAAAGCTATAAAGCGCAGTGGCGTAACACAGGCTGCAGCAGCCTCTGCTGTGCGGGGGGCCTGAGCTCCAGGGGGGCCCCCACAGCACAGTACCCAGGCCTGAGAGTTTCTGAGTGAGTCTGAAGGGGGAAGGGGGCTTCATCTACTTTGCAGGCCCCCCTCAAGTTTTGTTACACCACTGATGCAGCGTACAAAAGATAGTTTGTGGAAATGGATTCACCTAGTGTATTGCTTTGTTTTGATCATATTATAATATTTATTTCCACCGCACTTCAGAACTTCAAAAAAAATGAGCTTCATGTGCTTTTCTAATTGTGATAAATTCTGAAATATTTGCACAGTTCATTTACAGACATTTAAATTGTGTGCTAGATAAAAATCTTTCCTTTTTCATCCCCAGTATCCAACAAGGTTTGTCACAAAAATCCTCTCACTTTGAAATACATAAATCCTCTCACTTTGAAGTCAAAGAAAGAAAAGTAAACACCAAGGTTCCTCAGAACAAAAACCTGACTTTTACCTCTGTCTTTGGGTGCACAGCAAATGGTACAAGATAAGAGCAAAACTTAAAGGCCTGTTTAGAGAAAGTGAGCACTCGTGGAAGAATACAAGGACTGAGTCTGAACGGTGGTAAACAAGCTATGCTCCACGAGAAGGACAAAGACTTGCTGGACAGTCTAAAACAAATAAAGCCAGCAAATAGAAAGCGAGCAAATGTGAGTTGCAAACCACAAAGCCAATGGTAAGCAATGGGTGGATGGATTTCCAGGGAAACTTTCAGAATGTCCCCAAGAAGTCTTTTCTCAATCTTACAGCTTCTACCTAACAAAAAGCCATTGATAGCAGGGGATACAAATACAAATTCTTCCTTCAGAGCCGACCAGTTACTTATATTGTCAGCATGATGTCTTGGCTTCAGAGCATTTGGGGATGAAACAGAGCACAAATAGAAAATAAATGTCCTTCAGCTGAAGCTACATTCAGCATCTCCCTTCACAAGTTGCCAAAAGAATTGTTTTTAACTTGCAGGAGCTCTGTATATGTGTAGGTATTGCAGGTCAACTAAGTGGTGCTTTCTAAGAATGTTAAATATGTCTGTTCTTTTATAATGACACATATTACCATTTATACACTCAAAACAAGCAGAGCTTTTTGGCATTGAACAAGAAGTGTATATTAATAAACGTTACCTGTTTGATCAACCTTAGATGAACAGAATAGTGAATGTATTTATTTTATTTATTTATTGTACTTTATATAGCACCAATTCACTCCTGAAGGTGTATCCAGGCGCATGTGATACTAGCAAGGTACGTGCATTCAGAACAGCCAGAGCAGGAACAGGTATGGAAAGGTAGTTTGTTCTGATGGAATGGAGCTAAGGAAGATAAGAACCTACCACTGTGTCTAGCTGTGCAAATGCTCAGGGTCAGGAGAAGGGCCTTATTTAAGGACCTAAGCTGTCTTGAAGGGTGGTAGTAGCTGAGTCTTGAATGAAGTAGTGCAGTTGGAGCCTTATAAAAGGCCTTGTGTGTCAGTAAACATAGTTTGAAGATGGAGCTCTTCCTCATGGGCAGCCAGTTCATTGATGGTGATCACAGAGGAAGGATGAAGATGAGCTTAGCAGCAGTATTCTGCACCACTTGAAGCTTAGACGGAAGAGTATCATTTGCGGCAACCAGAAGGGCATTCCCATAGTCAAGTAGGCTGATTATGAGAGCCTGAACAAGACTTTTCCGGAGGTACAGGGCAACCAGGGAAAGACATTCTATAGGAGTCTCATGGTGGCAACACACATGCCACATGTCAAATTGACTTGATCTCCCATAGACAGTGTGTGGTCGATCTTTACTCCCAAGTTCTTTACTACTTGCTTGGGCGGGGCGCTGGACTTAGATTGGAGAGCCACCAATTTGAAGACCATAGGTCTTGAGCTCTGCCAAATAGCCCAATTTCAGATTTTGCAGTTTAGTTGGAGGCAGTTTGAAACTATCCAGCTGGCAATTACTGTTATATACAAAGCAAATTGGACTCTCACTTTGCCTGACTTGGCCAAAGGAGAGACAGGATTTCCACACAGCATGCTTTTGCAATCTGGGCCAGAGGTGCTACATAGACATTGAATAGAGGCGGACTCTGGCCTTTATTGATGTGCATCATTCTAGATTTGAATAGGCCCAGACATACATTTTGCATATGATTGTCAAGGAAGTCCCTAAGCCAGTGAAGCACTCTGGCATAGATTCCCGCAGAAAGGAGTCTGTGGATAAGAATAGAGTGGGAGACCAGGTTGAACGCGGCAGGTAGACCCAGTAATAGAAGCATTACTGGGGTTCTGACATCCAGGGAGAGACAAATAATGTCTGTAACTGCCAACAGCACCGTCTCTGTACTATGTTGGCCGGAAGCCTGATTGAGAATAGTCCAAGATCTTATGTTACTCCAGGAAGGATGTCAATTGGCTGTTAATACAGCTTTCTAGGACTTTTGCCAGCAAGTGGTAGCAGTGAAATTGGCCTGTAATTTGATAAAATTCAGGGTTTAATGTGGGCGTTTTCAAGAGTGGGGATACTTGCGTGCATTTCCACTCCAGTGGCAGTTTTGCAGAGCTTATTGAGAGATTGACCAGTGTCATAATGAGAGGCACTAAATGGTGTGCTAAGCTGGTTACAATCTTGGGGGGACAAGAATCACAGGGGGAGCCTTATTTGGCTTGGGATAGCATTCAAAGGACCTGCTCAGTGACACAACAATCAAAATCCCTAATGCACGCAGTGGCCTCTGGGTGCGGAAGATTCTGATCAAATTTGGTCTCTGAGGTGGGAGTAAACATCGGGAAACTCTTATAGAGGGTATAATTTTTTTCTTCAAAGAAATCTGCAAGGGAGTCACACGGATTTTGGGTGCAAGAATGGCAGGTGCGCAGGCATGGGGTTTCAAAAAGGTTTTTAGCGCTTTTTATAGCTCCTTAGTAGAATTACCTGCATGAGCTATAGTCGTGCTCTCTGTGCTGCCTTAATCTTGCCTGGTAGACTGATTTGTCCATGGGAGATTTTGAGGAGTGCCATCTGCCCTGCAGATGTTTACACTTGGACTTTCTAGGCGCAACATATCTGTAAACCAATGTGTTTGACACCTGGCAGCGGTGGAAGTAGATGTTTTAAAAGGTGCTATATGGTTAAAAGTATTAGTTAATGACTCATTATAGTCAGCAAGAGCAGAGTTGACATCCATGTCTGGAGACAAAGTAGGGGCCTTGAAGGCCTCTGAGAAGATGGCAGGAGAAACCTTTTTGAGCTTGCTGAGAGCTGGCTTGCATGGTATGGACAACTTGATAAGATGACGGTCAGACCGGGTGATCGGGAGCGGAGGTTCGCAGATAGTAGCCTCAGTGTTAGTAAAAATGAGGTCGAAGGTGTGCCCAGCCCTGTGTGTTGGGCTTGTTTCCATTTGCTTTAGCTCACCCATCTCCATGTCAGCTAAGAGATGATCGTTGTTATTTTCACCATGGTAATTCAAATCACCTAACAGTATATATTTGTCAGAATCTATCATGTGGGGGGCCACATTAGTCCATAGATTTCTGGGACCCAGCGACCGGCCGATAGATCAAAGACACTCTCCAGGTCTCCTTGTTAGAGATAGTGATCTTGAAAATATACATCTCAATTCTGGCTGAAAGGAGAGTGTCAATTAGTTCAACTTTTAGGGAATTGTGCTGGCAAGAAGGCAAGGAGAACTTATGTAAAGAAAGGGTGTTGCATAACTTATCAGAGAGAACATCAAAGATAGTGACATTACAATGGGTAGAAAATGTCCACCATAAACACGCCTTTTCAAGTCGTAGTAGTAGTAATAATTTGGCTAAAATAAACAAATAATAGTCCTCATTTCTATGAAAAGAATATAATGTGAGGCTACTGAGCACATTTGTTGCAGTGCCTCGTTTCAGTAGCAGTGGGGTACAAATTAAAGAAAAACACAGTGGAAGTTCAAGGTCCTGGAAAGATCAGGGCTGTGTTTGTTTTTGAGATTGAAACCAGACTACCAGGGTTGTATTCCTTTCTTCTCCACATGATCAGATTCTTTGATCTTGTACAAAGTGGTTTCGCTGCCTGGGCCCCTTACTCAATTACATGTCAACACTGGCTGGCAATACATGTTATAACGAAAAAAGAACATGATGTTCAATGCTGCACAAAAATATACCTCCAGCAAAGACACCTATATACCCATGTGTATATTAACATAAGGTCCTTATACCGCTGTGCTTCTCCTCCATATTTTCAACAATCTCTTGTCCTCCTCGCCCTCTTTCTCCTGCTGATGGTCCGGTTTTTCTTTTCTTGGTCCTTCTGGTCCACCTGGTTTCCTACCACGTAGATCTAGGTACAAGCCCGTCAGAAACATTTGAGGGACCACTTTCTGCTGTATTTCAAGGAAGTTCCAGGAACTGATGCCAACTAGTAAATACACATGTTAGGCATGCTTTTGTGATATTAAAATACATTTCATCGTGGTAGCAACAGCCCTGGCTGTTCCTTGTTTGGGACAGACCTATGTGTAGTCAGCACGTTTTTAGGGTATATGAGTGTTAATCTGACTCTTGTGGTTAATGCATCAGAAAATAACAGAGGGTTACTGTGCTTGCTTCAAGGTATAGCATGTAACGTCTAGGAGACAGATTTGTGTTTTATGTACGATAGGTCCTGTTGCAGTTACAATTTTGGTAAAACAGCTGTATAATTATTGAAACCACTCCAAACAAATCAATTTACCCTCCAAAGCATAAGTCTGAAGCCTTGTAGGTTTTAGTTCTTGTATCTTGTGCAGGGTTTCCTGTGTAGCTATAGAGAATTTATTAGGGGCTAATAAGAGGCAGAGCTCAACTCACCCATATTCCTGGCCCTCGAGTGTACCCTCCCTGACGGCTCCTAGGAAATATGGCAGATCTATTATTCCCCCACAGATTAGCAGCTCTACAAAGATTGACAGTCTCTATTGTAATATTAGATCTATGGCAAAGCACAGAAGTATGGGACCTCATTTCTTCTCATCGTCCTATGTTATTTCAACATCACACTTTCACTTTCAGCATCTCAGCCCAATTCCTGAAATACCCTCACTGCCATGATGGTAAACTCTTAAATTTGTTTTTCTTGATTTATCTTTTCAAGGTTCCACAGATATGCTGCTATTGGGATTTGGTCTGTTAAAGTTGTAACCTACAAATAACACTGAAAAATCCATTTTTATCATTTCAAGCCCTGACTTTGGCTTGACTTTAACCTGTATCCTCATTTGTTCACCTTTCCCACAATTAGCTTCTTTGTCTGCCCCACGATCAAATTAACTAAAAAAAATAACCATACGTAACCCGCATTTCATCCCATTTCAGAGATTCCAACTCTTTACCATTATCTTGAATGTTAGTAGCCATTCACCCTCTGTATGTTTTCTCCATTTCTGCATCTTATCATGCTCAATCTTCTTCTGTATTTCAGACAGTCCTTGGAGTATTACATTTATCAGCATCCTTCTGCTCACAAATATCCCATCTATTAAGGTTGACCCCCAACTTCCCTCCATCCTTTCAGTATCTTCCAAATACCTGTCATCCTCTTATTAGGAATGATTAGATTTGCATCAGTCCCATCTCTGTTCCTCTGTCATTGTTTCTTCATTCAGTACTTTGTCCCTCTTTCTACTTGGGTAGGCTCTTTTTTTCCTGTGATTGTTAAACCTTCTACCAGTTCTCATTTTTCCAGAGACCTACTTCATGTGTAGTTCCAGTTCTTCTTCTTCACCCAGAATAATTTCTTCTTCGTTTGTGGCAACTGCCTTTAAAAATAACTAGCAAAATGGATGTCTCCTTTTCTGAATGGTTCCCTTGGCCAGATCCTGGAATAACTGCACATTGTGCCACTTGAACAGGATCTCATTTCCTGTTTACATTTTGCATGATTTCTTCTGCTAATAGGAGGTCTTTTCGACCAGGAATCATACTGACTATGTGCATGCGATCAAGTTGAATCCAGAGGATATTTGATTTTGCATAAATGGTGTGGTTTAGCTTCTCTATGTACACCCGTGTGCGCTCTCTCTCTCTCTCTCTCTCTCTATATATATATATATACATATATATATATATATCTCTCTCTCTCTCTCTCTCTCTCTCTCTCTCTCTCTCTCTCTCTCTCTCTCTCTCTCTCTCTCTCTCTCTCTCTCTCTCTCTCTCTCTCTCTCTCCAGTGCGCATCACACATTCCACCTTGACTTTTTCTGCTCACTTTTCCTGTATGTCTTTAAATGTGTTCCCTGTTATGTTCAACTAATTTCTGAAGGTATACAATGATATTGCCCTATATACCTATTCGTTCTTTGATCTTTTCCAATACCATTAACCTTTCCTGTTTCTAATTTATGCAGTGACGTTTGAAGCTCCACTCTAATGTATCCAGCCCATCTTTAATTTAATTCAGCAAAGCCCCATTTGTACTTCTGTAGTCGGTGAGGTAGCCATTGTTAATTGGAGCTTTGAAACTTGCAGAGTCTGAGGTATTCATTGGGTTTGTTTCATTACACATTGAAGTGCTACATTGGGAGGTAACCAGAAGTCCTGATTTCCCTGATAATGCTCGATTAAACATCACCAAGTGTTGTATTTGTCTCGTTACATTACTATCCGATTTTTCTCAATGTTAAAGCCCCAAGGTACGTGGAGAGGTTTATGTTAGCCTTATTCCAAATCTGTGCTGTGCTACATACTTCGGAGGTTTTCAGCCCCAGGGTCTAGCTGCTTATCTGATAAAACATATGCCCTGCCTGAGGTGTCATGTGACCAAAGGATGACTGTCTCTCAGACCAATCCTCCACATTTTACCCATATGTTTTTCCAAAAATTTCGTACCTGGGGCAGTCTCTTCCCAACGTTCCTTATGGCCTCTTGGGCCTTGCCATGGAGCACATTTCATGTCAAGGGTCACCTATAACAATCAAAGTTAGTAGATCCAGGCTTTGAAGTTATGCACGTGTTGAGACCTACCCTGATTGACTAGGATGAAAACTGCCCTCTGAAATACTCTGTGGAGTGTTGTGGATAGGGTTCGTTTGTGCAGAATACACACACAAGTGTGAGATTTAAAAGATTTTCAAGGGAGAAATAAATCATGAATGTCGTCTCTGATGACTAGTGTCTCGTATTATGCACAAATGGAAAGGCAGTGTGGAAGCAAATCCTCAATCTGTCTCCTCTGTGCTTTCTGTGCCTACAGGGAAGCAACTAGTTCTCCTTATAAGGTTGTACATCACTGTTGCTGTAACCTGACCAACATGATAAGCATTGTGTTTTGGAATCACATGCTAATGGAAAGGTTGTAACTCCTTTATTTGAACAACACAGCTACAAGCACTGTCTCCCACGCCAGCCTAGATTCAACTGACTTGGAACACATTGTCCCAACATGACATCATCATGCTTCAACATGGAAACCAGGTGCTTTCCTTAGCAATCACCTACAAGGCACCACTCAAATCCCTTGCCCTTGCCCTAACAAAGCAAATTTAAATAAATCCAGAAACAAACAAGTAAGGACATTTAAGCAATAACAAAAACATACCAGAACATATTTGGTTAAAAACCAAAAGTGTAAAGCATTGCACACAGTTCATGGACATTGGCGATCTCCAGGAGGTGAAGAAGCAGGTTACCACACAAAATCCTGTAATTTCGCAGGTGCCCTCCTCGTCCTCCAACCAGCCACTCTCAAAGGCCCTCCAATCCTCTCAACCAGAGCACTTCGTTTCTTCCATCGCTTTGTCCAAATTCATGTTAGACTTACATGCCATCTCTATCACCCATGTGATGACTGATTTCAGTCTTTCATCCATGCCATTTGACTGCAGGTTGTAAACAGAAGTTCTCACATGCTAAATCCTAAACTTTGTCAAGAATTTCATTTCCTTGGCAATGCCAATGACCAACCGTTTTGGAAAACATTCCTAAACACTTAGGTGGTCATTCTGACCTCGGCGGTAAAAGGCGCCTACCGCCGGTCAGAAATCCTCCATAATCCCGCCGCGGTCGCGGTAACCCGCCACGGTCATTCTGACCTGCAGCAGCCAAACCTCCGAAAATCCGACAGCCACAACCGACCGCCAGACTAGCGGGCGGCGGAAAGGTGGAGGTGACCAAACCTCCACCGCCACGCCAACAGAAATACGCCCATGCCATTACGACCCACGAATCCACGCGGCGGTCATTCAAACGCGGTATTCCATTGGCGGGACACACCGCCGCGGTCAGAATACACACAAACGAACAAAACTCAGCCACATTGGACGATTTGAATCCCACACACCTGATACACATACACACACCACTCCCACACACACAATACAATATAAAACACCCACCCACATCACCCACAAACCCCTACGCAAAAAAATTCTGAAAGAAGGCCAGAGCGAGACACCAGCATCCACAAACTAACAGCCACAGCCACTCAACACCATCACCCACACACAATCCACACACAAAACAACACACACCACCACACTCAACACACTTAACTACACATACTCCACCCCACACATCATACACACCACCCCATGGCACCCCAAAGACAACCCCGCTTCACAGACGAAGAACTCAGGGTCATGGTGGAGGAAATCGTTCGGGTAGAGCCCCAGCTGTTCGGCACACAGATACAATACACCAGCATTGCCCGGAGGACGGAGCTATGGCAGAGGATTGTCGACAGGGTCAACGCAGTGGGACAGCACCCCAGAAATCGGGAAGACATCAGGAAGCGATGGAACGACCTACGGGGGAAGGTGCGTTCCATGGTATCCAGGCACAACATCGCCGTGCAGAAGACTGGCGGAGGACCCCCACCTCAACCCCCACAATTCACATCATGGGAGGAGGAAGTCTTGAACATCCTGCATCCTGACGGCCTCGCAGGAGTCGGCGGAGGAATGGATACTGGTAAGTTGAAGCTTCACCACTGCTTCCCCCCCACCTGCATGCCAAATCATACCCCAACCCTCACCCCCATCCTCGAACCCCACCCTCACCCCCACCCCCATCCTCACCCCCACCCTCACCCCCACCACCATCCTCACCCCCACCACCATCCTCACCCCCACCCCCAGCACACCTATTCCCCGCCAATGTCTCACCATCACAACCCACACATCCCAAAACCTAGGCCTGCATGCGTCCACTAAGCATGGACACCCATCACCAAAGCATGCCCAATGCATATACACATCCCCCCCACAATCCACCCTCACCAAAGCCCCCACACACGAATGCCAGCACTTGGGGACACGAGAACCCATAGATACACCCATATGCCACACATTGAAACTATAACCATACCTCTATACCCCTGCAGGACCCGACCGTCAACACACCGCGGCGGAGGGGCCAGAATTCTCCACACCCCCCACCCAAGAGGCCGTCAGCGATGACAGCAGCTCTGTCGACCTGGACACCGATGACCAGCCCGGACCATCGGGGACCTCTGGACAGTCGGTTCCCCTCACACAGGCCCAGGCCACTACAGCCCCAAACCCCTCTGGGAACACCAGCACAGCTCCCACCCAGCGGGCCCATGCCTCTGTCTCCAGGGCGCGTCAATCTGCGGTGTGTCTACCACTACAGGGCACCCAGGATAACCCACCACCCCAACAACAACAGGGACCTGGGGGCAGTGGTAGTGGGCACACCGGCCAGGGGGCAGAGGCCCAGGGAAACAGGGCAACTCGGAGGGCAGCTGTGCGACAGGGGGGGGACGGGCCCAGGGAACCCACTCTCCACGAGGTCCTCACCACCATCATGGGAGCATACAACCGCTCCCAGGAGACGATGGCGACGGTACTGGCCCGGTTCCAGGAGATCCAGGTACTGCAGGAGGAACACTATCGGGGGTACAGGGAGGACATCAGAGCCATCAACACCACCCTGGTTACCATGGTAGGGCTGCTGCAGGACCTCGTCAACACCAGGGCGGACACTCAACAACACCCAAGGGCCCCTGCCACTAGCCTGGACCAAGAACAGCCAACGCTAGTGGACAGGAGGCCCCCGCACAGCAGCAGCCCACCAGACCCCCACCTCCTGCAGGAGAAGAACCACCCCGCAAGAGGGCCCTGAGATCTCGCAAGAAGACAGAGTAGGATGTCAAGACCCCCGCCAGCAATGGATACCACCTGATGTCATCCCACTGTCCCACATTGTCACCCTGTCCATCCTTGAACTGCCCATGCTCCATCTCTCCACAGGCCTCTGGACAATGCACCTGTGTGACTGTTACTCTGGACTCTGCCATGGACATTCCTTCACCATAGCCCCCACCCACTTGAAACCACCCATCCCATTTTGAGCACTTAAATAAACACCAATTTTGCACAAAACTATCTGGAGTCTGGCTGTGATTTCAATATATTGTAATTGACATGACAGTGCAAATATGTCCTTGTACATGGTGAAGTCAACAAACAGCTGCCACAAAGCTGTAGTCCATGGGGAAACGAAGCACAGGACTCGTAGTGGGGACCCCAGATCTGAAATAGGGAGGGAAAAGCCAAAACTCAGTCATCATACACTGGGGCAAATAGACAGGCAGCAGAGATGCAGGAGAGTAGTTAACAGTTACTAAATTATCTTTGAAATGTTACCTGTGTCCTATTGGAAGTACTGTTCAATGATTCTGTCCCTGTTGTCTGTTTCACCCCCGTCGTCTTCCTCCTCGTCACTCTCCTCAGGTTCCACCGCTGCCACAACACCACCGTCTCGACCATCCTCCTGCAGGAAAGGCACCTGGCGGCGCAAAGCCAGGTTGTGAAGCATGCAGCAGGCCACGATGATGTGACACACCTTCTTAGGTGAGTACATTAGGGATCCACCTGTCATATGCAGGCACCGAAACCTGGCCTTTAGGAGGCCAAAGGTGCGTTCGATCACCCTCCTAGTACGCCCATGGGCCTCATTGTACCGTTCCTCTGCCCTGGTCCGGGGATTCCTTACTGGGGTCAGTAGCCACGACAGGTTGGGGTACCCAGAGTCCCCCACTAGCCATACACGGTGTCTCTGTAGCTGTTCCATCACGTGAGGGATGCTGCTATTCCTGAGGATGTAGGCGTCATGCACTGACCCTGGGAATTTGGCATTTACATGCGAGATGTACTGGTCAGCCAAACACACCACCTGGATGTTCATTGAATGGTAATTTTTTCTGTTCCTGTACACCTGCTCCCTGTCTCTTGGGGGAACCAAAGCCACATGGGTCCCATCAATGGCACCAATTACGTTGGGAATATGTCCAAGGGCGTAGAAATCACCCTTCACTGTAGCCAATTCGCCCACCTCAGGGAAAATGATGTAGCTCCTCACGGATTTCATCAGGGCAGACAACACTCTGGATAACACCTTTGAAAACATGGGCTGAGACATCCCAGAAGCAATTCCCACTGTTGTCTGAAATGACCCACTTGCCAAGAAATGGAGTACTGACATGACCTGCACCAGAGGGGGAATCCCTGTGGGTTGGCGGATGGGGGACATCGGGCTCCAGCTGGGCACACAGTTCATGGATAGTGGCACGGTTAAGACGGTAGGTCAGGATAATGTGGCGTTCTTCCATTGTCGACAGGTCCACCAGCGGTCGGTACACGGGAGGATTCATCCGTCTCCTCGCCCAACCCAGCGGACGGTGCCTAGGAAGGACAACATGGAGCACACAGTCAAGCAACCCACAGGTACGTACTCACAGCTAGCACAGTAAACGATTCTCTATGCAGTGAATGGCGTGTCTGAGTGGCTATGCAAGGCCTAGGCCTGTGTGACGCAGTTGAAATTGAGCCATGTGGGCCCTGGAAATGGCGGCTGCCTGACCTGTGAAGTGTGACAATGGGATGTGAGGTCAATGCGCTGGCGTGGCACACCGCGGCGGGCGGCGGGCGAAGACCGCGGCGCGAAGCCGCATTGGTTAACATTGAAGCCTATGGGTTTCAGGAGCCAATGGCGAAGGGCGCCGGCGGTGGCGGGACGCACCGCCGCGGTACGCACCGCCGCGGACGTGACCGCCATTTTCTATCTACTTATCCACTTGCGACTTGAACTTTCACAGGAGAGGACCTATACTGCAAGTGTTGCTGTGACCTCGGTCTGGAAGGGACAATGGCTGCTGCGCCTGGGGAAAGGGCCCCTGCCTTCACTGGAGAGGAGTTGGAGAAACTTGTGGATGGGGTCCTCCCCCAGTATGCGCTACTCTACGGTCCTCCAGACCAACAAGTGAGTTTAATTCAATCTGGATTTGGGGCCACTGGCTGGCTTGGGGGCCTGGTGGGGGGCCTGGCGGGGATGGGTGGCATGTTGGGCCTGGCGGGGGGCATGGCGGGGGGCCTGGCGGGGATGGGGGGCATGTTGGGCCTGGCGGGGGGCCTGGCGGGGATGGGGGGCATGTTGGGCATGGCGGGGGGCCTGGCGGGGATGGGGGGCATGTTGGGCCTGGCGGGGGGCCTGGCGGGGATGGGGGGCATGTTGGGCATGGCGGGGGGCCTGGCGGGGATGGGGGGCATGTTGGGCATGGCGGGGGGCCTGGCGGGGGGCCTGGCGGGGATGGGGGGCATGTTGGGCCTGGCGGGGGGCCTGGCGGGGGGCCTGGCGGGGATGGGGGGCATGTTGGGCATGGCGGGGGGCCTGGCGGGGGGCCTGGCGGGGATGGGGGGCATGTTGGGCATGGCGGGGGGCCTGGAGGGGATGGGGTGCATGTTGGGGCTGGCGGGGGACAAACTTGAACGTGGTATTTCTCCCTCCCTGTACGTGTCACATAGGTCCGCGCCCATGAGAAGATCGGGATTTGGCGTGCCATCGCCAAGGAAGTCCGGACCCTGGGGGTACACCATCGACAGGGCACCCACTGCCGCAAGAGGTGGGAGGACATCCGCCGCGGGACCAAGAAGACCGCCGAGTCTCTGCTGGGGATGGCCTCCCAACGTAGGCGGGGTGCCTGCCGTCAACTGACCCCCCTGATGTTCCGGATCCTGGCGGTGGCCTACCCTGATTTGGATGGGCGCGTGAGGGCAGCACAGCAGACACAAGGGGGTGAGTACAAGCATTATCTACTCTGTTGTCGCGCAGTGGAGGTGTCTGGGTGGGGGAGGAGGGCTGTGGGTCCCCCTAGGCCAGGGCGATATCTGTAGGCTGGGCACCCCCGTAAGCCCCTGTGTCCCCAGCCACCACCCTCAGTAGTTTCAGTACAGCCATCCCAGGGCCGTGTCATCCATGGGTGCAGTTGTCAACTCTAGGCGTGTAGGGCATGTTCCACGGAATGCGTAGCGGACCCCAAGTGCGCAACTTAGTGCAGGGGGCATCTGTGTCTGTCATGTCCGCTAACTGTACCGGAGATCCATGTACTCAATATCCCTTTATTTCTCTCTCCCCCCCCCTTTTTGTTTGTCTTTCTGTGCTTGTGTGCATCAGCATCATCAGGCGGAGGAGAAGTGGCATCGGGGCAGGAGGGAGCTGCATCTCACATGGCCCAGGAGGGCCATGCCACAGAGTCAGACTGGACCAGTGAGACGGAGGGCGAGGGGAGCTCCACGACGGGGACGACTGGAGCCTGCAGCGACACGGACACGTCCTCGGAAGGGGGCTCCCTTGCGGGGGTGGCACCATCCGTGCCCCCCGCCATTACAGGTACAGCCGCCACCCAGCGCACCATCTCCGCCCTCCCAGCAGCCCCTCCGCGTTCGCCCCGTGCCCGCTCTGCCAGGAAGCCGGGCATCTCCTTCGCCCCAGGCACCTCAGGCCCTGCCCCTGTTACCCCCGCTGCCCTCAGTGAGGAGGTCATTGACCTCCTCCGAACGCTCATTGTTGGGCAGACTACCCTTTTGAATGCCATCCAGGGGGTGGAGAGGGAGGTTCATCGCAGCAATGCGTACCTGGAGGGCATTCATTCGGGTCAGGCTGCCCATCAGCGATCGTTCCAGGCTCTGGCCTCAGCACTGACGGCAGCCATTGTCCCTGTCTCCTGCCTCCCTCTACTAACTCCCTCCTCCCAGTCTCCTGTTCCTCTGCCTGTCCCACCCACACCATCAGACCAGCCTGCACACACCTCAACACCCAAGAGAAGCTCATCCAAACATAAGCACCACAGATCACGCAGACATTCACACACGCAACATTCCGATGCAGACATGCCAACAGTCACTACCACCTCTGTGACCCCCACCTCCTCGTCTCCCTCCTCCCTCCCTGTGACGTCTACACTCACACCTCCATTCACCTCACCATCAGCCAGTGTTTCCATCACCAGGACACCCTCCACTCCAGTCCGCACACGTGCAGTCACCACCCCCACTGCCATTTACTCGTCCCCTGTGTCCTCTCCCACTGTGTCTGTCACCCCCTCTTCCACACCACACAAACGCAGCCACCCACCCACCCAACAGCCATCCACCTCACGACAGCCTATCCCTCCTGCACCTGCACCCAAAGACAGCAAACGTGACTCACCTACAACCACATCCTCTCCCTCCACTCCCATTCCCACTGTACCTCCCACTCTCCATTGTCCCAAGAAACTCTTCCTCGCCACTACTAACTTCTTTCCTGACCCTGAGCCCCCCCCTCCTTCTCGTCGGGGTAAGAAGAGCACCTCAGCCACCACCAGCCCTGCAGCCCCCTTGACAAGGGTGCAGGGGTATTGGAGCCCGCCAGCCCGTATGTCTGGATCTTCGCCCAGCAGCAAGGGGACAGCCAGCCCACCCCCTGGGAAGAGGAGCAGAAGGCGGAAGAGGCGCCGCAGGAGCCCGCCTTCTACATCCCCCCCGGACACCACCCAGAGACAGTCACCAGCCACAGCTCCAAAGGGAGGAAAGGGCCACAGGCCCATGACTAAGGAGGGCAAGGGCAGC
Source organism: Pleurodeles waltl (assembly GCF_031143425.1). NCBI lineage: Eukaryota > Metazoa > Chordata > Amphibia > Caudata > Salamandridae > Pleurodeles > Pleurodeles waltl. Next base: position 652,290,197 of record NC_090442.1, read on the forward strand.
AAGTCGGAGAGGTCAGGCAGCAGGCCTGCTGCCCAGGAGGAGCCCACAACCCCCATAGCCGCTGCCCCGGGAGGAACCGGCACAGCTGCCCCGGGAGAGCCCACCACCCCCATAGCCGCTGCCCAGGGAGGACCCAGCCCAGCTGGCCAGGAGGGCCCCACCACCCACAGCCCAGGTGGGCATTGAAGGAGCACCATCCCCGCTGCCCAGGAGGGCACCACCAGGCAATGAGCAGTTGGCCATAGACCGGCCGCCGTCTCCAGAACGGCTGAACTGGGCCCCGCCGTCTCACGCACCGCTCCGCTGGGCCCCGCCGTCTCAAGAACCGCTGAACTGGGCCCTTCAAGGCAAGGAGCGCTGAACTGGGCCCCGCCGTCTCAAGAACCGCTGAACTGGGCCCTTCAAGGCAAGGAGCGCTGAACTGGGCCCCGCCGTCTCAAGAACCGCTGAACTGGGCCCTTCAAGGCAAGGAGCGCTGAACTGGGCCCCGCCGTCTCCAGAACCGCTGAACTGGGCCCCGCCGTCTCAAGAACCGCTGAACTGGGCCCTTCAAGGCAAGGAGCGCTGAACTGGGCCCCGCCGTCTCCAGAACCGCTGAACTGGGCCCCGCCGTCTCACGCACCGCTCCGCTGGGCCCCGCCGTCTCAAGAACCGCTGAACTGGGCCCTTCAAGGCAAGGGGCGCTGAACTGGGCCCCGCCGTCTCCAGAACCGCTGAACTGGGCCCCGCCGTCTCAAGAACCGCTGAACTGGGCCCTTCAAGGCAAGGAGCGCTGAACTGGGCCCCGCCGTCTCCAGAACCGCTGAACTGGGCCCCGCCGTCTCAAGAACCGCTGAACTGGGCCCTTCAAGGCAAGGAGCGCTGAACTGGGCCCCGTCGTCTCCAGAACCGCTGAACTGGGCCCCGCCGTCTCACGCACCGCTCCGCTGGGCCCCGCCGTCTCAAGAACCGCTGAACTGGGCCCCGCCGTCTCAAGAACCGCTGAACTGGGCCCTTCAAGGCAAGGAGCGCTGAACTGGGCCCCGTCGTCTCCAGAACCGCTGAACTGGGCCCCGCCGTCTCACGCACCGCTCCGCTGGGCCCCGCCGTCTCAAGAACCGCTGAACTGGGCCCTTCAAGGCAAGGAGCGCTGAACTGGGCCCCGCCGTCTCAAGAACCGCTGAACTGGGCCCTTCAAGGCAAGAACCGCTGGCCCTTTGGCAGACGTGGCAGGGCAGGATCTATCTCGGGCAGGGCTGCAGGATGTCCTCTGGCCAACTTGCCTCCTCCAGTGGCAGTGGGGTCTGTTATGGACTGTATGGACCGTGGCTTTGCACTCCCCAGGATGGCCCAGTGGGCAGGCCACCCACTGTATGGACTGTATGGACTGTGGCTTTGCTCTCCCCAGGATGGCCCAGTGGGCAGGCCACCCACTGTATGGACTGTTTGGACTGTGGCTTTGCTCTCCCCAAGATGGCCCAGTGGGCAGGCCACCCACTGTATGGACTGTTTGGACAGTGGCTTTGCTCTCCCCAGGATGGCCCAGTGGGCAGGCCACCCACTGTATGGACTGTATGGACAGTGGCTTTGCACTCCCCAGGATGGCCCAGTGGGCAGGCCACCCACTGTATGGACTGTATGGACTGTGGCTTTGCTCTCCCCAGGATGGCCCAGTGGGCAGGCCACCCACTGTATGGACTGTATGGACAGTGGCTTTGCACTCCCCAGGATGGCCCAGTTGGCAGGCCACCCACTGTATGGACTGTATGGACTGTGGCTTTGCACTCCCCAGAATGGCCCAGTGGGCAGGCCACCCACTGTATGGACTGTTTGGACTGTGGCTTTGCTCTCCCCAGGATGGCCCAGTGGGCAGGCCACCCACTGTATGGACTGTATGGACTGTGGCTTTGCTCTCCCCAGGATGGCCCAGTGGGCAGGCCACCCACTGTATGGACTGTTTGGACTGTGGCTTTGCTCTCCCCAGGATGGCCCAGTGGGCAGGCCACCCACTGTATGGACTGTTTGGACTGTGGCTTTGCTCTCCCCAGGATGGCCCAGTGGGCAGGCCACCCACTGTATGGACTGTGGCTTAGCACTCCCCAGGATGGCCCAGTGGTCATGGAGTCCCCTCGTGGATCTGGCGTCGTGTACTCAAGTGGCTGAGGTGCCCCCCCTTCCCTTCCCCCTGAGGTGCCTGTCCTATTTTCTTTCTGATGCCCCTGCAGTGTTCTCTCCGTGGAGTTCTTGTCGTGGGACTGGGCCTTGCCCCTTTGCACAGGACCCCTGTGATCCACGGACAGTGGTTGGACTACATTTAGTAGCTGTGTATATTTTGTACATAGTTTATTTATTTATTGGGATTACTGGTGTACATATTTCAATATATCTGCCCGTTTATGATCTCTTCTTTTGGTCTTTGCATTATTTCGGAGGGGGGTGGTTTGTGGGTTGTGACAGTGATCTGTGGGAATGCATTGATGTGTGTGTTGTAGTGGGTGTGGGTGGGTGGGTGTGTGCCGGTAATCTTTTCCCTCCCCTGTGTCGTAGGTGCAGTACTCACCGATGTCTTCCGCGCCGCCGGGCGTGCTCCTGGTATATGAGCAGGTATAGGAGTGCGGGGATGACCTGCAACTCTGGTTCCATACTGCCGGAATCTCGCGTGGAGTGCGTAGAGGTGAGCGTTTTCCCGTTCGTAGTCTGTTTCCGCCGTGTTCTTATCGGCGGTGCTCCCGCCCCGGAAAAGGTGGCGGATTGGTGGGTCGTGATAGGGTGGGCGGTACTTTGTCTGCCGCCTGGCTGTTGGCGGGGACCGCCGCGCTGTTTGTTTGTACCGCCGTGGCGGGCGGAGTGTTAATACGGCGGGCTGTGTTGGCGGTTCCCGCCAGGGTCAGAATTGCATATTTTAGACCGCCGGCCTGTTGGCGGCTTGGCCGCCGCTTTATCACCGACCGCCAGGGTCAGAATGAGGGCCTTAGTACTGGCAGTGGTTATTTCCAGAAGCTATTCTAATTCAACAAATTGCTACATACATCATTCATGACCAAGGTGCAAATGTTTCCTTCCACCAGGCTCCATAAAGCAACCTTCACCCAAGGTGAGTAGCATCTTGTATGTGCTCTTTTGTATTTTCCCCACCTTTAAATACCTCTAGCTTTTTACTACATGCATTGCAAGAGTTCACAAACTTCACTACCCCATTGTTTACATCTGCCCACCAAACGTTTTCCTTTTCTCTTCTCAAAGTCAGATTTTGGCACAGCTGCCCTCCATGTGCAAGCTCCAAATACTACAACAAATGTGTAGTAGAGGGATACGTTTCTCCTCATGTATATTTACACTGTGTCCACCAACAGATAACTCCTCCAGAACCTTGCAATACAGTCTTTGTGATCTCAACACAACTCATCCTCCTTTTTTAATCATGTTCCTCACTATCTCCAAAGTGGTGTAACATACATCTGCACAGTGCCATTCTTTCTTAGAGATCATGCCCCTAAGTTTTTCCATACCATCCTGAACATTTGCCAAAATCTCTTCCACGCATGTTAAATAACCTATTTGTTGTTCCATCTAGGAGGAATAGGCTCTGCAGGAAAATTATATTTTTGCAGCTTGGAAACCAAACCAGTCTGATCAAATGCACATGTATCTCAAGACTGCATCACCTTTAACAATGGCTTGTGATCGATCTTCAAAACTAATTTTAAAACCCATACTTTGGAAAAAAAATATTCTAAAGCCCATGTATAAGCCTATTCTTTCCTTCCAATGAGCTTATTTCTGACACATTCAAGGTTCAGAAAGTAAAGGACACAGCCTTGTCTCTTCGCTAATCATACTGCACCAATTCTGTATACACTGGCATCAACAGCGATAAAAGTCTTCCTTTTCCCATTACAGGGTGGCAACCTGTCTGCAGCGCAAACCACATTTTTCTCTCTTCCAAATACTCCATTCTGTCTGTGGACTTAAAGTGCCCTTTCCTAATTAGCTCTCTCAGAGGTTCTGTTTTGTTCCTGCAAAATCCTGCACAAACTTTGAATAGTACTCCACCAACACTATGGAAGACCTGACCCAACCCATGTCTTTATGGTTTGGTTTTGCTCTCATTGCAATCAGCAAATCATTATTTGGTCTTAGTCTTTCAGCATGGTTTACATACTCCAAGCAATCAACTTCTTTTTCATGAAATTTGTATTTTTCCTTTTTAGGATTAATCCCGTCTTACCCAACCAATCTTTAATAACTCTCACCACCATGTCATGCTCTTCAATCGCCTTGTCAAAAATTACAATATTATCTTGTAAATGCAGTACATTACTTTGTTAAATAATTGACTCATGATTCTCTGAAATAGGCTCTCTGCAGAATTGAAATGCATCTTCTGTAAGATGAAAGCTGTTAGAGACTAGAGGTCTACTGTGAACAGTCTGCTGTTAGAGAGTAGAGTTCTACTGTGAAAAGTACTTTCTGACATTCAACACCAGTAGTATTTCACCAAAGTTTGGTAGCGGCTGCCCATGATAATGTTACGGATTGAGACTCCTGAGGTCTACACAAAAACATAAACTGTCATCTGATTTCTTTGTGATAACCATTGGTACACCCACTCATTTTCCTCTCAGTTCAATAACTCCACTGACACCTGCTAGCATTTTCTTCACCTATTTCCTTTGCTGTTACAGGTACTCCCCTGGTTCTGTGTCTTACCAGATTGGCTCCTTGCTACAACTTTAATTGATGTACATAGCCTTTCAAAACTCTAATCTTTTGCCAAACACCTGCCTGACACCCTACGTTATCTCATCTACATTGGTGTCCTCTATGACCATTACTTAGTCCTCTTCCCTTTGTCACATACACTTTCCCTTGAGTTTGTCTTCTTCTGAACCCAATGTTTGACCAAATGTAACCTACCAACTTTTTGGTATTTTCTTGGTATCCTTGTGGGCTGATACCTTTTAGCGGCAATTTAACTTTGCCTCATACCTTTATTACTAGTTCTTCCAAGATAATAGTGTAAAGTACTCCAGAGTCCACCATAAGTTCCAACACATACTATTGGTCATAAAATCAGCCTTTGTCTGCACTCCTGGCTTGCCTCTAATATTGCTCTTCCCACACAAAGTATTCTCCTCATCAACCAAGGCTACATTGCCCTTATTACTTCTTTCCCAATATATCCTGGCTAAAGACCCACTTTGGACAACGTCAGCAGTCTTTATCGACAGCGATCCAAAATTTTGAATCATAAGTGTGCAACTCATTTCCACATCTGTTGCAACTGTTTTGCACAAGATCCTTTTTAGAATCACCTTTTTTTACTATGGTATTCTTATTTAGGCCCTATTTTCAACTTCAACCAATTAACTTCATTCTCACCCTTTCCTGCTGTTGCTATAACTGCCTTTTGGTTATATTCTAGAGTTCACATCCCTTTCATACAAATTGTAGACCCCTTTTCTGTTTTTATATCTCAATGACCTCGGCATTGGATTTCTTGCTGTCCATTGCCTGCTTCATTTTCTTACTTCTACATTGCATAGTCAGTTGGTCAATTGGTTGTTAATCAGTTCACACAGTCTTGCTACAACCTCCTCTATGCATTTGGTAGGTCTTTGCCGCTGTTTATTGTACTTGTGCCTCATTTTTGCCACCTTAACACATTTGGGGACCCTGTATTCCAACCTGACTTTGGCTTCTTGTTATGAATCCAAAACGTCATGACCCTGTTGTTGAAACTTTTTCTGAAATGTGCAATTTTAGGTGACAAATAAGTTGTGAATTCTAATGATTTTTCTGATGAACATAGTCCTAACTGAGGAATTAATGTTATAGTTTAAACTAACTTATTTGAAGGTTTAAAAGAGTGTCTATTAACGTTTTTTAGGTAGGCCACATTTTTGTGGAGACACCATTTTATTTTCATTGTGCTCCTAAAGTAACTTTCTGAAACTACTTCCCCTGGAGGTTAAGATGCAGGCTTGCTAGCACACTAGTGTATGGCTCTTTGTTTGAGAATGTTTCATCATCGGACTGCTGGAACCGTGGAAGCTAATGGAAGATTTCCGCTACCTTAGAAATAGGTTTGTGCAGTAATATTTCTATGATAACACATTAGACAAATTAGAATTATGATTATCACTAGTCATGCTATGCTGAATTTGCAGTTTTGTCAATTATTTGTGTGTACAATGTGTATAAACCCCTGGTTTGGCGGTGAGTCAGACATTTTCCTTTCTGCTAGAGATGCTGCTGGTTTCTTTATGACTCTAACATTTATACTAAGAGACGTTTCATATTCCTCTAGGGATGCTGTCCATTCTACTTATGATTTTTTGCTGTTTATTGTAACTTAAAATGATTGTTTTCTGCCTATGAACTCTGTATCTGAGCCTTTATTGAATTTATTTTGCATTACTTTGTATTGCTTAATTTTAATTTTTGTAATAAAATCCTTTAGCTTTTCATTGATCTAAAAGTCAAATATTGAGTAGTCCCAGTCATTATTTACTCACTCTGCTAAACTGAATCTGTGGGCCTGATGTCAAAAAGGGTTGTGACTTTTATTGCTAGATCAAGACTGCTAGAGCTGAGCCACTTGAGGCTGATTTTGAGGTGATCAAAATATTGGCATACAGTAAAATATTAGGGTTAGGATTCCACACTATAGTTCAGGTAGCAAGGCAAGTACTTGACAATGTGCTGTCCTTCTCTGGCAACCACATTTTTGAGAAGGTCTTTCTGTCTATTGGAGCGAAAGTCCACATCATCCAAGTAATATTCACAGAAATACACTTATTTTCCATGTTGGTATGGCCCTACCTAGGTGGGGAGTAGTAAATAAAAATCAGAATAATGTGCTGATTACATAGTAACAACTGGGAGAGGACTGCTTTGAAGACCTTTAACAACGAGCTGACAGTGTGATGAAGAAAAAAAACAAAACAAAAAACTGCACTTCACTTAGAAAACGTAATTTTGTTTGTTATCCCATGATGACTCTTTCACAAGAAGGAGTGGGTTAGGAGTGCTCCCAAAGCATTCTATGTCTATTTCTTTGAGCTCCTGCTGCTTGCACCAGTAAGACACTGCAGCATAATCAAAAATTCCCTAGCTAATGTAATGGAAAGTTTAAATTCTATTAAGGACACTGAGGTGAGGATTATGCTGTTCTTTCTTCAATTTTATTCATACAGCTGTCATATTGGGAACATTAGCAACAATTACATTTCCCCAAAAAAACAAGGAGATGAAGACAAAAGAAGTAACAGTCTATCATCCAACAGGACCCCAGGGAATGCCATAACTATCTGTGTCCCTTGTTGCTATCCCTTTTTCTTCCTGCGACCAAAGCCGACGATGGAAGATCTCATTCTTGTTTTGATGGCTCAGATCCGATCCTTCTACAATCAACAGAGGAACCGTAAACTGTCTGTACTCTCCAACAGAACCCTATTATTCACACAACTATTATCATAGAGAGCATGAATTCAACATTGTGAATTTTGCAATGCAGAAACACTTGACATAATTTGATCAAGGGAAAAAAATTGAACTCACCTCCATAACAGATCTGTCCTGTTTAGGAGGGAATGATGCCTACATCAGGTGGGCTAATTCTCACTTATGTGTCCTTAATAAAATTGAAACTTTCTGTTATGTTTGCTAGGAAGATTTTCATTCTATGTCAGGTCCTGAAGGCGAGGATTATGCTAGTTTAAATCTTATTCACCACCAGAGATGACATGGAGGAGACTAGTTTGAAATAAAACCCCTTAAAGGTGGAATCCAAATATTAGTCTGCCGCACTCAGAATGTCCTCCAAGCGAGCTCCAAGGGGAAAGGCCTTTGATGCCTTAGCTTCTCTGGTCGAATGTGCACCAAGTATCTTGGTATCAATACCTGCTTCTTGCATGGCCCACTGAACCCATCTCGCAATGATTGGGGAAGAAACCGCTTTGAGAGAGTTGCTGTTCCCCCTGAGGCTATTCTTTAGTTGCAGCCTCATATGCCTTGGTACATAGAATCGCACACAACTTTGGAGAGTTTGAAAAGGTCGTGTATAAAAATCACATGTGAATTGCATTTCGTCCTTAGAGTGACATGAAAGTGTCCTGGCCG